>NW_020799091.1:107777447-107806232 GCF_003259725.1 Athene cunicularia | reverse complement strand
CCCCCGGCTCGTCTTTTATTGCAACATATATAAGATTTTAAATATAAATTATATTTTTAGGAAATTCTTCTAGAAATATCTGATCCTAGTTTGGCTCTTCTTTTATTTTTTACCCCCTTCCCTGCACAATGTCAAAGAATGAAAGCAGATGTCAATTTGGGGAGAATTTCACAGTAAAAGAGACAATTAGGTTGATTTTGAAGACAACAGGCAGCAAAACAGCAGAGCTGCCTGAGGCAGACACCAACAGCTCAAGACTAGCTGTGTACCGCTTGTTTTGTTATCACTACTCACCCGCAGAGTTTTAATCTGTAGTGTCCCCTGATCCTGTATGGATGTTCGAGGGTCTCGGCCCAGGAAGGTGAATCCTTCTTTTAACCAGCTGATGACAGGAAGGGGGTCGCCGGTTGCTTTGCACTTCAGCAAAGCTGTCCCATCCACTGCCAGTGTCTGATTGACTGGCCCCTGGAGGATGATGGGTGGAGGCCTATCTGTCAAGACTAAACAGTGACACACGCATTGGCATCCAGACCTTTAATGATCCCCTGCTGCAGTTAGCCCCTTCCTTGACCCAGTACCAGTTTTAACAGACTGGTTTAAGTTAGCCTCCAGAAGGTTAAAACCACTAATTTTGGAAGACCCACAGATACATGTTAACAATTAACTGCTATATTTGAAAAGCATTTTTGTAAGAATTTTATTTCACCACTGTGAGGTAACACCAAGATACGTAAAATTCTGTTAGCAAAGATCATCAGACTCATTTTATTAAGATAGGATGAAAATTAAGACCTTGATCAAAAAATAATTGAGGTACATCTCTTATTTCTTCCAGTTTAGGAAAGCACTTAAAACACATGTTTAATGTCACACCAAAATACGCTGAACTGCTTACCTGATTTAGGGCCTCAAAGAGAAAATCTATGAAAGGGAAACACCATAGCCATTCTAGCGTGGGTACCAACCACATATACCATACGTGCTCCATTTGGAAGTTTTCACCAGCAAAATATCTCACAATAATACAAAATATTTTCATAATTTGAGTGATCTGAATTACTGTACCACTCTTTCCAGTGAAGAAAAGTTCAAACTCAATCAAGCCACTCAGCAGCTTACTCATCAAATAATTTCATCACTTTTTAAAGCCATGAACTCTCTTCCCCCCCCCCCCCCCAATAATTTACATATGCATGCTTGAAATACTGCTTAAATGACTCTGTAACCAGTGAGACAGTGCATGGCTGTGTATAAACTTCATTCTATGACCAGGGATATATCTTGAAGATATTCGTGTTTGCTTTTCTTGAAAGACCAATTTTTCACAAATAATTTTGCTGTTGAGCCTATTCTCTGAGCCATCTGTTATACAGCAAAATATAACTCTTTGTTTCTAAAGGATGTGTTTATACAAAATTAATGTGAAATACTTGAGTATGAACAAGGCTATGACTCGTGGATAAAATCAGTATAACAGAAATGAGAATTCATTTTTATATATTTACCTGCCTCACTGCTGCTGTTTTAAATCTTTGAACAGCTGAACACTTATATGATTTGTATTAAATATTGTAACAGGCAGGATTAGTTCCTAAACCGGAGTAAGTTAGTGTGCCTGCACTGATGTCATCTGACTTTGAATCATTTATTCTAGCTGACAATCTGTTCCACTGTAGTCCATACATAACACCTAACTCTAACAGTAAAGTGAAAATAAATTATTGTGAAGTAATATGTTTTCTGTTGTATTTGAGCTGTTTGAGATGAAAACCTCTGGAACATTCAACAGACCGACAGTGCTTTCACTATGCTATTTAATAAATAAAAATTGTTAAGGAGATGTTAGTGGTACATTTTATACCTAAAATAATTGTTTCTGACATTGTAATGTTGCAAAAAACCTAACCACCTTCTTTTGTTAACAAGATACACAAAGGTTAGAATCATTAGTATTAGTAGCATCTTGGAGTGTGAGTTCACATTTATTGAAATTGAAACTGAAAATAGAAAGTCAATACAGATTATTTATTAACACCAGAATGTGAAAGCTATTTTGGAAATTCTGAAACATCACCCACTGAACTCAAGAGGTAGGACACAAAATAATATGTTAGAAGAAAAGAGAAAATGTAATGCACTTTCACCTTGATACGATTTTTTTTTGTCTCATTAAGATCCCTTATGATTACACAGTTCAGCCATTTGGTGAAATAAGAATTGATCTCAGCTCATATGTACTATCAGCTTACCTGCAGCACAAGTATATTCAAATGAAAACTTAGCTGTGTAAATGTTCATTTAGATTTAACATAAAATAGCAAATCCCAGTTTTACAGGTAGGTAAAAATTAAGGAAAAAAATATTTAAATTGCTAACTATTCCACTGCATTTAGTTGCTGCACCTAATTGTCTTTCATATGTGTAGCAATGTAGGTATTTTCAAAACCTACTGCATTACAGATATTGTTCTTTGGCATGTAATTAGTTTTTTTACAGCCCAAATGAGGAGCTCATAATCCTTTAAATAGCCTTGATCAATAGTGTAATTGAAAGTCTCCTGGCCAGAAGGAATCTTCATTTTCAAGGGTGTTATGGGTGAAAGACCACTACAGGTTTCCATGACACTAAGGCTAAAGGTTAAATGAACACTTAGGGTTTCCACTGATCTGTGAACGACTGTATTGTCTTCACAACTATGACTTGTAAATCTCCTCTAAAACGTGTATACCTGCTTGTATTCCAACTACAAAGGTCTCCCCATTAATAAGGAACCAAAACTCGGTTAGAGGTTTGAAAATCTTTTATGTATCATAAGCACTCTGAAGAATGGTGACATAATGAAAAAAAATCCACAAAAAGGTTGGAAGTTTTCTTAGGCATTTTAACAAATTTTTTTTTTAAATTTAGTTTTTATATCATTTTCTCCTAGCAGGCAACTTTTATATCCATTCCACAGAAACATTTTGTGAGACTAAAATGCACTTGCATAATAAAAGATAAGTTGATTTCAAAACGAATTGAAACTATTTGCCCTCAACCAAATATGCACATATTCTGGTAACTGAAAAATTATCAGATTCCTTTTGTGAGAAAATGCAGCTTAGATTTTGAGCAGTGTCAGAAAAGAACAAATAATATTTGTTAATGAACAGCTTATTCACTACAAATGCAATTTGGATCAACAGAAATCATGTTTAAATTATGGCGGAATTTGGTAAATTACAATGTGAAATTAAAATAAGAGAATGACAAAATGCAGTCTTTACTTTGGCACTTGCAAACTCAACATTTCAAAAGCTTTCCTGGTGAATTAGTGGGGAAAATTAGACACAAGTCATGAAATTCTCACGATGAACACTAGTATGATAGGGCAGAATGCTCTCCTGAGAGGTAGAAAAGCAGAGAGCAATCCTTCCTCTGTCTTTATTGCTGAAGAGCTCCACAGGATGCTGTGAAGTTGTTCTGAATCTCTCTTGTCTGACACTGTCACACTTGCTGTAAAACATGTAATACAGATTTGAAGGATAGGAATCACTGTGGCCAGACTTGCAGATGAGTAAACTGTGAGTGATATTAAATTCTTCCAGAAGGATTTAGGAGTCATACCCCAGAGTAATCAATAGACTTATAGTAAAAAAATTGCAGAGGAGTTTGGGAAAAATGCCTTAAGTATCTATTCCAAATCAATGGAGAGAGCTGTTGAGATATGCTGCTAACTCCTCTTTTTTTCTTTTTTTCATCTGTTCTGTATTATCCTTAGAGGTCCAGTCTTTTGTTTTCATTCAAAAGCCCAGAAACATGATCTTTTTAATTAATTTAATAATGTAAACCAGTTCATTCTTATGTTGCCAGAAAAATCTACAGTGGGAGGTTAAGCTCGCTCCCCCATCCTAATACTCACCCTAAACAGCAACTGCTGGGTAAACTGGACGAAGTAGGCTGATCCTACAGTTGAGCATTCAGCAGTAAAAATTCTTAGTAATAAATATTAATAACGACTAGATAAGGAGAAATTAAGATCTTCTCCAAAATATTCTGTGCATGATGGATACATTTATGGAACAAATTACTAATTCTAAACTATTCTTTTTATCTTCAGGACAGACATAGTTAGATGGAAGCATATGGTTTATTTGCATGATCTGTCATTTTAATACTGAGCTGTATATTCCCTTCTTGAGCTTGATAGGATTGCTAAGATTGTCTCAATTTTTAAAATTATTTTGCTTTTCCAGATGTGTGTTAGACAGTGGATTACACGATAGCCTTTCAAGAAAATACAAGATTTGAATTTCAAATACACTGAAGGCTCTTAGCACAGTCCATAATCAGCAAAATTATCACTCAACTCAGCACATTTCATCACAGCTAGTAATCTCTTCTCATGTGAACACTTGAGTTAAAAATATTTCCAGTAAAGACTTGTAAGTGCAAAAATGTAACAACTGAAACACTGCTATATATGGTATAATTAAGCACTTGTTTTTCTGCACATGACATATGTTTTCATTCTGTATTGGAACTTCAATTGGATCTAAATTACTCTGGATCAAACAAAAATGTGTTCAAAATGAAAAAGATGGCTCGCCACTATTATTAAATCATTAACCAAACAGAAAAATTCTGGGCTATGAAGTAAAACTGAAATCACCAGCCAAAAACTAGAACACTAATGCTTAAGTATATAGCTAGCATGCACAGTATTTATCTTTTATTATATTTAAAAAACCATTAAATTAGATTTCCCTACTGATAAAGATCATTAGCTTCCATAACTTCTGCTCAGCATCAACCAAAACAGATTATTTAGACACTTATGGCTAACTTCCTAACTGAAAGCAATTAAAGAAATATCTATGATCTAATGGTACATTTATTTATATAATCTCAGTTCCACAATATTGTTCTGGCACTTTTCTTCTGACCTCACCTGCCCTTTGACTCAAGGATGAAATGGTATTTCTATAAAGCAACCTTGTATTATTTCGTAATGATCATGCTGACAGTGATTTCTGGAAAGCATTTGAAGAACGCAGGCCTCGCATTCCTTGAGCAGCAGAGCCACCAGCTAATGCTTTCTCTAGCAATGAGGAATGCACACTGCCTTTAATCAGAATTAATTGTAGATGAGATTGCATTTTAGCAGGGACCCTTTGCGAACTTTCTGTTGACTTGTTAAATAAACTAACAAAAATTCCGAAGAGATCAATTAGGATTTATTTCTGCCCTCCCCCACCCCCCCGAAATAGATAAAGATGGGCCACAAGCCTTGTCTGTTGAAAGAATTTCTCATCACTAATATCCTTGAACCTGATTTGATCCACTCAGCCCCTGTTGCAGTAAATCTGTACAGCATCAGCAGGTGCAACCATTAACAGCTCAATGTCCTCTTAGCCAATGTTTGTGTGTTCTATTTATTCCAATCACAGTCATGGCACTGCATCAGGCAGCACTATGGACAGATATTAAAATATACTGCCTTTCCATTAATTTTAAATGACCTTTTAATCTACATTTAAATTTGAATTGAATGAAAATGCATCATTTTGTCATAGACCATGAGAGAAAGGATTTAAAGAGATTGCAGGGTGAAAGTTAGCCTCTAGTCTCCAGAAACTACAGAAGAGCAATGTGCTTGTAAAGATGCAAGGATAAGGCAGAAATTATCTCCCCGTGTCATAAAAATATAGACAGCTTTTGGAAAACAAAGAAAAGGCTTCAAATTAATGCTCAAACCTCTATAACATGAGCCTGAACCTCTCTACCTGTCACTTGTGATGAATATGCTCTTGTGAAAAGCCAGATTATTCAGAATCAGACATCCTTTCAAACTTTCATGGTGCAGGCAGGTCTCTAAGGGAACAGTAAAAGTAGACCTCTGCATATAACAACAGTTTTAATGGCAAAAATTCATCAAAGTCTGTCAGGAGATATTTAATGAGTCAGATAAGATAAGGAATAATGATGCTGGGGAATGCCAGTCTCCTAGTATAAGAGGAATTCTGTTGTTTTCTTCACTAACATTAAAGGATGCAAACTGCCTTCTATCCACAATGGGATGAAGAAGGATATCAACAGGATTCCTGACATATGAAAATGATTCATGTTTGTAGATGGAGTTTCAAGGCAAGATAAACTTCAAACCCAAAATTCTGAAATGCAAAGCATCAAGACAGATCATCTTTTCCCTTCCTGAAACCTGTCCTCTACCTACGTATTTGCATCTTTTCACACCTAATCACACTGAGAAATTCTTAGAACATAGCTCTGAGATAGGTGCCTTATTCACAGAGGGACTAAAGGGCTACACATTGTAGCTGTTCTAAACCAACAGTACTCCATTAAGTTCAAGGCAACTGTGTTGATTTAACTGAGCTGAGAACACATCCCCAAACTAGCCGCCTAAGGTAATACTGAAGACTGGTGGGAACTGAGACACATTCTTCTGCTTTAATCACAAACCTATTAATTCTTCACAGTACTTTTTTGCAGTCCTATCTTAGCTCTAGTGAACCAAGCAGCTTGCTTTCTCACCAACCCGATTCTAAGCTGGCTTGTCTATTGTTTGCATTAAGGAACTTCTAGAAAGCAAGCAAAGGGTAATCTAGACTTTCACACTGTTTTGATATCATAGAGAATTGCACAGAGACCCTTTTTCATTGTATTTTTTGTAGAAACTTGTCCATTTACTTATATGAATTATGTGATCCCATATGCCTTTATTTACACTGTTTTAAAAATACTTTTGACAGGAAAAAAAACAATAGGAATTTCTATAGCTCACCATCAGTAACCTCCAGCTGAGCCTTTGCTAAAATGCTTCCAGCAACTGTCAGTGCTTGACAAATGTAGTAGCCTGCATCAGACCGCTGAATGTTGGTAATGGTGAGATCTCCTGTTGGTGACACTGAATACCTGCTGTTGGGCTGGAGAGGCTGGTTTGGGAAGAGTAGATTCTGCAAAGATAATGCATCTCACATCAATTCATAGCACAAAAGCACCACTTTTCCTTCAGCTAGAGAGACGATGATTTTTCTCTAAAAGTAATATATATAAACTAGAAGAAAAAGTAAGTGTGGTTATGACTTTATGAACACACAGAGCTTGCTTTCCCTGCCTTGGGCAACTT
Source organism: Athene cunicularia (assembly GCF_003259725.1). Lineage (NCBI taxonomy): Eukaryota > Metazoa > Chordata > Aves > Strigiformes > Strigidae > Athene > Athene cunicularia. Next base: position 107,799,103 of record NW_020799091.1, on the reverse strand, counting down.
GCAGTTTAAATTGGAAACAGCCCTTTGACAGCACACAGTGGTGTGTTCTGACTGGGAGTATAGGCGAGGAGAAATTTTCCAACAATCACACTTGAGTGATTTGTATTTGATTTGTGACACATTCATCTTGATTCTGAATGTAATTGTAATAATATACTTAGCTGGCTATCAAACTATGAGGACACAATACTACAGCAGACATCAGAAAACTAGCAGAAAGAATTGAATCCTGGAGACTTGAGAGAGCATAGCACTATTGTTTGGCTGTGAATATGTTCTGGGCAAAGGAGAAAGTAAGAGCGTGGCACAGAAGGAAAGCTGGGAGGAAGATACAAACAGGTCATAAAGTAAGAGAAGCTGGCAGAGCATGAGAGCTTAAAGGAGAAGTAAAAGGAAATTAAAACTGAGATATACCAAAGGAGAAAAGCAGCATGGAGCCTTAAGGGTGAAGAGAAAGGGTATAAATCTGATGTGGAAATCATGAGAGAGAAAAAATAATTTCATGTAAGATAAGACATCAGTTAGCACAAAACAGGGAGATTAGCTTTTGCCTTTGGGCTGGACTGGAGAAAAGAGAGATGTCAATAAGAATAACTGGAACGGATGTAGTAGCCATTGCATATGATAAAAGACTGAATGAATCAATAATACAGAAAAAGGCTGAAAAGGTTTTAGTGGTGAGGGCTGTGTTTTCAAGGAAAAAGTTATACCATCTGGCACAGTTCTCGATGTGAATAAAAAAGAACAGGAAAAGCAAGGCAGTGTGAACAGAAAGGTCAGCAGCATGGCCCAATAAGACAGAAAGGGAAACAGATTAAACAATAATTAAACAGTAATTCCAGGAAAACAGGGCCTGGCTTTTATGTCAACTCTATGAAAAATACAGTTGTTTGTATCAGGACTATCCCAAAATGCTTTTACCATGCTGTGATAAGCTTTCAGTTATTACTGCAGCTCTGTATAGCTCTGCTGTGCTTTCCAATGACAATTCTTTACTAACTTTTATGCTTGTCTATATGGGCTAAAAAGAAAACCTAGAAGTATAGAGTAGGGTATTAAAGGAATTTTCTGTAGATCTGCTTCTTCTGCAGTAGACCATTAATGGTTTACAAAAAATGATTTGGAACTGACAAGCAACAAACTTGGATTTTAAAAAAATCTGCTTTGAAGTGAAACTGACATCTTTATCTCTCTAGTTTTGGTGACAAAGTAGAGAGGTATGTTTTAAATAAGATCCAACACTCCAAGTAGCCTTATAATTGTATTAACCTACTAGGCTACTTGTCACCCTAGGGTGTCTTTCCCCTTACCCCCTTTCAATGTCAATCTTCAAGAAATTTTTCCCAGCAAATTTTTCTTCAAAAATCAATATGCACCCACTAAACATGTCAGATCCAATAAGAAAAAAAAAAAAGTGTGGCAATTCTGAAACAATTTCAGGCTACAGGGCTAAGTGGGTCTCAGAAGACTGCCCTGTTTTCTGAATCGCCTTGGAACTTTCAGATTAACCTCTGCCTGGCAAAGATACCTACCAAATGAAGGTATTATGAAAGCTCCACTAAATTTTATGAGAAAGCAGAGAATTTTGGTATGGTGGAGCTTGTCTCTATTTATCACTCATTATGCAAAGTGTAAAAAGAAACACAACATAAAAGACAGTTCAAGGATCAAGCTCCTAATTCTTAAGAGGAAAAATATCCAGAATCCTCTTTATCGCTGCATTAGAAAGGGGAAGCTACCCTTCTTTTTTCCTTCAGAATGGGCTTGTCTGTTCTGGAGAGGTACCACATCCCAGTGAATATTCCACACATCAGGAAGAGTTCATCAGTCTCATCATTCCTCCCTTCAAAGACCATATAACTATGAAGTATAACTTGTCCTAAATTACAGCACAACCCCTTTTTAAACGTTTTTACGATTTCTGGTTTTAACTAGCTGTTGGGCTGCTCATCTGGGCACAACAGTGGCATGCTGGGTTGCAAACAGGGGGACCAGAGTCATCCCTGATATAATACCACTGAATTTATCTCAAGGAAGAATATAATCCAGAGAGTCTAAAGGTTACACATGCCCTGCCCTGGTGCATTTTATTGGCAGGTGGCTGTTAGGCTCTGGGGAAAAGGCTACCTAGTACAAAGGAACCAGCTGTTTATGCACAAGCTGGCACAAAAAATGACTCAGGAGGGAAGATTTTCTCTCCCTTCCAGCTACTTGTGCTCAGAAACACAGGACTGAGTAATGGATTCACAATGGAAAATGTCCTACAGTTACTGTAGTGGGCTAACACAACTACATAACATTTCTCTGAACACTAACAGTGGTGCTGCAAACAGTTCCTCCAGTAAAAGCAAAAGCAAGCATTGTAAAGCCAAGTAACAACTTACAGCCAGGCATGCAAAAGTGAAAAGTCGGGTAAATTGGCCAAAATACCATCGTCCAGATTTGTATGATGAAATACAGTATTTGGAAACTCACCTATTCTATGGCATCTTAATTGCAAAATCTGGAAAATTGTATACTGAGATGGTAACACTATCCTGTGTTACTTGACCGATGCTCAATTAAGATTAACATGAAGGTGTAGTGAATCACATTGAGCTATGTTTCAAGGTTTGATTATAAACCATGTAGGTATCAATTTTTATGTTGCATTTATTTGCCAAAAAAGACATTCTAACCCTCAGGGATCTGGTTCTCAATACAGTAATTAATTTTCCAGGTTTGTATTTAAACAGCTTCAACATGGTACAATCAGTAGGTAATAACATTCAATTAAAGACACAAGATGCATTTTCACCTTAAAATGTTTTTACCCTTGAAGTGATACCAATGGAGGAGGATAAAATAGAGTATTAACACTTTTCAATTACGCTAAATGACTTTAATCCTGCAAATGATGTCCTACTTTAATTAGAAGCTCTTCTCTTTATTACAGCATGATGAATGTCCACTTTATTAGATTCAAGTGTGACACTATAAGCTCACTTTACATAAACATTACCATGTTATTAAAATGCACTACAAGGAAGGGGTTTGAAATGTTTGTTAGCACATCAGTACTTCTTACTTTAATTTCAATATGCTATTCTACTTTCCCCTTGGAACACTTTTTGACTCACAATACTGTGCTTTTCTGGGATGTGACTCCAGAAGGCTAGATCTAAAGTTCTCCAAATAATACATGGAGAGAAACACACTGAAGACTAAGCTTATAGTCACACAAATTTACACTCATAAAGTAATAGTATTGTATCTTCGTAAACCACAAATGCAACAGAGCACAAAATGCTGCCAGCCTTGGTCCTGTCATTCTGGACCAGTTATCTGACCTCGTGAGAAGGTGAAGTGGAAGCAGGTGGGGCAGAGCTCGAGATCTGTGGCTCAGTTCTTACCTCATGTTTTAACCGAGCTGGTATACATAATACCTCCAAATTAGACAAAAGGCACATCTGTACTGCTCAGCACAGTGTAGATACTTGAGTTAACTCACATATCGCCGTATGGGAAAAAGTAGCACAGGGCTCTGAAAAGACTAATCTAGCCAACGGAGAAGGGCACACAGTATAGATAGCCAGAACAGCCATGACAGGCTTCATGAGGGAACTGCAGAAGACACTGTCCTTGGGCACCCATTTGTCCCTTTTAATCTCTTCTCAGGTGCAAAAGATAATACAGCACATAGTTTACAGTGTTTAAATTTAACATACTAACATGAACTGCATGCTGAAAGTGAGAAGGCCTGACTTCTGCTGTAACATCATGCCAGTATAGTAACAGCAGTAAAAAAAAAAAAAAGTCATGGCATGATATTCAAATATTAATCTATAAAAATTAGTATTGGCTGATGGCAACATTGATAGTTACTTCAAAAATTTCACTTTCAAAAAATGACCGTAAGGATCAGGGAAATATTTCTAAAACCAGATTTGGAAATTTCCTGAGACAATTTTACTGAAGAAAGCATCTGCATGTTCAAAACCTGTATCTGTATGCACTATAAGAATATTCCAATGCAAATCAGCTTGCTAGATATATATCTGCTTGATCATGTCTAGACAGGTTGTGAACTATAATTACTGACTGATTAGTTAAAAATTGAGTCATATCTTTTATACCTACTTATGTTCGTCTCACCCACCTGTTTGTCGGGGGTTTCAGACTTTAAAAGTCTTTAAGATACATACTGTTACCTTTCTATATGTTTACATAGCACCTAGCACAACTTAAATGGCCTTTGAGTTCTTCACAATATTAATATTTTTTAAAAACAACAACAAAAATGTCAGTAGAGAATAGTGATAGTTTAAAAAACAAATTCCTGTGAAAGATTAAAAGAATCTGTGAAAGGGAGTATAAATAATTTTCTTAAAAATTTTACAATATAACTATTTAGAAAGTCTTGAAAGACTTATAGGGTGCTTATAACTTACCTGGCTTCCTTCTTTTTGCCAGAAAACAGCTGGCTGGGGATTTCCTTTAGTTTCACAAGGAAAAGTCACTGTTCGACCCTGGGCTACAATCTGGTCTCGTGGTCTCACCACAAACTGTGGGGGAGCTACAATGTAAGAAAAATCATGGTATAAATTTAGTATATTTTGCAAGCAGGAGATAAGGAATATTGAAGGAAAGAAACAACATTATGGAGATTTTTTTTTTTATGCCAGAGGACATAACACCAGAAACATTAATTAGTATAGACAGAACTAATATATAAACAAAAACAACAGCAACAAAAAGAGCAGCGATATCAGTATGTGACATCTCCAGTTAAAACAAAACAAAACAAAACAAAAACCAGAAAAAAAGGAAAGAAACCATACATGCTAGAGTAAATTCTGATGACAATAAATGCTTAAGGAGCAGCAGCAGTCAGGTGTGTACAATGCTGGCTATGGATGTATTCTACCTTTTGACTGGGAAGATATCAGCACTCTCATGCCCTCTACATTTCACAGAGTTTGTTGTGCTGGAGCTATAGTGTATTACAAGATATGAATTAGGATATACAGACTGCCTTTTTCAGTCTGCCCCTCTAGACTTTTAGAAATGCTTGAGAAAGGAGAGGAAGGTCTGGATGACAGCAGAAGGCCGGAAGTTCAAGAACTCCCTCCCATCTCTTAGAGGTAGCATGGTCAAGAATGGAGTGGGAAGGAGGACTTACTGTAAAAAAGAATGGTTGCTAAAACAACATAAACTTGGGAGATCCAGATTGTGTAAAGACAAGGCAGAAGCAAGAGTTGAAGAGTTAGTGGGCAGCAGTGAGTGGTAAGAAGGAATAGGTATTTCAGGAGATCAGGAAGAGACAAGGAAAAGAAAAAAGGAGAAAGTGAAGTTAAAACAAGAAAGAAGAACCAGGACTGGATATGTTTTCAAGTAGATGGCATTAACAGTGTTCAGACATTAGGGGTCCAGGAAACAGTCTGAAGTGAACAGTTTCTAAAGGAGTGGAGTAGTTTGACTTGTCTGGGGATACTGATGGAGAATAGAAAGTCAGTGCTTGGTGAGAACAAGAAGGGAGAGAAAAGGTGTTAATGTGCAGAAGGAAAGTGGGGAAGAAGGAGTGTTGGAGGATTTGAGAGAAAAAAATTGACATCAGCAACTATGTTGACCATGATGTGACAAAGCAAATTACTATTTTATGCAGGACATTCAAAGCCTCTAGTCTTGGTTCAACACTGGAATTCACTAGAACTGGATTTATACTATCCAGCATATCTTAAAAATGTAAGCAGTATCTCCAAATATTATCATCAAAAGACTTTCTAACTTTTGGGGCAGGCTAAAGAAGGGGACAAAACAGTAAAAGAAAAACCAACATTCATTTTATTCTATTCCACTATTGGTTTGGTGTGGTTGTAGATAGAGATGGTTTAGGAACACTAAGCTTTTAGGTAAACAGAATTTAAGTGTTTTATAAAACCATATTTTCACCATTATAATTACAAACTATTTAATTAGGCACGAAGAGCAATCAAGACCCAGCTTCCGATTACACCTGCTGACAGCACAGACACAAATCTGCTAACTGCATAGAAATGTATGCAGATCTGCTTTTTTTGAAATACACTTTGCAGTTATCTCATGAGGTACTTCCCAAGGCTTTACAGATCAGCAGGAGTCTAAAGAGCACCAGTTGAATAGTACTGGTATAATGCACTCTTAAAACAAGAACTGTAAAGCACTTAATAAACATGAATCACCATCAGTTTAGAAGGCAGAGGGTAAGAACAACACAAGGAGTCTTCTGCCTGCCTCACAGACCAAAACACAGGTTTTGGTGTCTCTGGAGAGAGAAGTGTCAACCTCTTCCCCAGGCCTCAGCAGGTGTTAGTCTTCTGAAAGGGCAGGGATGAAGGGGTAGGTGCCTTGCTGCTGCCTGTTTATATGTTTTGGGGTTCCTGTAAGAGCATAGGTGTTGCTACACATATTCTAGGATCTGAACTCACGCTATACTATTCCTAAAGCTCTGGACTGCAGCAAGTTACTTGTTTTTCACTCACCCGTGTTACCTAGCATATCTGTATACAATCCCTACAGGTGTCAGAAAACAGTAATGGGGTAATCAGTGTATGTGTTTGTTCATTCTATCATATGGGAAAGGAAAGAAAGACCCTTAAACTTAGAAACTTCCATTCCTATAGGCATACCTTACACTAAGGTATCTCTACAGTTCTGACTTAAGTGTTTCAGAGATTGCTGCTCAGCCATACAAGTTCATTGTCCAGGTTATTAATACAGAATCAATAGCAAACTCGGGCACAGCAGAGAGCAGAAAACCTCTAATCTCTTCAGGTGTTATATCTGCACTTGACAGGAACTATTCATGAGTCCTATGTCTATGCTGTGTTATGGGTGGCCTCAAGACCATAATCTTTCTGTGTGACGTTAAAAACCTGGTGTGAGGAGATCATACCTAAGCATGATCGATGCCTAAGATCACTTTGTAGGCATGCTTGGTGCACTGGGAGTATGTTATGCAGACAGTACTCCGAGACAACTCAACAGAAGGAAGAAGGCATGACATTTCCATAAGCCTATTCTTCAAATCATGTAGCAGCATAAATGAAGAAATGTCCTAGTTTCTAGTTTTTGACCTACCCCTAACTTTGAACATCTCTCACATTCCTAAGAGCAGAAAAGAAGATCCTTTTTTTTTTTTTTTTTTTCAAAAACAATAAGGAAAAGAAGCAGGAATTAAGGCTGTAGCTTGGTCCACATAATCTACACGGCATGGATTGACCCTGTTCCTCTGTTCTCTCCCTGTCACACATAAAGTCCTCTCCAGCATCTATCATATTAGGTCTACAGAAGATCTGTGGCCTCATAGCTACTAGATTAGACTTTCTAAAGACTCCAGTAAACAGTGATGTACAGTTATGCAAGGATATATTTCTAGCTTTTCTCTGCAGCCATAATTATAGAAATTCACCATAAACAAATGAATTAGAGCTTTTATTGAAATATAACTGCTTGATCTCACAAGGACCTGACTTTTATTGGTCACTATGTTAATTAGAGCACAAACTAATTCCTTCAGCCAAACTCTTTAATACCATAATTTGAAAGAACATGAAAATCATAATTTTGGATAAATAAAACCTTGTATGCGTTTTTTTTAATTTATTCAAAGATGGGGTTTTATAATTAAGGAACCCCCCTTTTTGTTCCAGTTTGTTGTCGTATTCAGCTCTAGCTCTGTTTATAGACAACTTCTGACAAAAATGACATTGTTTACAGCATTTAAACAGTGTTTCCACCGTAACCAGTTTTGTCTATCTATTTCTAGTTGAACAATGCAAATTGAAAACTGAAACTAACGATTAATAATTACAGGAGTAATTCTTGGTCAAGTATAACTACCAAAGCAGTAAGACTGCCATTATTCCCAGAGACCCTGCTCAGAGACAGCAATCCTTCTTTGACAGAATAAGCACTTGGGCCCTTCAGTTTTCCTAAAAAGAGAGCTCTTTATATATGGAAGCTATTTATAAAGATACATAAATATTATTATACCTATTTTGCAGAAAGGTTAACTGAGACCATGACTTGCTCAAAGCTTTTTCTTAACGCTGGACAAAACCTAATTCAAGCCATTATTGCTTCTCTCAAATTAGGTGAATTTTAAAAACATTCTGAAAAGGTACAGTTAGAGAAATAACAGCAGGCTTGCTATGCTTCAGCTGTTAAAGTTATGTGGTACTTTAATGCTTAATTCAAGCTAAACATTAAGGTCATTAGAAGAATCTGTTGAAAAAAACTGTTAAGAAGCAGCAAACTGAGTGTTGTGCCTATCAGACTATTACCCTTTACTGTTTCAGATGTAACATTAACTGGATTGGAATAAACAGACTGGAAAAACTTGTTTAATTGACATTTGAAAGTCAAAGACAATGGCTCTAAAAGGAAATATATTGCTTGGATTTCAGAGGACTTAGCCAAAAATATGAAAAAAGAACAATTAAGACAAGAGACCTAGTATCCTTCTATTGAAAATTCTCTCGTTTTTTGAGAAATTTAAATAGTACACAGTAAATTAGATTTGATTTCTGGCAAATTATGCTTTGATACTGCATTCAGGAAGCGCTGGCTTCAATCAATGTCACACTAAAGCTCTGTTATGCTAATAGCTGCTTGTGAGGCTGAGCGGGATGATATGGAAATCAGATGGTTTAACATGAATAGAAAGCATAGGCCATGTACGAGGGGGCTTTGAGATGAGGGGATGGGGGGATCCTAAGGTTAATCACATCATGTTCAGAACTGTTTTTACAGCACAGAACAGTATTCTACTTCAAGGATTAAAATGGAGATAGAAAAGCATGAGCAGTAGTGAGCGTTAGTTATGTTGTTCAAAATAGGAAAAGCGCATTCTGTTGCATTCTTTCTAGATGTTGTTTTACGCATGATTGAATGGATCTTTTATTCTATTAATGAATGTATATGAAGTGTTAAAAAATTTTAGAAAAAAAATCTATGCTGCAAATTATTTCAAAGGGATTTTCTCAACTTTTCTCCAATCTTAATAGTTAGCAGAATTTCTAATCTGATGGAAGGGATTGCATTCATTTCTTTCCCAGTAGTGTTACTGAATGCTGAGTCACCAGGAGCTGATAAAGCTGCTGATGTTGAAAAGCTTGACTGAGACAGTGAGTTCAACCCTTCTAGGTGAACTCTGGTCACCTGATAAGAAATGTGGCAGAAGACTCAGAAGGGGAGGGGAAAATTACCACAGAAAAATGTGAATTTATAGCAAAAAGTACACTGATCCCATATCAAATACTAGCAACATTTTCTTCCAGTGACACAGTTTTCTAAGTTGATCTTGTGATTTGTGGTTCACATTGAATTCAATGGTCCTAAGGGATCATGAGTTGCTCACAGCACCTCCCCCACTCAGGTACCCTGGGGTTCACACATTTATGGCTGTGATTTTAATTAAAAGCAGAAATGGAATGTAACCACAGCAACTAATATCAGTGGGATTTTTTTTTGTTTGGGCTTTTTCTAAACATCCTCAATTACCTAAGACAACCACTACAAGACCAAACTCATTTTACGTTTTCAGATAGTGAAAACTTTAAAAATCTTTTAATGACATGTACTTAGATAAAATGCCCTCATATACTATGGCATATGAGGCTTTACTCAAAGCTCATTAAAGCTGGTAGAAATTCTATTGGCTTCTTATGTGGTCTTGGGATTGGACTCATTGAAAAAATAATATATCACAGGAAAAGAGTGACAGCAAGAAATTTTAAAAGGCTCAAATTAAAGATTTGACAACCTCTAATTACAACTAATTTCAGTTGATAGTGAACTGCAAATGAAATTCATCATGAAGATTACCTAGGTAAGCTAAATTGATAAAGATGAGTGCCTCATTTTAGACTGGAATTGTTTCTTATCCATAAACATATTTCTGTGACTTGTTCAAACGGGGCAAGGAGAAAGATGCTGACTTGTAAAGGTTCTAAGCAGAACTCAGATGATGTTCACTGATAGGGAAGAAAGCTTTGAGGAACAAGTAGAAATAGACTGGCTAGTAAAGCACCAAGATTCTGTAAGACTCAGTTCTGCTTCCAGCAGGGAAGAGACAGCAGACCAACTTAATATTCCCATCTACAGTCTTTTTCAGCACTGTATATTTTCAGCAATAAATTAAATTTATAATAATCCCTTGAACAATCAGAATTACACCTGGTACACTACTCAGTAACTCTGCCTGGAAGTAAGAGAATCATTTTGGGTGATAACAGTGCCTTCCCCAAACTGCCTTCTGAATATCATCAACATCATCATAATCTTCTTTTGCAAAGCCCTCCAAGACTTAAAACTGGATCTCAATGCCCCTCTCAAACACTTACTGCAACAATATTCATGTGGCCACTTCAGCTAGTCTTGAATACAAGTTGGTATTTTAGGAGATTAAACTCAACTCCAGTCATCAAATACAGATCAAGACTTGCCTTCAAGACATTTACACAGAGGATATCAGAATCCCCCAGAGCTCTAGCTGAAGTAGTAAGTATTTTGAAAAGGCATCACTTATGAAGTAGGACTATTCTGTAGGATTGCTTTGCTGGTTCCAGATACTGGCTTAGATGACAGTTAAAGGCAGTACAGGGATTCCTGAAAGAAAATAATGATTCCCCACCATTGTGTGTCATTGGTTACATTTGCCTAGAAGGTCTGGTAGATATTGGACTTCTGGATGCTTTTGTGATACAAATGTAGAAGAAAATTGTAAGACTCTACTTATATACCTTTCTGTAACAACATTTGCCCTTTGCATAGCATAAGCTGCCAAAAAGTGGAGATGTGACAGCCTGGAAGTTTTGAAATGTTTTGCAAGGCTACTATTGCTGATGGAGTAAATAGAGGAAAACAGAAAATATGTCCAATCTCGAACACTAGGAACATGGACTGAGTCAGCAGTTCTTTCCTCAGAAGTTCAGATCTTCTTAATGGGTACCAAAAGTGATCTGTGGTTCTTATGACACAAAGTTATTAGTCCACTATTAGCTATGACCAATGATAAATCAAGGGTGTAGCCTCTGACACAGGAGCCATTACAGAAGTCTGAGAGTATGGCAGCTTAACTCTATTAATAATTCACATATTTTTTTTTATCAGGGATAAACTAATGGAAGTTAAGAATGGTCATTTTCTTTAAGGCGAAAAGACTTCTCAATCTTATGGTGTGCTCCAATGATTCGGTGTGTTCACAGACAGGAAAGGAAATAACTTTTTAGCACACTAGTTAAGACTGAGTTGCCTGGGAAGTGAGTTTCCTTTAGTTCTCTGCCATGAGTATAGGAATCCATGTTAGCATAGGAATCTATAACTATTCCCTAGTCTTTACGAGTGCAGCTGGACTTTGAAACAAGTGCATAGATCTCATTTTGTGCTTATTCTGGTTTTTCTTTAACTATGTTCTCTTCCTTGTTCATTTAGAGTGTTCTCTTTCTTTCATGATTTCTTCAGGTGGATGGTTCTGCCAATAAAAATGAAGAATGGGTAGGTTGTGGGAATAACAAGTGATTCATGAAGCCCTTCACTACACCTGTGATATTATTTTAAAATTACTCAGGTGGAAGTTGCAAAGCAGGTACTTTGTTTGGATTCTTCTGAAAAGCAGCTTCCCATAACCTAGAGGAGTACTGGTAATCCATAGCTTGGATATTATCTTTAACATTGACATTGCTTCAAAATTAATTCTCATATGTCCTCTACACCAATAGATCAAATATACAAAATTTGGAGCATAGGGGTAAAGCAATGAGATCTTTTAGCAGGCTGAATGAATGGAAGCACTGAGGGAGGGTAATCAGGCTACAACAGGGCAGAGGTAGAGAGCAGGGGGAAGTGAGGTCTCAGTAAATTTATTACTATGAGGAGTTCTGCTGTATGTGTCCTTCACGGCTGCTCCTGTCTCACAGAAAATGAGAAATTCCTTTTGTTTTGTTTGCTGTTTTCAGATGAGCCATGTAAAAACACAACAGTGTGAAAAGATCACACTTCAATCATTTGAGAATGCTAAACCCTCCTTTACACCTGGACTAATTGTTCTAATCTTCAATTTAAATTCAGGTTCCGAATTTCACATATAACAACATTTTATCCTTCAGTTGTTCTGAAACACTGAAGCAGATAATCTCTGAAAGCATAAGCATTTTTTTTTTCTCTTTGCAAGATGTGAAAGTCTAGAGAATCAATAAATAAAAAACTGTCCTATATATTTTGACGCATAAAACCTCTCTTTTATCCCTGGATGACCTAAAAGAAAGAAGTTGGATAAATCTGTATGGTGGAAAAAAAGAGATGAGAAATAACAACAATGAAAAAGCAATTTGGTTTATATTAAAAGTTTCCCTGCCAATTTCAATTAACATAACTGCCAAATCTGCATTTATAATTTTTATAACAAAGGTTGAAGCACAAGAAAAAACTAACAAGGATTTTTCTTCCTTCTTCTCTTGGACTAATGGCAATAAAACAAAACTGTGAGAGTAATTATTAAAAAATCCAATTCTATCTCCTACCTAGCAGAAAAGAAAGGCATCTACTTTTTGCCTTCCACCCCCATTTCCAGTGCTCTGAGTTCAGCAGCAGCACTATTCCTGACCCCCTCCTCATCTTTGTTTTACAGTGTATTTAAATACTGAGTTTAAATATCTGGTCTGAACTTCATCTCAACATTAGACTCCAGTCTGCTCTCATTTAATCATACATCTCTATTTTATTATATCTTGTCCAATCATGCCTTTTAAGTGGCCCCTGCACCTTACAGAAGCTCCTGGAAAATCCCTTCTAGAAAGTAATTCACTTAGTTTTGATGCCTATAAAGAGAGGTAGCACTGATTCTGTCAGCCCAATAACTTACTCAGGACTCTCTCTATTTTAATTTTTTTTCTTTTTTCTCAAGTGTCCGAGATTCAGGATATACCTTTTGCTCAGAACAGATAGAAAAGATGTGCTTTCCTAGAATCTTAACACCTTTAGCTGGCCTGCTAATGTAAACTGAACCATTAGGGGATGGCTCGCGCTACTACAGCTTCTGTGAGTTTAACAAACAAAACAAATTATGCCAACAAAAAGACATGTAATCTGCTATGATTCCTTTTGTCATGGGAGATAGCAGGAGGGTTCTCTGGTAATGTGTTTAAAAAAAGAAAAGCATACCCCTTGCTGATATAGTAAGATTTCATCAAAATAATGAGCGTAATCTAGTTACCTCCTTCAAAAATTCACATGCTGAAGAGAACAGCTAAGATGATGAGAAGAGTGAAGAGCCTAGATAGGCTAATAGGCTACATCTGTAGTGAGACAGATGACAAGTTTCTGGTTTGTTTACCCTTGAGAACAAAAAAGGCTGAGAGGAGATACTCTGCTCAGTTTGGGCCACTATTAAGTGAAGAGAGGAAAAGGAGGAAGGAAGAAAAAAGATTACTTCGGCTGACTGACAATACTAGCATTCAAGGAATGGGGCATACAGTAGTTTTCCTGGTGAAGAATACTGAGATCACATCCAAACTGTAATATGACTAGGAGCAATTGAGCAAAGAAGGTAAAGGGAAAAGTGAATGGATTAATGTATTGATTTCCACATTCCTCCTGAAGTAAGCAATTTCTCATTTTAGAAAAAGGAAGGGAAAAGTTTAGGGGGAGCAACACATCAAAAAACTCTTTTATACACTAATCTTCAAATACTTATGGAGAGACTCAGAATCCACTGAAGACAGACAACAATTCCCACTGATTTGAGCATGCTTTGGGAAGGTTAAATAAGATTTACACATGGAACTTCTTAAAAGTTTCCCAAGCCAGAGTTCATCAATTTAAAAAAAAAAAAAAAAAAAAAGGCACTTGATCTCCTCCTGCACTCGTAACTGGGTTATCTCTAACAGAAACAGTATGAGTACTGCACATACCTGGTGCCATAGTGGAATGAGCCAGGACATCACAGTATGACATGCTAAAATTTCAAGTACATATACTTCCATCTTCCACGCTTACCATTCTGCATTTCTGTTCTGACCACTATCTGGCATACTGCAGAAGACTTGGAGCGGCTGGAAATGAAGCCGAGTCTTAGGGACCAGCACTTAAAATCCGTGGTGGTTAATGTGCCCAGTGTCCACTTGCAGAGACATTCTGGCCCATATATTGCAAATGTGGTACTTCTATGATATCTGAAGTCATTATAGGGTTCAAGTTTAAGTTCAGCTAGTGGACTTTTGCCAAAGTAGAAATGCTAAGGACTTTAGGATTTTTAGACTGGTCTGTAAAAGGCTAAGAAATGTCAGAACAAGTCAGCTCCATATTTTAATCTCTTATGGGTAGGCAAAGAAATCTGCATTTCATTCTATGGCAACCTTTTCTCTTTAATCTAAAGAATTTGTCTATTTTTAAAGAAGAATAATGTATTATTCTTTCACTTAAGGAAGAAACAAATCCAAAAAGCCTAATGTCCACTGTTGTGCTTGCTCTCTTCTGAAAATTTCTATAGGTGGTAGCAGCAGGCAGACAGGCAACATACTACACTTTGATATAGATTTGAGATTTTCACCACTGAAAGATAGCATCTCTTCTGTCACACATCAATTGCCATTACTGATATTTTATAAATCCTCAGTGTCTCAAGTGAAGATGATATATTCATGAATACACTGAAAATAAAATCATCCATCCTATCTAGAATTTCCCTGCAAGAGTCTGAATGGAGAAGAATAAAGAGAGATCTTTCTCACCAGTCTAAAACCATCTGAGCAATATAATTATAGTCACAACACCTAATACAACTTTCTTTAAAATGCAGCCCTTTCTGTTTTATATTTCATGCTGCAGCACACTTTACAGACCATTAAGTCATGCCAGGCTGATTTATATCATGAAAACTTCCCAGAGCAGAGTGAAATGCATCATACAGTCACATAGCACTTAAATGTGAATGTACTTAATTAATATGAAATTTGGAAAATTCATTGCAGGTGTCTTATCTGTTTCTCTCTTCTCCAGCATGGTAGGGAAGTAAAGTTTTTGTAACTTGGTTGGTCTCCTTTTACTTCCTTAGTTAATTCCATAAAATTAATTTCTCTCCAGGTGGCAAAATATCTAGTTATTTGCTGCATATAGCTTCCTTCTGGGAAGATGTGATAACATACAACAACAATAAATTAAGAAACTTGACTTATTGCAAGGCAACTAAAATGTAAGGGACTGTTTTTTTACTTGGACATAGTTGAAATTAATTCAAAAACTGAGTACTCCATCATCTGAATGACTTTTTGGATGATTAAAAAGAAGGTAACTAAAACATCAGACATCTTCATAGATTTATTTAAACTTTAGGTCCTCTGCCTCAAAGCAGCATAGCAACTGCTTTTGAAAAGAGGGTCAAGTGTTACTTTCAGTGGGTCTATATGAAACTTTTGTGCTTCTTTGAGCAGCTATTTTCCTGCCCAACTGCCATAAGAAATACAGGAGAATATGAAAGTGAGAAAATACTAATTTGATTATCTGGAAAATCCAACTAATGGGTGAAATAATGATAGAAATGGTCTAAACAGGGATAAATATCTTGTTCCCTAAACCCATCTGCTGTAAACCCAGTTGGAAATCTTTTCAAAAGGTTATAAATAAGAGAATATCTATTTTAAAAATGGGCAACACATTTATTCCTAGCAGCAAATCCAAATATGATGAGTAATCTGGCGTAGAGCTGTTAAATTAATCAGCTGACATCCACCTCAGGCAGAACCATACCTTGTTTTGTCTATGTAGTATATACCATATGCTAATAACTGCTTGAACTAAACATAGTCATTGATAATCCCACTCCTGAATTTTCCACTCAAGCTAAAATTTAAATAAAAATATCACAACTGACAATATAAATATTTGAAAAAGGCAAAAATTGAATAGAAAAAAAATTCCATTTGCATAAAGAATTGCAATCCTAGAACATTAAAAATGTATTTCTCTATTTTTCAGTGACAAGCCATTGAAAGAAAATGGTTTGGTCTTGAGTAAACACAATAAAGACAAAACATGTCTGCTTTGAATGGGAGTTAGTGATGAAAGGTAGAGGTACCTAGATAATTCTCAGATGTCACGAAAGAATATAAACTTATAAACAGCTTCCCTGCAGTTTAACATATACATAAATATATAAATACACTTCTGTTAAAATGTCACCCTCCTAGAGAGCTATGAGCTTAATAACATTAAGTAGTGTTTGCTTTAGCTTCCTTTCTGCATGGAGAGGTAGTTTTGCTCTGCATTTCAGTTAACCTGCTGAACAAAAATATTCTACAAGATTTGACTCACCATTCTTGTCAAATGACAATTTTAACAGAAGATCACTTGGACTTCTTGGTGGGGAACTAGTGCTGGAGAGGGAAGTTACTTTGTTTTGCCTTATCAGCCTTTAAATTTAAAAGAAACAGGATGGGTAGCCTCCTGCTTTGCCTACTTTTGAATTAAATAAGAGATATGAACTGTAGAAATCAGTTTAAGCAAAAAAAGATTAAAAAACCCCCACACTACTGTAAGGACAGCATTGCCTTTCCTACAGATACAGGATCAGATAAAAGTGATCTAAAGAAACTGATCTGCTTATAGACAGCAATCACTACATACAAACTTGTATGGGAGTTCTACACATTAAACATCTTTGGGGTTGGATTTATTTACTTTTTTTTTTTTTTTCACAACGAGAATCACTAAATTAAATAATCTGATAAAGACCATATGCCCCTATAATAATTATTTTAAGGTCAACGATTCTATTTTATGTTTCCTGAATAAATCATGTAAAACATGAATTTTCTTTGTACCAGATGTTCACTTGCAACAAAACAGCGTAGGCAGGCAGGGAATATGCCAAATTGACCATAGCATGGTCACACAATGGGATCATGTACCTGGACGTAAAGTAACTTGAGACCAAGAGCTTCTGTATAAGCTTTGGAGATGGAATCATGGGTGATTCAATGGCCTGAAAAGTCTTTAAAAAGAATCAGTGTTCTGAAATGAGAAACCGTCAACACTGTTGAAACCTGTAATTTTCTTGTGAATCTCCAGTCATCTATGTTATGCGGCTTTCAGAGCCTGAAATAGTCTCTATTTTGTGACTTTTTTCTTGTCTTTATTTTAAGAGTGAGAAAAATTAGAAAAATATCTAGAAGTTAAATACTTTTAATCTTGTAGCATTTTCTTAGTGAATGAAGAAGCAGCCATAACCCCCCTCTCTCTAACATGAAAGATTTACCTTAGAAACATAGTAAATTCATACTATATTTTCTAAGCGAATGAAAATTTTCCTACAAGTTTACTTCAGTTTTACACTGTTATAATTCCTGAGAATTAATTTATTGAGAACTAGTATAATGCAAAAGTGATACAGTATTGACTGGGGTTTAAAGCTTGCTATAAAATTCCCAAATGGAGAACAGTGAATTTCCCTTCTTCACAGAGAATTCTCTAGGTGTGGATTAGCCCTGCTGTGACTGCAGAGGTACTTGGCTTGGCTCTATGTATGCTAGTTCAAGCAAGCTAATAAGCATGGTATCACCTTGGTTCTGGAAACAGAGACCTAACCTGGATTTTATACTTAAATTATTCCAACCTTTCTTCCTCCAAACTTGTAACAATGAAGAGCTGAGACACATTGAAATTCACAAACTTTAGTCAAACACATATCTAACAAAATTTTGACTTAATAAAGACAAACCCCTCAGCAATCTCCATAAATACCAGTACTGACTTTTCACACTAATTCAAAAAAAATCAGACTAACTATATTATTATTCTAAAAGATTCTAAACAGACACTACAAAAAGAGAGGAGCAGTGCAACTGGATAAGTTATTTAGAAAACCCATATAGGCACAGAGTAAACATCCGTGAAATAAAACTAAATAATATGTTCAGGATATTTCTGAACACCAAAACAAAATTTCAGCTACTGACAGTTGCAAATTTTCCATTATGCTCAGATAGATTTTTAGAAATTATCAGAACTAATTGCAAAGGCATAGGAAAAAGTCAAAATTTTCAGTGTAGGAATTAAAAATCCAGGGGTTGTCTTCCTCTGGACTTGTTATTCAATACAGTCTGCATTCTATGCAGTGCGTTCCAAAATGCACTCCAAGATGACTCAATGGCAGAAATCAGTGATGGACTTTCTTAACAAGCACGGAAATCTACTCCAGCCCCTCTTCGATTTCAGGACTACTTCATTTCAAAACTCGTTGAAAGATACAAGAAAGACGGGACATGCAAAGCCTGTGCTTTTACTGCTATGCAATAAAAGCATAATGAGCTGATTGTTTAGGGCCTGGTAGAAGCTCACCAAAGTCAATACAAACATTTCTGTTGATTTCAATGGCTTTTATACCAGGCCCCTAAATAGACTGTTAAAAACATCCGAATATGTGATTTTGGCTCCATATCACCAGACTCACCCTGTTTCACTGATTGGTATTTGTTGGTGATTTGACAAATGCATTTATACATGAGACAGCAGAAAATATAAAGTTCAGAAATAGTACTTTGTCAGTCAAAATCACTTGCCTGGTGTTAGACAGTTAAAACTATTAAGCACTGACTGTTAATTTCAGCCAGTTAAATGCTCTTGCAAATGAAAGATGAAGCATTGCATGAAGCCATGCTAAAATGGATAGAAGGATGGTTACTTACCAACGGGGCGAGCTGTTGACATTACAATGGTGTAGTGAGAACATAAAAAAGAAATTAAAAAAAAGAAGAATATCTGTCAGAATGCATGACGTGTAATGTTACCTTCCACTATGGATACTACCATGATTGCTAACCCCTCAAATGACAGCCTAAGTAAAATGTTTACTGTTGTTATTGTTTAGTTACGTGCCACTATTATCACATTTACTTGAGCATAGCATCTGAACAAGCTGACTGGAAACATTCTCTGAGAAACATTTTTATTATCTTCGCATGCCATCATCAAGTATCATTGTTAATGCCTGATAAAAGAAAAATTGCATTGCATTAGCACAAACTTTTAGATCCTGATAAACACATCAATTTAAGCCGCAGACAGTCAAATGTCATGTCAGTAGATGCAAGGTGTTTGCTTTCTGAGTCAAATACCAAATTAATTTTAAGCATGACCAGTCAGTACAGCAGTAAGGGCTACAGAAAGCCCAGGACTGTTTTTCTCATTCAATAATGGGCATAAAAGCTTACAGCACACTACTTTTTCCTCACTGACAGCACTGATGAAAACATAACAAATAGGCTGAAATGGCCACAGGGATTCCAACCCAGAACCTCCCAAATTACTGCTTAGATAACTTCTACTTCCTAAAAAAATTGCTGCTAAATGATCGACAGGTTAATGCTGTTTCAGGTTGATATCAAGATTGAAAGCTGCTGCTGCAACAAGTGATTTCTTGATTACAGCAACAGCCCTTCATTATACTTGTGCTGGGGAAGAAGGCTGTCAGTCCCTCTTAAAATATAGACATCCCCTTTCAGAGGAGCTGAAAAATTGGACATAAAATTGGCTCCAGGTTGCATCTGTGTAGGCAAAACTTCCCTTATTTTAGCAGCAGAAGTAGTTACACATTTCTGAGCAACAGCACAGGTTGTTATTGTTTTTTTTTTTTTTCTTTTTAAGAAATTAATCAGCTCTATATGCTTATGTGCAGGCTATGATCAACTGTAAGATATGCATATTCAGAGGTAACACAGCATACAAGGGCCTTAGTTCTCAACCTTTCTCTGCCTTTATCCTTATTTTACCATACCCACTTTATTTAACTATTTCAAGCCTGCTTCCCTTTCTCACCCATCATCAGACTTTCTTGCTTCTAATATTATGGACATATTCCTTCTTCTGCAGTAAGATGAGGAATAAAAGTGATAGGCATCTTTCCAAGAGAGGGCATGAAGGTTCTGTCACAGAATTCAAATTCTGTTGGTTTTGTGACAGCGTAACACAAACTTCCTGACTATATCCTCATCCCCTGCTTTGAGAAGATGGAGCCATGAATGAGGGAGCTAAGATTTATGCCATTGTTGTCAGGTTTGCAGCTGTAACTACATTACACCTGCAAGGACCAAGGCATGCTCAAAGTAAATTTTGAAACGCTATGTGGTTTTGTTCCTCTATGTGACAAGTGGTTACAGTAAAAGCAGTTTCAGATAAAACTGACAAAAGTTTAAGAATTCAGAATTAAGGCTTCCTTTAATAAAAAAGACTGTTGTTCATGGTCCCTTTAAAGTCAGTGGGAGTTTGTCCAGCCCTTTGTTTTCAGAAAATTCAGAGCAATAGCCTTTTCCATTGAGTTTCTTGGCTTTTCTCATTTTCTGTCATATCCTGAACATTTAATATGCTTATAATATCATGGCTTCCTTTGTGCTGGATAAATACTATGAATTTGCCTGTAAACGACAAAGAGAAATTTGGGGGGAGAAATACCCAAGATAATGAAAACCTGCTTTTACTGTAGGAAAATCGATTAAATTATATATTTCCTTGGGTTTTTTTCACTTTAATTTCATCAGGTTCAAGCTTTAGTGATTTAAAAGGATTTTTTGCTTGTTTCTAGCTATTGTTTATATCACAAGTCTGGGTAGCAAATCTGAAAGGCTTGCCCCAGTAATGTATACAGTGGACACAGTTCTAGGACTGTTTAAAGGCTATTGAATTGGTTGCCAGATTCTGCATGTGACAAATGAACAGAGTGAGAGTATTTCTGGGAGTTTGCTGTAGTGACTATTTTTCTTACGTTACAAAATGGAAGAACGTCTCAGACAAGCATGTAGCAGGTAAACCTATTTCTTCAGCTTAAAATGGGAAGAGCTTCATTATCAGTTATTGTTTAAAGCAAACATGAGGTAATATTTTAGCAGACGGATTATCACAATATTCTCTTTTCTTTGTTATATACTAAGATGTGTAAATTCACACTTGCAGAATGGGGGACAATACATCAGTTTGCATACTGCTACAAACTGCAAGTCTGAAGTGGTTAAATCTCTCATTTTTTAAAATCTCTGTATCTAGTCAGACATCTTCCTGTGGTCTCTGCTCATTTACAAAATTGTTCCAGTTAATGCAAATGCATTATGTAATCCATGCTCACGATGAAACTATCAAAGTTTGTGCCCTGCATTGTTTAAAGAACTACATCTGCTTCTGTTAGTAATTTACCATGCTGCATGTTTAAGACACCTAGATGCACTATATTTCATCATGTAAAGCACTTTCTTTTTTTGTAAAGGAAAGTGTATTTTTTATTTCATATATTGCATGATTCCTTTTACATTTGCAGTTACAAGTTGACATTTTCAATCAATCCTCTAGCTGAGCCCAGCTATAGCCTAGATATATACAGGAAAGGCAGACAAGCATCACAGACTTTTCAAAATCTATAAATGTGCAAATACCTGTGGTTCTTCACTTGTATGAAGTTTGGCACAGAAAACATCTGTGAAACTGATTCTTGCGCAGGCTAAGGGCAAGTGAAGAGATTTAGAGACTTATAACTATTTATTTCCTTAAAAATCTTAATCTAATGTGCTGAGAAGAACAGAGCATGAGTGAAGATATTTTAACTACATCCTCATAGAATAAGCATAATTGGATGAAACTTTTTTTCCCCTAAACCT
>NW_020799091.1:107653748-107777397 GCF_003259725.1 Athene cunicularia | reverse complement strand
AAAAAAAAAAAAAAAAAAAAAAAAGGAGAGAGAGAGAATTTACTGAGACCTCACTTCCCCCTGCTCTCTACCTCTGCCCTGTTGTAGCCTGATTACCCTCCCTCAGTGCTTTTTTTTTTTTTCCCTTTGAATTCAGCAAATTAAACTGAACTGTGTCCATGCATTAAATGGATGGAAATGGAAGCTGGCCTCTTGGGTCAGTTGACCCCCGTTCTAATAAAGCAATCCACTGAGACTTTGAACATTTGATTTAATGTGTATGAAAAGAGGAGAACAGATAAAGCTAAAAATGTTTTTATTAACCTTTCACAGCTCTACTGAAAACCGTCAGCATGCACCACTAAACTGTGAAATAGTGTCTGCATGATATCCATTGTGCCAAATTGCTTCTTATCTTTTGGAATGAAGTAATAACTATTATATTCTATTTACTCATATGGAAATATTAGCCTACAAACTTTTTCTCTCCCCATAATCTTTAGCATGTCTATATCTGCTGTCACAAAAGACATTTTGGCAACTCATTATTCTACCGGTCTTAAAACCTCCTTACCACATCTAACAGCAGCACATAAACACTGAGTGGATACTAGAGACCAAGAATATTTTAGGGGACAATATGTTAGTCTTTACCTTGTAATACTTACAAAATCAATCTTTTTCCTTTGGCTAGGGTTTATTTTTCAGATAAAGAATAATGGTAGAGAGTTTAATTATAGCAGAGATAATTACACAATAAAACTATCTGCACTATGTTTGGCATCAAGAAACACAGTTACTTACTGTACTCCTTATACTTACTAGAGAAAAGAACATGAATAATAGCTTAAACTGGTAACTCACATATTAAAGTCTATGCCCATGGTTATGTAGTGCTTGCTTATACATATACATGCATCTGTTCTTCAATAAAAAACACTGGAACATTGGAACAGCTCTTTAACTGCAGGGAGATCC
The DNA here is from genome assembly GCF_003259725.1 of Athene cunicularia. Taxonomy (NCBI): domain Eukaryota; kingdom Metazoa; phylum Chordata; class Aves; order Strigiformes; family Strigidae; genus Athene; species Athene cunicularia. Next base: position 107,776,440 of record NW_020799091.1, on the reverse strand, counting down.
TGTCCTATTGAAGTCAGTTAAAATTTTGCCTGAGATATCAACAGGATTTCACCTCTGTCGTAAATCAGTACAGCACCCGCAGTTGCAAAGGATATGTGAAACCTGAACAATGCCAGGTAAGGATGTGGCCCATTCCATCCGAAAGCAGTTTATCCATATAGGACACAAGCCCTCCCTCTATGGGAACACTCACCTCGCACAGTGAGGGTAGCAGAGGCTTCCACTTTTCCAACTCGATTCTCAGCAATACATGTGTAAGTTCCTTCATCTGTACTCATGGCCTTCTTAATGCGCAAAGTGTAGTCATCTTTGATGTCATACCTGCATTACGGAAGAAGAATGAAAACTCTTTCTGTAGACAACAGGAATGAACAGAAACTTTCACCTGGAATAAGCCAGTCTGAATCTATCTTGAAGCCAACTTTGGAAGATAAATTATTATCTAGCATTAGATAATTTCACCAAGCATTAATCTTCATGACATTTTTATTGCACCCTGCATTAGTTAGAAACTTTACATAAAATTAGTATTGCTATGTTCAGTCAGTATTAGGGCTTTATTAATAATATCATTCACTTTGTCCTTGATCTAGAGCAATAAGATAAAATTAAGCTATCAGGCATCAGTTATCAATACATGACAGCTCAGGTTTATCACGCCTTTAACTATGTGAGCTACACATTTTACCTTTTGCCGATTTGGAAATTTCCCTTTATATATAGTATTTCTGTACAGCAGCAACCCCTTAGGGAAATTGCGAGCATGTTGGGTAGGATCTGACACTGCAAGATTACAAACAGTAAAAGATATATATTTAAGCTCTGGAAAGTGACATTTATTGAAGAGGCACATTAAATGAGATTTATCAATTTCACAGAAATTCTATAAAATTATTCGTTAAGGTTGGACCATAACATTTTCTCTTTCTTAAAAGAAATTAGAAACAATTCGGTTATGCTTTTTCCATGTCTTTGTTTCTACTATTGTAATAATTGTAAAACTATGAGTATGTATAAAACTTGAAATAATACAAAGTACTTCAGCATGCAGTAAACATTCATTTTCAAGGCATTTAAAGTGCTTACACCTAGAAAAATATTTTCAGTTAAATTGTTATTATCCTGCAGAAGTCATGCTTAACAAACTATTTTAGGCTCTGATCCAAAGCTCATTAAACTCAACGGGAGACTTCATCTTGTATGAAATTTCTTTGGCTCCCAAATCAGTAAAACCCTGGTTTTCGGCATGGGTATTTTACTCGTGAAATACTCTCTTGTAAAATTATTTTCAACAACATTTCTTCCAGACATAATAAGCCCATGATACCTTAAGTCACCTTGAATCTAAAATTATCTTCATATTCTCATGTATCAAATAGTGAAACAGGAATATGAAACTAAGGAAAGATTGAGACTTCAGGAGATGTCAGAACTCTTTCTCACTGTATCACACTCATGACATAACTTTGAAAGAACTAATTTACCTTCTCTGTTATACAGTAAAGACTTTGTAGACTTGTTCAGCAAACATATTGAAATCATATAGAAGAGCACCCTTAAATGTTTTGATGAATAAAAATGTAATGCAGTTAGTTACAGGAATGTTGTGAGGGTCTGTGAGTATTTTCAAATGCTTTGGGAATCTGAAACATAATATACATTGCTATTTGGTTTGTTTACTATAGATTTATAGAGAAAGCGCTATGTGCTAACGGACTTTAAAGCATCTTAACTCAAAGGATCCTATATGTTGAAACATTTAAAGTTCTGTTATGTCTAATTAAAGCTCACAACTTCAGTTAGAGCATTACTAGCAGTTCCAAGAATAAAGAGACATCAAGACATAGTTTCGCTCACCACAATACATTAGTTTCATTTTATATTCATTAAATCCATTCTATTCACTAGCAAAAAACAAATTTAAAAAGAGCAAATTGAGGCTAACCATTCTGTCAGAGGTAAACATAAACACATATAATATACCTTTTGTTAGGTATTACACTTAATTATATGCATATGCAGTATCTCAGGTTTAACTAATGAATAAGAGCTATGCCAAGGGGAAGAATAAGTAGATATTATGGCAGACTTCAGAAATTTAGAGATGATTTTTGCGTTAGCATAGTCCATTAGGGGTGGGGGGGAAGTTATGATGCAGGAAAAGTTAATATGCAGTTTCTCGAGCAGTACAGATCTATTGCAACTATATTCAACAGCCATATGCAGTTGAGGAACATTTTTTTCTCCACTGCTCACAAATTATGTCATTTTGCATGGTGTGCTGCACTAGTCAATGGCAAATTGAAATCACTGTTTTCATAAGAAAGAAAAGGCAAATTGTCTCGCTTAAAAATCTCGAGAATATGACAACAGTATCCCACAATGATGGAGCAGTTATTTGTCTTTGGCGACCACAGAGTTGCAGACGAGAGAAAATGCTTATTTTCTTGACAGGAAGCCAGCCCTAGGGGACTAAAAATATAAAGTTGTATTCAGCTCCTGTAAGATGAGAAAACTAAGATCAGTTGTAATGTAAATATGAGTTGGATATAGGAATCACAGTTATAAAGGTGGGCAACAATTAGCCATTTATTTCACTGCTTTTTTCCTTCATTTTTTAGGACAAATAATATTCCGGTGGTTCAGTAACCGCTGCTGAGATAAAACCAGACAGGCAGCAGGACTGTATCTGACTGAGTAGTCGCTTGAACTGGGATGCAGGCTGCCTGGGACAGGGCCCTCCAGTCTGCTGTGGGCTGCAGCTGACCCACTCTTCATCTCACTGATGTGCTGGTGCCGGCATGCCAGCCAGCTGCCTTGGAGGCTTCGTCAGTCTTTATGCTTGCACCTGCCAATCATGCAAATTGTGCAAAGGCTGCTGGGGGAACGAGCCAGCTGCATGGCATGCCAGGACGCAGAGCGAGGGTGAAGCCGTCATCTCCCACTTGGGTTGTGAAACGGAGGGTGGCGTAAACATGTTGATATCATAGCCCAGTTATCAATTACTTCAGAGAGAGGTCCAGCTCTCCCAGTTTGCTTCTCCAACAAGGCCATACTGGGTTTTTGGACCACCATGACAGAACATGCCATCTAGCAATTAGAGTCATACATAGATGGACCCACGGGACACTATAACCATCTGCTGTCCTAAGTATTGATATGTTGCCCCTCAGTCATCTGTTCCACCCACATTGTCCCCAGAAGTCACAACGGTTCAGTGAAGAGCTTTGACAAATGAAACAGGCAGGAAGGAGAAAGGAAGAAAACTGGCTTTAAGCCCATCCACAGCAGCATAAGGAGTTTGCCTGAGAAATGAAACACGAAGTAACAAGGAGTGGAGCCTGAATATGTTTTCAGTTTCTCAAGCATCCACCTGCACAGCCTTGAGCAGTGTTTTGTTTCCTCTCCATCCCAGAGCCTCATATTCCCATAGGAAGATGTTTTCAGCTGAGTTTCTAGAGAAGTTCACCCTCATCAGGATTAGTGCTACTGAACACTTGGGAATCAGGATCAGGACCTATCTGACTGCTAATACCAATCACAGAGAGGTTACCAGACTCCTGGATTAATGGGTGAATGGTGGAAAACCAGAAAGTACTAGTTAGGTTGGTCCTTAACTTTGCCAGTGCACTAAGAAGGCGATGCCTTTAAAGTATGTGCAGTGTCAAGAAACACCTTCTGACATATTCCCCAAATATTGCTGACTCCTAGCCAATTAATGACAACATTCAGCTAAAAACATTGAGCATCAGATATCAGTTTCTCAAGTTTATGGCCATCTAATTGATTTTAAGTACTTCTCTTTGTTAAACATTTGGAGGTGCTTAACCTTTTGGTTCAGCTTAGACTTCAGCCATCCGACTGAGCTGAGAGGTCTTTTAAACAGCTAGTCACCCTGTGCTTAGATAAAAACCAGCCACTCTTGGGCACCCCATTACATAATTTCTGTTCTACAAGTAATAGTGAGAGCAAGTCTGCCTTTAATTAACCAAGATGGAAGGGGCGGTGGAGCAGGGGGTAGGGTACTGGAAAAGAAGAAAGAAACAGAGAAACAACAAGCAGATGAGAAAACACTGCTGGTGAGGAAATTCTGATAGAAATTGGGTGATTTTGAGTGAAATCTGGCAGTCTCTGGCACATATGAATGCATTCATTGTTGCTAGTTTTGATTAATGACAGTTGTACAATAGTGTGCTGACAGTCACTGCCATACAGACACAATTTTTTTTTTTTTTAATATGAAACACTGCTGAAAATGCAACCCAATCAGATTTGGCCCCTAAACAACATGTGCTATCATCACTGTACCGTGAATTGAGATTGATTGGTAACCAGCTGTGACAAAGTGGGAAAAAGAGCCTTGTCTTTTTCAAGAAAAGAAAAGAAGAAAAATAAAAAACTGAATTGTGTCAAAACCATTACCATCTGCTCAACCAAATAACAAATAAAACAAAACACATTAACTGTTTTTAAGTATCACAAATTAATGTACTGAGGTTGGATTCATGCACTGGTTTAAGAATCTAAGAATAATCTTGAATTAAACTGGTTTTGTCAGGGTTATAATTTTTTTACCCACATTCAAAAGTGTTATCTGTTCCTGCTCTGCCACCAGTGTTGCACGGTTATCAAATAAAAAAAAAAAAAAAACTTAGAGAGATTTAGCAATACGCTTTTCTGAATTTGATATGCATTCTACTGAATGCTTCACAAACCCCCTAGATTTCCAGATTTTCAAAAATGTGTATGCAGCTATACATAAAAATATATGCATCTCTTTGTCACATGCATAGTTACCAAAACTGTGTCTGCAGCTGGAATCATTATATTCCTAGATATCCCAGTAGGCCTAATTGGTAATACAAGGATGCACTCGCTTCAGCAGTGCATTTTAAAGTTGTGAGAATGCATTACTGAATTCAACAAATCCAACTCAAAAAGTGACATTTCTTGCTAAAGGGAGTTTGCAAGAGAAGTTGTGAAGTGATGCCCCTGGCCTCAAAAAATTTACATCAGTTTATGCTAGGCACCTTTTTTTTTCTTCCAAAATACTACTGTAAATAATAATTTAAAAATATAACAGAATCTTTGCATGTAAGCTTTGTGAGCTTTTTTTTTTTTTTTTAAAAGATGGCACAAAAATTACTTTGCTCTATTTTCTTCTGCCTGTTTGCCAGGCTATTTTGTAAAACAAGCACAAAGCTCCAAGATTACTCACAACATCAATGATTAGGGAGCCCAAATAGAGAGAAGCTACTGGCCAAAACCAGAGTAAACAGGAGGCAGTTAAGGAGGCTTAAGCTTCTGTCTCCGCTTCTCTTTTGTGGTGCTGGCACTTCAGCTCCCAGCATAGTGCCACAGCTTTTCACAGGCTCCTAGGCTCCCTGTGCCAGATGGAGGGAGCCAGGGAGAAGCTGCAGTTGGACAGAAGTGTGAGCTCCTTACCTGCTTCAGCCTTCTGTAAGCCAGAAGCAGAAGGGAGAGCCTCCATGCCCACTGGTTGGTGCAGCCACCCCGACTGCCAGCTCCCTTACAAGCAATGTTGGGGTTTTTTTTCACTTCCATCCCATGCACTGGTAAGTGGAAGAAGAAAGAAGCACCAACCTCCTTGAGTGACAGCGTTCTGAGGGAAAGATAAAGGAGTCTCTGGTTTTCTTTCCCTAGCAAAACCTGAATCAGCGGCAGAGAGAGTATGAATATATATATTTGTGTGCACTGGTCACAAACTGCTCTGTTGTACCCCTAAAATCAAGGTTGCTTGTTGCTGGGTAGCTCTAAGACACTGCTTATAATTATGATAAATTGAGCTACCATGGATCTACCCCCAAGCCGATGACAGGACTGCTGCCCCTCACATCTACAAGTCTAGTTTCCCATTTATTCTTTGACTACGCCATTCATGCCAGAGAAAGGTATAAGGCAATGTGACATCACCTTGAATTTCCTTGTGCAAGGCATATATGCAAGCATTCATATAAAATAGTTCACTGGCTTCATTCCAACAAACCAGAAAAAGAGCTAAGCGATACACGTTACTATTCATTAATTTGATTTTCTTAAAATATACTGACAGCAGGTTCTGCTTTAGTCCAAAATCTTTTATGAGTTGTGATGAGCAGATTATTTGTAATTTCTTATAATGAACACTCTCAACTGCAATAATCTAAAACACAAACCCACACTGCACTGTGCCTTAAACCAAGGCATTCAATAAAATGGCCTAAATCTCATAAAACTTCTATACAGACATTGGGCCAACATTGTGAAACCATTCCTGTATCCAAGGAAATGGTGTTTTCCCACTTCTCTGGAAGCATTACACCATGCAGTACTACTCTCACATCCAACCACATAACTAGTGCCTCACAATATCAGTAGCCATGGGCTCAGGAGAGAATCAAGAAAGAAAAATGAGACTGCTTCTTTATTCTCTTTAAAATAATTTGGAAACAAATGTTAAGAACAAAACATATGCTTGGTAATCAAGTGACTCAGTAAAAACTCTATCTAAACTGATGCAGGCTACATCTCTTACCTCTACATCTTTGTTCACACAGAGAAGGACTCATAGGGAATTACCACATGATAATTACCCAAAATGGGCTTCTGATTTGATTTTAGTTCCAGACAGACCTCCACATTTCAAAAACTGGAACGTCAGTGGAAGTATGAGCTAAGAGACCATGTAATGACTTGGCATGGAGACCTATCCTCCTATCACCAGAAGTAGTCCTTTTGCTCACAGATGAGACACATTTGTCAGGCACTTGGGGAGATCTGTAATATTAATGCCTGTGTCATAAATTCATCCGTCAGAAAAGTACCCTTGATTGTCAGGGTTATCTGCTCAGCACATGCCACTGAAATTAATTTTAAGGAAAAGCAAAACAGTGGTTTTGTCCATTTCTATTTTTAAAAAATTGAAATGGTACTACAAGGATTGGAACACTGTAAGAAGATCTGAGCCCAGACTGGCCTCTTGCACTCACTAAGTATGGATTGCTGCATTTTTTTTAACATGACCACACAGATTATGAGTAGTTTGACATAAACAGAATTTGTGTTGGCCTGTCTATTATTATTTGCCTTAAGCATGATGAATGATTATGATAAACTTGTCACAAGAACTAGCTGAAATATTTTCTAATCTGTATTTAGAATCACTAACCAACCTTGAAGTGGTAATTAAAGATGAAGTCATATTAATGTTTTAATGAAGGTGCCTTCAACATTACAGGTGAGCCAGAAATCATATAATTTAAAAGTGTATTTTGCTAATGTTAAGTAATTATCAGCATAGGATTTATCAATAGGAACAGGAAAGTAGTTTTTAGTGTTAAAACTTTAACCTTTCAGTGTTTTCATTGACTGGTTTTGTTTGTTTTTAACTGTGATGACATTTTTTATATCTCATTCAGTGATGCAATGTGTTAAAGCAGAAGAAATCCCTGCAGGCCAGCCATTCCAGTAGCATCAATGATGCTGTGGTCAGAGCTCTTGAATCATACTCCCACTTGGACATATAACTACTAGCTTCCGTCTCCCTGCTCTCCTGAGGGTTTTACAGAAAAACTGCATAGTTAACTACCTTTACTTTTTCATTCTATAATTTTAGTAGTCAATAAACTGATAATAGTGAGCTTAAATTGTTTGATAACCTTACACTTTTCAAGAAAGCAGGCTATCTCAATATTCTGAAACTTATAAATACAATGTTAAACTATGTGATTACTAAGCTTTTACTTAGTATACTCTGATTTCCTGATACTAAAGAAAGATTCAAGCAACAGAATGAGTATTTTGAGTGAAATTCTACATTAAGTTTTCTTGGATCTCTTTTCTGCAAGACCATTTACTAGCTGCACTTCTGTGGGTGGAAAATTCAGAGAAATCCATGTTTGAGGCCACTACCACTGGCATTAAATTTTGTTTCAGAACTCTGCTAGTGACTTCATTAATTCTCAGAAATGTAACAATTTTAGGATGTTAAATAAGAGAGAATAAAAAATAAAACATTCTCTTGTGACAATCCTATTGCAAGTGCGCTGCCAGTGATCGCTTCATAGATCACCAATGGTTCACATAGCATAGAGAAAACATGTAGGCAGGACTGCTAGTTGACACAATTCCTTTACGGTTGCTGTCTGTGGAGTTGTAAAGCTATTTTCCCACCCTTGACCCTTATGTAAGCAACTGGAGACTGTTTTCATGCATCTGCAAACAGACTGCCTGAAACAATAGCTCTTCTTCAGCTCTGCGGTGAGAACTGACACTTAACATGAAGCCAATTTAAATGTCAATGTTATTAACCGCTTCGCTGCTGATCAAGTCTAGCAGAGCCATGCATCTAACAGTTTTGCTCACAGCATTTAATATTTCATACAAATTGAATGGCAGATAACTACTGGGGTAGACTACAGACCTCTGAGGTAACTGTGGAATGATGCATTTACAGGACTCTATTCAATGCCATGACTTGAGGGATTTAAAATGTCAAAAAATACTCTAATTTACACTTTCACTTGGTCACGTATTCCTCAGAAAACAGTAAGGAACAGTTTTGCACTTACAGAACAGGAAGAGATCACTGACAGGCAAAATATCAATCAGAGAAGGGGGATACTCAACCAAAAGAACAGGAGGGAGTACCCCACCAGCACTGGGGTATATCATCTTGATGCTATATACACAATAATAAACCAACCCCTGCCTCCTTTTTACCCCTCATCACCTTTGTATCTCTAAATGATATCTCTGGCATTACAGAAGTTTCCTCAAATGATTCAATATAACAGCTAAAAAGATGCTTACGTTGTACTCTGCTGAAATCTGCCTGTGTTCAGTTAGGCTACACAGACTCTCTGCAAGTTGCACTGCAGCTTGCTCTGTGCCAGCCATGTGCTGCATTAAACCCAATATAACAATATCCTCTGCAAATCGCCTCTACTCCCTCCAGATGTATGTAAGAATACAAATAGCACATTAAACCTCTTTCTTTCACTGTCTCCTTTTGACAAGCCATTAAGAACATCCAATCTTCTCCCCTATGCTCCTCATAAAGGGACTTAATCTCTCCTTGATGCTTTAGCTTAGGAAACAAAAGATGGGCATGCAAATCATACTGGATCTAACCAGAGGTGATGAATAGTACACGTGATACAGCTAATATGAAAAACATCCTTTTTCCCTGACCCTTTATTTAAAACCATTAATTGTTATTAATTGCAACAGAAATTTGCTGATGCAACCAAAGATTATATCCATTACACTACTAAAACACACTCTTTACTCTAATTAATTTTCAATACACATTAGACTGCATTTTGTTACAATCTGCACAGAGATTAACTCGACCAAAGCACACAGCGCTGTAGTGTTATTAACTCATATTTCATTGAAAGGTCATTCTCCCCTTGGTTGTATCTAGAGGAGGCTGTAGTTAAATACCTCACTATCCCATCCACAGAATATAAATAGAATTATGTAGCACTGTGTTTATTCTTAAAAATTACTGTTTTTCTGGCTTACAGGGTCTTATCTGGTGATCATGGAGAAATACAAATGAAGAACATCTCTGGTTATCAGGCCCTTTCTGGATCTCCTCCTAAAAAAAATCTAACTTCTCCGAGTTTATTGGGATAAGGTTTGCTGTCCTTGCATTTAAATCCATTTCAAAGATTTGCATCTGGAAGACAGTGAAACTTTTTAAAAATTTCATCATTTAGCCTTAGTTTTGAGCTCACAAGAAGCCACGGTGGAAAGCACAGAAATTATAGTACTTATGGAAAACGCACACCTATCAGATGTGTGACAGACAGTATTTTTGCCCAGGCTATGTGTATGCAATTACTTTTCAGGCACAAAGAGGCCAGTTTTAAAAACATAGCAAGACTGGTATCTACACAGACTTTTGTTGTTGGAGCTAACACATATTTTAGAATAAGTTAAGCCTATACATAAGAAAGCATTTTCCCAAATAATTTTTAATGACTATTCCTAATATTTAGTAAATAAGAAAGCTTACCGTGCTGTTTATGATTGTCACTGCTGTGTGTTAATGCTCTGTTTCATTTAATAACCTGCAATCTCTTAACACTTAGCAATACACTTTGTGTAAACTACACATCATTCTTGTTCTGAAGCATCACTATTGGTTTTTCTGCCTACACTCCCATTGCGTGGGTGGCGCGTAAAACAAATACCTCTTCCTGCTGGTACAGTTGCCACTTTTCTTCTCTAGTACAATATTCATCTAATCAGACAGTGCCTGTAAATGCAACTTACAAGAGCAGGTTGTAATTTCATTAAAGATGTATTTACTGAGCTAAACCAGCTGTTCTGGGCTGGAATGCAAAAAAAAAGCCCATGTGATTGCTACCCAGTCATTTTTAAGGCAACTGAAAAATACATTTGCTGAGCTATGTGAGTGAGAGTGAGTCTCCCAAAGAGCTGGCACTGCTAGCTTCTTCTGTGTAAAAGGTTTAAACAGTTATTAAAGTGTGTCATAAATTTTAACTTGTAATTGAAAATCTCTTCACTTCCTTAAAAAAAAAAAAAATAAATCTGTATTACTTGCTATGTAATTACAGACTATGCAGCTGCTCTCTTTGGCTTCACTAGAAAATTTGAGGACATGGAACACTGTACAAACCTTATTCAAATTTTATTAAATTGCTAGTCGTAGATATGCCGCTCTCATACTGGAGGCTCTCAAATAATATCACTTTCTTCGTGTTATCAGGACTATAAAGCAGATGAATCAAGTTGATCCAGGCCATATTGAGGAGTTCCTCACCACAGAGGAGACCATCAGTTCCTTCGCAGGAAAGGATAAACTCTATTTCTGCTAAGCAGACATCAAAGGGAAAGCTATCTGAACATGTGGCTGAAAAACACATTTCAACATATAAAGACAATTTTTATTCAATTTGCAGGTTCTCATCATTATGCATGGCCACAATTGTCTGAGTTGCTTTAGTACAATTTTTGTGCCATTTCCTTGCATCACTTTATAATAAAAAGAAACCCTGCTCATGAAATAGTGAATCTAATATTTCAGCCAAAGGCATAGGGCTGATGACCCCACAATATCCTGTTCACCTCCAGTAGTTTGACTTAAGTCATACTTGATTAATATTCCCTAGCTTGTGTACTGTCAAAGCTATGCTGTAATGATGGAGTTTTAGAACAATTAAAATAAAACAAACACCATACACCTCTACCCTTGATTCACAATGCATTTCAGTCTCAAGTCACCAATGCAAAATGGACAGCTTCTGGTAAAAAGCTTTAGACATCCCAGACCTCACACTTTGTTTCTCCCAATTGGTGCAGTATCAACATTTTTAATAGCAAAATTTAATTTGCTGCTATTGGTTTAAGCTCTAAACCGAATGTTCAAGTGCAAAGAATTTAATTAATTAATTAATTATCACAACAGTATAAAAGAATGAAGAAAATGGTTAGTATACATAAGTCACAGAACTGTTTCCACCTGGTCCTTCATATCACTTTCTTAATTCCTGCCCAGTCATACACAGAAGAGCTCCGTGAAGTATACCACAGTCTTGGAAATCTCAAGTCAGGTCTACAGGATGTTGGACAATTAACTTCCTTTGACTGTTAGTGAGACCTATTTTTCCTAGGCATTTTTAAAACTTCCACTCTAAGAACCACTATAAGGTTTTAAACACAAAATATGGACTATCATATTTGGCTTAGATCATTAGTTCAAAATAGCTAAAATTCAGAATGAAGACTTGCAGCCTCCGAATAGATTTATGTCCATCTGTTCTCAGTTTTAAAGCATAGTCATTCATACATTTCTCTGTAATTACATAGACAGTTCAACAAAATGGCTAAATTTTTTTAATAGTCATATTTTCAAACATCATAATTTCTTTAGAAGTTGCTTTTTTTTTCCTCATTCAATCCAATTGCAACTGGAGATGCTTACAGTTCATCAGGGACCTTTATAATTAAAACTGTAATAGCCTGAAATGATTTTCAAATTATTACTCAACACACCAATTGGTGCAGCAATACTCTTTATATTTGTCACCAGAAATTACTGTGATTTTCTCTTTGGTTTCACATGTGTCACTGGAAAAGCTAAAAGTAAGATGGAAAAACAGAGAAAGATTTCTGAAAGACTATGGATCCAGTATCACTAACTCTGGCATTCACCAGGAGCAAATTACAGAAACAAAATGCACTCAAAAATTCAGTTTATCCCACTTAGCTATCACTGAACTAGACACTTTTGAAAGCTGATCTAATAATAGACACATTTAAAAATTTGCAGTACTTGTTGAAACAGGTACCTGCTATAATTGTCTTGTAATCTAGGGGTGAAGCCAAAAGGAAATTATTGAAAAAACAAAACCAGACAGAAGTGCGTAGAACATCGTTAGCTGTAGAAACAGGAAATTGATATTGAAAGCTATAAGACAAATAGCTGCACAGATCCGCTCAGAAGAAGGATTTATGCATGTAGGAAGAATAACAAAGGGAATTCCTTGAGGGTTTCTTATTTCATTGTAGATGTTAAAATGCTTAAAATAAATTTCAGTTCAGAAGCAGAAAGTTAATTTCAGTTTTGCCTCAAAAAAGAAAAAAAACCACTCCCACTTCATCAAGGAGGAAAAACTTATTTCTCTCATCCATCCACCCATTCAGACTATACCTGGGCAAATTTATTTGCTTGTATTTAAAAAAATCTATTAAAAAAATAGCTTTTCTTTTAGATGTTCCAAATTTATCTTCCTTGATTAAGCATCATGCAGCCCGGTTTGGAAACTTCCACTTTTTGGACAGTGAAGACTCTGCTTACGTACCTTGCTATACAAATGATACATTTTAGAAAAGAAAACATATATTACTGATCATCAGATGTATTTGCTTTCTAAGTGTAGATGTTGGACTCCACTAGATGACCCCAATCCACGTGGTGGTAACCCGCTACATGGGCAGGGGCAGTGGTAGTCCTCTATCACCCAAGGTGGTCTCCGGCATGAGATTCTTCAACCTGGCCCCTTCTTTACCCACCCCGCTGATGTTCCGTGAAGCAGACATAAATGAAGACATACACCCACTTTCTGGTTTAAGATGCCAAAACACAGTAAGTGAAATGTTAAATAGCAGTGTAAAAACACTGCAGAACATTGTGAGTAGTTTATGAGCCTGAAGTTGATTATGATCAGAATGTATCTGATGAACCTTCTCTTCCTTTTGTTAAAAGTCCACTGAAAACTGTCTATGCTTCCTGTTATATTTCTTCCTCCTTAGAAATACATCATGAATGTACAGAAAAAATTACCTTGAATCACATAGTACTATGTTTTTCACAGTAAGATAGAAAAGAAAAACAAAGAAGTCATTAAAAAAACCTTAATAAAAGAGCAACCTAATCAAGGGCACTGTTGCTTCATCATCTACTACTTCTGCCTAGAAGTAGACATGATTTAAAACAATAGAAGCAGCACAACAGTAAGAACAAATTACAGAAGCACAATGTATTTACTATGAACTACTCTACAATTCATATATATCAAGCAAAGACAAAAAATTAATCCTGCTATCCAAAAGTCTGCTCTTCAAAATATTTTATGTATTACATGCATACATATCTACCAATATAATTAGCAAAAAGATATGTAATTTAATATTTTTTTTTAAATTGCAAGGAAATTAATTTTAAAATGCAAGTATTTTTATATATATGTATGTATCTGTACTTATATAGAAATGTTGTTTCTAGATTATATATCATTACATTAATATATTTAACTGAAGAATTGTAAGACATCTTACAAAGTTGAGGATATGGAAACTAAAACAGGTATTCTCCAATTTGAATCTTGAGATTTTCTTAAAGACTTACAAATTGAGAAACAAAATATATTAACCGAAGATTGCCAGGTAACAGTCTTACCACATTTTTCACCTTGTTGGGATGAAGATATAAAACACACTGTGATAAACCAAGCAGACAACAATATCTAACTTGTTTTAGTTAGGCCCAGTCTAGTAGTGCACTCACAGCACACTTAATATACACTGACACAAATTAGCCACAAACACCATTGCAGCTGCTTTTTTTTTAAGATCATGATTGGAAGAGTAGAAATAACACATGCAGCCAGCCTACATAAATTCACTGTTTAAAGCACCTGTTTGAAGAACAGTAGTTTTAGATTTTATTTTTTCCGTTCCTCAAATTCCATTGGCCACATCCCAGGAATAAGCAACGCTGATGAAAAAGAACAATCAGCTGTGGTGGGGGAGAAAAAAAGGCACTATTCATGTCTACTGTTGAAATTAAATGCACTGTGCAAAAATGCATCAGGACTTACAGGGCCACAAGGATTGGTTTGGTTATGGAGACCTGGGTTCTCATTCCTGTTCCTAGACCTATTTCTGCATTAAGATTTTTTAATCTTATAATGATTCACCATCAAAACTAGAAAGAGTTCCAGAAAGCAAAGACCAAAATCTGTTGTTAGCTGAAAGGAGCCAAGCGAATTTAATGTCTTTGTACAGGAGAGACTCTCATCCCCTTGCTCACTCTGGAATTTTCTCTGCGCTTGTTCCAGACTAAACAAATCTTTGTTGAACACCAAGAGGCCCGTTCCAGATTTCAACTTTGTTTTCCACTTCTGCTAGTTTAGTTTAGTTTTTTGTTTCCTCTTGAAGGAGGCTTCTCCAAGTCTTAACAGACATGAGCCAAGGAGCCAGCAAAGCCCACCACAGTGTGCTGCTTCTAATTCACCCTGCTAGTGAATGGAGTGCCTCTTCAACTCTCCAGCCAAGCCTTCTTCCTTTTGATATCAGCATGTTATTATGAAGTCTAGTACATAATTAGTAATTCCTAAACCACCTTTACTTTCTCCAGTAAATTCAGTGAATACCCATGTGCTTACAATACCTACACATTGCTTTTCTTCCAGAGGAATCCATTACCTGGACAATTCAATCCAGACTGGGTTTCCCTGCTCAGCTGGCTCTGGAACAGGTTTTGTAGTGCCAAAGACCAGCAATACGGGAAATAAATCAGCCATCATGTCAAATAACAAACTGTAAGTAGTAGGGAATGATTCCAGCATGACTCAACAACCGAAATTTCAAAGTGTGGGGAACACAAATGTTGCTCTCACCTTCCTCTCGGTAAGTCTGCATCATCTTTCTTCCACCGGACTGTGGGTGTGGGATCCCCCTGCACCTGGCACCGGAAATCCACAGCCTCCTCCTCCAGCACCACTTGGTTAATTGGTCGCCTGAGAAACGTGGGCCGTTCTTGAAAGAGACATTAAAATTCCTTAGTGAGTCAGAGGGTTGAAATGAACACGTTTGACTTTTCAGCATCTTTTTGCTTACCGATTCACAGAATGAAGAAAGGAGGCTGAGCTCCACAAATTCAGACAAGTGGAACTGATGATGTGCACAAAGAGCTGGGAAGACGACTCCCAGGCTGGAGAGGCAGGGGCTCTCGCATCCGGCCTGCATGCAAGAGCAGAGTGCCACCAGAAGGAAGCCTGTGCTTGCACTAACTGTCCACCCACCACACCAGCAGAGAGGTCTCCAAGGCTGTGCTCTTCCGTTTGAACGCTTAGGATCTGCACTGCTGCATACACAGAGCGTGATCTAAAAGCTCCTGCCTGCTCGAGTGGTATATATGACCTGCCCATGGAGATAGCCTGCCTTTGGCAATAATCAGTATCTTGATGCTTTGGAGGAAAATGTAAACTCTATGTTATGCATCTCTGCCAATTGTGGACTACTGTACAGAGGTCAGAGCTTCCCTGACCCCCATCACTAACTTCACCATGGAAAACTAAATTAAGGTCTGAATAATAAGTTCTGTTTACTCTTGTTATGTTAGCCTGCACAACTACAAATATTATTAATCATCATAATGTTGTACAGGCCTGCTTAAAATCCAGATGCAGAGCCACAATCTGATCTCAGTTATACTGGTACAAACTCAAAGTACCGGTAATTTCATTTGAAAGGATGTCACTGGGGTTAGTTTCCAAGTTGCCTTTGGATTGCATACATTTTGTTCTGTCCTCTCCTAGCCATACCACACTTCTATTATCATAAATTATTTATGCTAGAGTCAAACTATCATAAGACTGGATTTATATGAAGCAGTATTTCCACTCAAGATAGGGATTTATTATAAAGACATTTAAAATGGGTTACACACTACATTTCACATTTCACTCTTAGCAAGTTGAAGGGTATGATGTCACTTAATTACTAAAAATTCACACTGATGTAGGCAATACCAGATTCTGACTCAGGAAGTTTGTCTTGATAACGACAGAGCTGAGTTTATGGGATGTCTATCCATGTTTATTATATCCAACGAGTAAAAAACCCACCAACATTAAAAGAACGTTAATAAGATTTCAAAATCAAGCACGCAGCACCTCAGTGCCAGCACTAAGGCTGCCTGCGTGCCCTTTAATCACTCCCTTTCTGTTTATGCCCTATGGGACTGGTTGCAATTATATGATCACATATTATTTTTTCCCCAAACATCTCTGGATTGTTGGTATTCATTTAATGAGCAGGTGTTTAATATTTTGCTTTAGTTGTACCATTTAGTGGGTGGCCTCCTGTCATACTACTCAAACTTCACTTCAAAGGCAGAATTATTAATTTCCTCATGACCTCCATTACGCCTATCTTAATGCTTCATAAACAATTCACTTATTTTCATAGCTACTCCCCAAGGTGCAATGGAGATCTAAGAAAGCAAGGTAAAGAATATCTGATAAATATTGATGCTCAACCTGAGACACAAAACAGCCAAATATTTTTCTTTTTGAGAATCCAGCATTAATTTTGCATGTTCAAAGTTCAACCTTCATTGAATTCAGTTGCAGCCCATAAAATGTTCACCACTTTTGCCAATCAGAATATTAAGTCAGAAAATAAGGAACACAAAACCAGCTGTTAATATTTATGTAAATGAGTGACAGCATCAGATAGGAATTTCATACTAGTAGGGGGACCTAATGGAAGGGAAAAACATACTTTGTCAGCAGAAGAACAGACATGCTCAAGAATCTACAGCACTTTTCCAGATGCTAGAGATAAAACCATATCTAACAGGCAGAGATTCTTCTCCCTGTTTCTCCCAAGCCACTGCTTTTGTCCTATTCCTAGTACTGCCCAGGCCCTGCAGGTTCCAGCAGTGTTTGGGCAAGTAAATCCAGTTATAGTCTCTCTCTGCACTTCGAAATCTCAGTCTTTATTCCGTGTTTCACATCCGTGTACAAGCCACATATAACCTTCACTGCTGCTCCTTGTTCTGAGTGTGCTTCATCAGATTTTTCCTTCCCGGTGCATGAGGTCTCCTTTGACCTTTCCAACGTCCAGCTGGGTTTGCTCCTAACCTCACCTATGTGTCTTTGCCAGCCTGTGACAGTGCCTCAAGTCCCTCTGTGTTTCACCCACTGGCTGTGCCAGCTCTTTCCAACTGCTGACTGCTTCTTCAGCTGATTTGTTTCCTCCTAGTCCAGAATATTGCTTTTCACAGCTTGAACCCAGCAAGTTCACAAGTCCAGTCTCCCTTCCAACTATCCATGTCTCTCCCTTCTTCATACCTCACAGCAAACTGACTCTTCTCCACTGTGTGTTTGAACTACACTTGAACTGGAGCTTCTTTCCTCTGCGCCATCCAAATACAGCCCACCGGCAATATTAACACAAGAAAAATCAGTTGAAGTAACCAAGCATCATCCCAGGAGAGTGACAGCAAAAGGAGTGCAGTGCAGTTGCAGGAAAATGTTGTTCACACCTGCATTCTACCCGGTGTCTCTGGCATATAAATTGATGATTTATTTTTATTTAGCTAGGTGCATAATTTTAGTGAAAATTCATTGGACAAGCAAAAAATTACATCTCTGGCATAGTATAGCTATTTCTCCTAAAATGTTAGGTCCCTGTTATTCAGTATGGGAGACTTGCATTTCTCAGGACAAAAAGCTTCCTCCATTCCTCTCCTTCAAATCCTTCCCCATTTCCCTCCAATTACTCCTTTCACTTTCAAACTGCAGGAACTTCAACATTTTTAAAGTCTGAATTATTTTGGCAATAAAAAAACCCAAACAGTTTTCTAATCAGGCATGGAAAATTTGGATAAAGACTTCCAGTTTGGCAAACTTATTAAAACTGGACAAAGCAGCAAAAGCATTAGTTGTTAACATTAATGTTAAGCAATGCACTTTGCCTGCGTGTCGCTACATGGATCTAGAAGGGAATATCTTAATAAAACTTTCTGTAAGTTTGCAAGAGTATCTCATTCACAACTTTTCTCCTAAGAAGGGCTCAGACCAATACTTGCTCTGGGCTCATAAATGGTACACTCTGTATTTTGGCATTTGTTTTTCAAGAGATGATCCTAAACCAAGAAAATTAGATCCAGATCAGTATTCTCATAGGTGATTTAGAGACCCTGGTTCATCCACATTAAATTAAAGAATTCTGCATGTGTCTGTATGTTGACTTAGTCTGCATACAAAAATTATTTTAGACCATGTGTCTAAAAGATGCCTGTAAAAAGATAAGAAACAAACATATGCATATTTATGAAATTGCTAATGCTTGTGTACAGGAGATGAGAAAATAAATTCCTGTCACATTTTGAGAAGAACTCAGATGATGAGACAGTAAATGGCCCAAAGGTCATTAGGTAAATCACCTGATTCCAAATCAAGGCAATTTAGGAGTATACATACATGTTAGTTTCAGATCAGCTTCTCAAACTGTAAATTTTCCAAAGCAGTTAAGAATTTGCTAGAAAATAAATAGCTATGTAAGTACAGATCCCAGTCAGCAAGGACATGCAAATACCAATAACTGCTATTTCTATTTTTCCATCATCTCTGCATTTTGCACGGTGTGAATCATGAAACAAAAAGTTATCGCTCATGTTATTTCCTGTATTTGTATCATTCAGCCCCTTGAATATGTCCAATAGCTAATTATACAGCTATAAAGTGATCAGAGTGAATGCCATTGCCAATGCAATTAACATTCTTTATGTGAGATTAACTGGATTTGAGTCACCTGCATAACTTGCTTACAATGTTAATCTCTCAGGAGACAGAGCATGCTTGCCCAAGCATGCTAAATAAGGAAGTCACACAGCCAGGTCAAATTTAGTTTCAGAGCTAAACCTGGTTTTTTTTTTGTTTGTTTTTGTTTTTTTTTTTTTAAATGGTTTGCCCATAAATAAAGCCTTGTGGTACAACTAAACATTGTTATTCTGTCAACAGCATTCAGAACAGAATATATTTGAAAAACAAAAAGGAAGGGTAATAAATTAAAATTATAGACATATATAAAAAAATTTAATATAGCTATTTTATAAGCTTTCACTGAGTAAATAAAGTACCCACTTCCCAGACTTTCTCTGATGAATATTAAAAACCTTTGAAGAGAACTATAAAATAGGTCATGGTTATATGTCATGTCAACCAGTCGTGGTATTACTAGGATGACCTTTATAACTTCAGAACAAACTTTGCTTGCAGTTATACAACGGGATTGTTAAAGCAATCTGGACACACACCTAAAATATGTTGCAGTGCTTGAGATACACACTGCAAGAAAACCTGCAGAAATGATCCTAACCAGAAACATGGGAAAATCTCTTACTTGCTTTGGTTGCTGACACAAGTTAACCCCAGAACTCAATTTTTCCTCTATTTACCAATTGGTCTGAGTATCAGTGTCTATTAGAGAGACTCAGATGACCTTCAGATGTATTATTGCCCTTTCTCTGTTCTTCAAAAAGTTAGACAGCCGTATATGGGCCTTCAATCTAATTAAAATGATCCTAACGACTTTAATATATTTTCTCTGCTGAGGCAACTGCTGTAGTGAAGGATTTGATGGTCCCCATAATGTAGAGGCTCAATCTGATTTAGAACTGTTTTCTCTGTCTTTGCTGAAGAGAAGACATAATTTTTTTCAAATGTTTTTGTGTTAGTCTAGAAAGAACTATTAAAATTAATTAAAAGGCTTGGGAGGGATTTAATAGCAAATAGGTAAAAACATTTTTCAGTTTAGCATTCTGATGTAAAGGAAAAAAAGAAACGTTAGATGGTTGTAAGTAAGTTTCACTTCAGAATGCTGTCAATAGTGTAGATATTTCATTAACTGCAACATGATCTGGATAAAGTAAAGCACTCTGCCAAAAATGAAGATGTGGAAGAAGACAGGATATCAAGGTTACACTAAATTTACCTATGTTGGCCAAATAAATGAAAATACAATTACAAAAGAAGCTGCATTTACATTTAGAGACATTCTTCTTTCTACTGCCTGTTTTTAGGCACTTTTCCATTTTTCATTTGAGAAATAAGCACTTGTGTAGACATCACAAACTTCTACACTCTAAGTAATACCCATAGATATCAAGATATGATAAGCTTGCACAGTAAAGGCACAGAGAACTGTTAAGAGCTACATGCAAATAAAGTAGAATGATTTTTATCAGTTGTTAGGGGTCTTCTACTTGTATATACATCTACAATTGTGTTAAATTTCAGTTTTCATTGAGCATTAGTTACAGACTTCGGAGACCAAATCAGACCCTTTTTCACACCAGTATTATTATCCTATTGCAACTTGTCAGTATCTGTGGATAACCAATACTGCAAAGTCAAACTGACTTTTTGCAAACTGTCACAAGTACCCTGCAAGTGGGAAATACAAGGATCTGAAGAAAAACAGGAGGAGCTTTGCTCTGAAGGACAAAATACACCCTGTCAATTTCTCTGTCTTGAACTCTGAACTTATACCCTGTTTTGGTAGATTTTCCAAGTGGGCAAAGCCTCTGGGAGTAATTTCCAGGGTACGATGGGGCAAGACTCTCTGCTAAGGCCTTACACGTAGTCAGAACTCAGTAAAGTACAATGGGTCACAATGTCTTCATTAAGGAATTTGTTGGTTCTTTTCCTCTAACATCATGTCATCGTAGTATACTCTTTCTGGAGTGGTATCTCTTTCAGCCTGACAATGTCTAGAGAACATCAAACACGAATACTTCTTCAATCATCAGACAAAAATACCTCTTCATCCCACAGGACCTTATTAGCTGAAAAAAGGTTCTTGTACCAAAGCTAAAATCAAAGATTAATCCAAAACAATCTTTAATATGTCTGAATTGACATATCTTTTAAGACATTTTTGTACTCTTCTTAGTTACGCTTTCTATTCTTTTGAGGGTCTTCTAAATATATCTTTTTCCACTGCTTGATGCCAGCCTCTTGAAGTTGATATATTAAGGCTTTCATTGATTTCACTGAACTTCAGAATCAATATACAAGATATACCTTTGTACATTCTCTTCAAACATACCATTTTAAGTCCAAAGGAACAAAAAGGAGTCTGAAATAGTTAAAACAACTTGAAAACTTATCTGTGGAGAGTGCAGCAGCATGGCAAAATGATAAAAGGTTAACTTAAGCAGTAATTCTTACTTATTTAATTTCTGGCTCCATATTATGTATTTACAAACCACGCTTTCTTACAAATTGGAATGAAACTGTTTCTGTTTTGCATCTTACTTTAATTCTGTTCAGCCAAAGGCTATGAGACCAAACACAAGCAAAGCAGCCTAATTTGTATCACTTAAACTTCTGAATTTGGCCTTTAGAATAGTTTGTCCATAATAATAAAGTACCATGCTGCCTCTTATTGTGAACATTAGGATTGATGGATTAGTTATTAACTTCCTTTAAAGGCCAGCTTAGGCTCTGTGACAGACCTTGTCTTGCTTTACTCAAAGATTACACCTTGGAGCCTTATAAAGGCAAAAACTAGCAGTAGTGGTCGAAAGAGAAGACTAACAAAATGCAACGCATCATTGTCACTATTTAAAACACAGGAATAATTTTGGGAAGCACTGCTTATATAATCAGTTTGCTTTATGATATTTTACTGTGAAAGTTCGGCAAATTTCTGCTAGTAGAAGAAACATGATATGGGAACAAAAGAAATGCAATCTGCACCAACACTAACAGTACGCTCTCAGCAGTGTCTAGAAGTCGAAAACTAGGTTTTCTATGCAGATGGGGATGGAAAAAAAAATTACTTGTTTTGTGAAAGTTCTACATGTATTCACAACTATCTCTCAGCAAAGGTTATTGAATGGGTACCCAGCCAAGTGGATACATTTTGCACATGGGAAACTAATTTTCTTCACATACTTCTTTCCAAGGTTCTTATTGCTCATTTTATTTATTTATTTTTTAAAAAAACTCAGGAAAGGTGTAATCTTGTAGGTTAGGCTTCCATGCTGTTCCCCTCAGGCTACCAGTTGCCACCATACTGGCTCAGTTTTTCCAGAGGCAATGCCTCAAGCTAAATTTACTGTACAGGGAGCCAGAGATCTGTCATGAGTCACATGCAGAAATTAACTTCAGGTATTAGAGAAAAACTTGTAAAGCCAAAAGTAACAAGTGGCTGATTCCTGGAAAGGTTTGAGAGGTAGTGTGAAACAGATCCTTTTCCTACAGAGCAGTGTGTTTACTAAGCCCCCCTTCACACTATGGAAAGGGTCTGGGGGCTTATTATTTGGAAAAGGAATAGAGACATTAATATCAGCTAATTAATACACATTCCTTTCCAGAATCAGCACCAGCTCTAGGCTTGCCAGCCACTTTATTAAATTCTCTAAGTCTCTTAGCTAAGATATCTTATTTTTAATTATAAAGTCCATTTTCAAATATGTTGAGAACAGTTAAAGTTGGGCATATGAATAATACATAAGTATTATGATATTTTTTTCAGCCTTTGCACTATTCCCATGTTCCTCACACCTATGAGTCATATTAGAGGAAGGCTGTGGACTTAACAGATGACCTGTGGTTTTGCCTGTGATCAGTAAAGTCAATCTGAACATACACAGCCAATCTGACGTTTCCCAGGGTTGCTAGATTTATTGGATTTATTGTGTATGCACAGACTGATTGGACTGTCCAGTAGATACATTGCTTCTTGGAAACATCATGGCTAATGCTCTCCAGTGCACTGTGCACACACCCATGCACACAGGAGCTGCTGCCTGGCATCCAGGAATGGGATACAACTGTTCTGGTGGTGGAAGGCAAAGCCAAGCCCCGTCCTTTTGTATGGAGTGGACCAGGACTAACCTGGACATGTCTATACAGTGAGCCCAATACACCAACATAAAGCTTCAAAGCCAAGTGGCAGCCAGGAAATGGGCACAGGATAAGTCGACTCGTCTTGTCAAACAGCAGATCATAACCTGAGTGCCGGCTTCCTGCGTGCTGTTCTTGTACAGCAAAAAGGAAGATAGGAAGGGAATACCTAGATAGAAGGGGAATTTTTACATAGGAAGATACTCAGATAAGAAAGGATTTTTAAATACATTTTTCTTTAGGTAGTCTAATGCAATTATGAAGAATTAAAATATCTAACTTCATTTATTGCTGATTTTTTTCAGTATTCACAAAATAGGCTTGGATTGTATTTTATGAGTTGATTGCTATGATTAAATCCTGTAAAAAAAAATCAGAATATTGTAATTGGCTATGTATTATTTTACATATCAAGACAAACCTAATATTTTTCAGAGCTCTGCAGGACATGAAATTACATGCATATTTCACTTTTTACTCCTACAGTTCAATGCTTTTTAACAAAATTATTTTCTTAAGGATTTCTTAAGGCTTTGTAGTTTAGGACTGCAATCTGCTTGCTATCCACAGGGAGTATTAACAGAGATTATCAGTACTTAAACCGATGAAGAAGATATGTCATGTCTCTTTTACATCTGTATAAAGGCACAGCTTCAACAGACTGGCTGTAAAGGACATAATAATTTGATAGAGATCCTTCCTGTGTTTTTTTGCAAGGTATACTAGTTCTGTCTTTAAAAGTCATATGCTTCCATAAACCCACAACAAAGTGGAGTGGAAGCCTTTACAGTCTTGTAATGCTGGAAAGCAGCATATCTTCAGTTACTCATGGATCTATGCCTATTGTGAATCCCATAATATGTTTTCTTAAAGCAGACAAACAAATGTGGAATTGCACATACATGCAAACACAGATGGTGATATGTGTGACTGAGTTTTCCAGTGCACCATATTAGGCAGAAGGTGAAAAAATTAGGCGCATCTGCTTTAGAAAGGACCTCAGGATTTCTACAAAGTGTCTTACTGGAATTATAAGCAATCTTGTTTGGAATTTTGGTATTGTACCAAGGATATCAAAGAGATGTAGCAGGACGGAACACTAACACTATTTCTCTTTCTCTTTCATATTCATGTATGCATTTTCTTTAGCAGCGACCTTTTTTTCCTTATTGATTTTCTTTTGTTTGCTCAAGACCTCTTGACTAATTCCTGCAAAACCACAGCTAATGGTAAATAGAAATGTCATGACTGCAGAATGTACCACAGCAGGATTTTGCGGCTTTGCTTCCAGTTGATAGCAGGATGGATTCAGCACTAGGTTCAGTATTACTCTATTCTCACTCTAGTTCCTAACCATAGGGCAAATGTTCCTAAAAACTTCTTGCCTTGCCCATCAGGTCTGGAAGCTCTTTCACACAGGAAACCTATTCATTTTTGATTCATTCAGCAGCACCAAAAATCGAAACGATGCCCTGGCTTACAGGATGAAAACCTGTTTCATGCCCTTTAAAAAACAAATGACAAAAGTATCTCTATATATTCAAAAAGCTGATCTTGGGATTTTCTCCAATGACTTTTTAACTGATCAGTTGAGCTCTTTTGTGCTCTCCTACAAAGGTTTGATTTCACAACCCCACAGGAATAAGGAATTATTTAAACCAGCAATGCTGGTCCAAATCTCCGTTAAGCAGGCATTGTCAACTGTATTAGAAGTAGCTTAATTACATTTAGCAATTTTGTGAAGGAGAGCATTATGTCCTGCATTACCATCTCTGAGTATATGCATAGCACTAAGGAATTGATTAGATTGAAACTATGCACTTAGAAGGAAAATGTTGAGCTAACACAGCTCCATAATTATAAATTGCAGCCTTTGAAACCTGGTCTTCTTCAGAAACTGTGAAATGCAGCTTAAGCAGTACTATTGTATTTTGTTAACCTTGTTTTGTCTCTTATTTTGATGATCCACTGAGGTCAATTCAGTCTATGACATTTGTAAGATAAAGGAAACAAAAGCTTTACCAAAGACAGTCAGCTCTGCCGGATCACTGTCTCGCTCCCCGACCATATTTGTTCCAACACAAATGTACATGCCGGCATCACTTTTTCTTGTATTGGAGATCATCAGCTTCCCACCACGTATCTGTTTCAAAGCAAGGAATATATTTTTAAATTCAGATAAACAAAAGATACCAGAAAATGGCTACCTTCTCAGGCTGCAAGTCCCACATCTACAGCATTTAAAAGTTTTGTTTGTAAATATATGTATAGCTTTAAAACTATAATCCTATATACTTAAATATCTTTAAGCTGTTCTAGAACACATTTTATCCTACTGACTGATATTAACTGCATTTCAGTTTTTTCTTCAGTTTTCATCTGATGCTTTATGTTTCAAAGATTACATTTCTTTCTGCCTCCTTGACAATGCAGTGCACTTGTATTTCTTGCATGGTAATCTGTAAAGCACTCGACATCTCTCTCAAGAGAAAGGCAATTTTACTTAGTTTTACTTAGTTCATTTCATTTTACTGGTGTCTGAGCAGTTTCCTTGTTCACTGATTAAGACAGATCTTCTTTTTTCCTTGATGCAAACAGACTGAATCTAGCCCAAAATGAGAATTCACCTGATTCCCATAAGACCTAACATTTTCCTGGCTACAAAGGGTGCTTATAAAGTAAAAGAGCAGGGTAGTTGAAAGAAGTAAAGGAACAAATTTGCAGTCTGTGAAGTCACAGATGGTGTCAAAAGTTAGACAGTGGATGCTTCTGAATAAGTTAGGAATATAGCCAAAGAAAAACTTGAGAGTCAGGGAGTGATAAGCAGTTCCTTGCCACTCTGCCTTCCTCTACTCTTGAACAGACCCTAGCAGAGACCACCTGGCTCACGAAGAGCAGTTACTTAGATTGTTTAGCTTGAAATACTTCCTTAGGTATCCAAAGCAACAAGCAAGCTTCCTGATAGTACTTCCATATTGAATAAGGTCAGCACTGAGTGAGTTACATATCATTATATACAACATAAAACTTTATTGAAGGAATATGAAGAGTGAAAAGCTAGGCATTTAAAAATTAGAAATGAAAGATGTCCCCACAGCCTTAATTTATCCCATTTGCTTGCACATACTATGATATAAATTCTAATCACTTGGTAAATTAGGTATTTCTGCTGGATCCTTTTTCATTCAGTACTTGGAATGGACTGTCACAGAATCTAACCAGTGTTACTTATTTACTCGACATGTATTCCTATTTAGGAACAATAATTCTTTAGAGTATAACTTCAGCCTTCATTTAGAATATACATCCCAATTACTACTCTAAATACAACATTACCAATATAATCATAATTGTTGGGGTTTTTTCCCATGGAGTACTTGTGTACTTCTTAGACATGACTGACTTTATCTTTAAAGCACCTCTCTGATACAAGGTCTGATATTCTCATTTCACTGAACTGCAATCTAGAAAAGGTAAGGCCAAATTGGTCAAAGACATCCACTGAGTCCCTCATCTAACAGAGCACCTTACATGACCAAATCTACAGCTGTAATGGACCTCTGTTACATTGGTTATAAAAATCAAGCCTTAAGAAGTTCAAGTTGGAGACCCAAACCACCTCTCATTTGGGAAAGCTCAGAGAGGCAAACTGTCAAGAGCAATGATGAGTCTCTACAGGAAAGACTATAAAGCTGTAAAGTTCTACTGCACTCACTCAGCTGTGGGGTTCAGTGCAGGCCCTGTGTCTATAGACAACCACCGAAGTTGTACTCACACTGATGCGCTCTTCCCTGTCATCAATACGGACTTTATCTTTCTTCCAGTAGATGGTAGGCTCAGGGTGTCCACGAGGTGGCTGGCACTCCAATATAGCAGGCTCTCCAGCTGCCACTACAACATCTGTAGGGTTTTGGCGGAAGTCATCCCGTAGCACTAATGCAATAAATGAGGGAAAGAAGGAAAAAAATTACTAAAGTGATGACAATGTAAGGGGGAGGGGGAATACATGCAGATACACATAAAATGAAACAAACAAGTCTCAACCATTATTGGTGATGACTTTGCATCTTATAAAATATCTCATACAAGAAGTTGGTGAGGCATGACCTCCAGTGGAGGCAGATTTCACACACATGGGATTTTTTCCTTTGTTTTGTCTCCAGATAAGAACACTGCTCTGCATTTAACTTAGAAAGACCTGTAGCAATCATTACACTTTTTAACCTTGATAGGGTCACTTTCCATCCTTGCAAAAGTAGCATTGCAAGTCTGACGTTGAGTTATTTTCATAATAGAAAACAACAAGCTGAATATTGGGCTTGCCTGGATCTCCAACTTCAGCATAAGCTAGGTAAAGAAGTGACACATCCGATACTGAATTGCAGAGTTACACCTTGATTAAGAGTATTGCTATTATTACTGTTATTATTGTTATCACCAAATACATGCCAAAGTGATCATCAGTTCTGAAAGGGTGTCAAAGAAATCAAACTGATGGTAGCGTGCTTCCAGTATATTTATTTTTTCCTTTTATTTTTTAGTTTTAATATTGCTGCAACTTTGACCAGTGCTGTCCCATGACATTGAAAGGAAAGAGCATTTAAATCACCAAGCTGTTTGAGAACTAAATTAGGCAACACAGGCCAGCTTCTTATGTAAATCAAGCTTCTATAAAGAAGGATTAGGTCCAACTAGCTGGCTTCAGTGTGTTAAAATGATATCCACTTCATCGTTTTTCTTCCATGTGTGTCCTAGTCTCTAGGTTAATTGACATTCTTATAAACATAAAACTGAAAATAGCTCTAGATGAGCTACTGAAATAGAATTTAGGGCATTTCCCCTCCTTGAATTTCAGCTACGTATGGCTTTCATTACAGCTTTAAAACAGTTCTCGCCCTTAATGGAACCAGGGCCCTCTGAGAAATTAGAAAACACTGTATCCTAGTGAAGGGGCAAGTCAAGAAGAGTTCAGCAGAAATTGCTCGGTCTCATTTCATAAGCAAAGATAATTTACTGCTTTCAATGTTAATAAAATGTGCCCCATTTTAACATTTGGAATGGAATATTTTCCTGTTCTATAATAAGCCAGAAGAAAATATGATTAATACATATAAGAATTGGTCTCTGAATGGGCTGAGGTGAGCAGGCTGCATATATGTGGCACTCAAAATGACATATGAGGTAACTTTTAATGTTCCCAATTTTGGTATATACAGGTATATCCCAGAGGAAGATGGGAATTAATTGAAAGTTAATTCCTTTTCTAACACAAAAAAGAGTGATTATTTAGGTCTTGCTCTCGAAGCATAAAATAAAAGTGACAGGACATAGTCGGTAGCAAATGCAGCCCTGGCAAGAACCCGTAGGCTTCTTAGATGACACACCCAGTTGATAGATTTTTTTCCAACAGATAACAAAACACTGAACCCCAAAATATTTCTGATTAATACATATCCCTCATACACTTCTGATTCATAATAATCAAATTGACAGAAACATAATTTACAGGCTGTCAAGATCAAATGGAAGAAATAACTTAAGGCAATGCAGAACACAGAAGCAGTACACTGTAGATCACGGGCTGCTGTCTATTTGGCATTACATTTTGCAAAGCCAGGAAAACTAATACCACAGCAATTCAAGGAAAGAACCAGGGAAAAAAAAAAAAAAAAAAAAAAAGTCTTAGAAAATCACCTGGTTTAGAAAGCATCTTCATGTGTCTCTGTGATCACTATGTCACACAGGAAGAAAAAATACTTCTAGGCAATGCTGTGCCCTCTTTCATGTAACTAGCAAATGGATAAACATTAACTTCTTCCACTATTATTATGCAAAAAAAAAAAAAAATTTTTTTATTGGCTTGCTTCTTTATACAATTATAGAACCTCAGTGCAAATCTATTCATGGAAAATCCCCAGAAAATCAGCAGATTCCACAACATAATGACTTTATACTCCTGACTCCTAACTCCTGGCAGCAATATTAAGGAAAGTGTTTTCTTTGAACATTTCACACTGCTACATGAAGCTGACAAATACAGTTTCTTGGGGTGATACACAGCAAATTACATTAACTTCCTCTGAATCATCCAAGCAACTGTGTAAGGTTCCAATCAGCCTCAGAATATGAGGCTAAGAGGTGAATTGATTTTATCACATTCCTTTACCCTAGTCTTACTGCAAATCTGGCTTGAATGGAAGACAAAATTGATGCTACAGGGTTTACTTAATCTCGCTCTGTACCTCACTACACATGTGAATCTTGAATAGATATATCTCACCATTTCCATCTAAAGTATTCTGTGTTTTGGAGAAAAACAAAAAAATGGCTGGAGAAAAATGAAATAGGAAAAAATAAAGCAGGGACAGAAAGGCAAAGATAAGAGAAAAATGTGTGGAATATAAATTAAAGAGAGAAAACAACTCAGGAAGAGGGGGAACACTGTAAGTTTAGGCAGAGTGAAAACAAAAAGCCAGATAAAGGAAGAAAAAGAATAAAAGCAGAGGGAAAAACAAGATGAAGACCAGAGGGCACAAGTTGCCTTTCCAGTGATTCAGTGCTTTTAATGCAATATAACAATGATACAAAGCACAGATGGCAATCTGATCAGCACAGTCATCCCAGCACATCCAAACATCACCCTGAGAGAGAAGGAGCAGGGAAGAAGGGCACATGTGGAGGAGACCACAAGCTGGTGAGCTCGGCTGTCCCATTCCAGTGTCACAGAAAGACACAGAAGAAAGGAGCACCAACTGGAAGCTGAGTTCACACTTATTAGAACAGTAAGTGGAAAAGTTGCAGCACAGCTTAGTGCGCTCACCATATCTAATGGCACAATCATCTGTGAAAACAGAAAAATGGTTGAGAGCTGCAGAATATTCCTCAGCCAATTATCCACAATTGCTGGGTACTTCCAAATAACTATTAGTGTGCCTGAGCAGATCAGCCTCTCCACACACTGCCAAGAGGCTTTTGTTCACTTGAGAAGCCAGCCTTCCTCAGGGCCCTCTTGGCAGGGCAGAAATACTAGTGTTGTAAAAATTCAACACAAGTGGCAAAAAGCCATCAAGCTCCTCTTCCTCACCCTGTGTTTTCAACATTTTCAACACATTACTTAGCTGCTTTTGTGCCTGCATGAGTGTCGCCCTACATTTAACAGGGGATGCCAGAGAGAAGGATTGCTAGCATCCTGTCCTGCCTGCCCATGCTGGGACAGCAGCGCACCTGGTCTCCTCGGAGAGCAGGACCCCGGAGGCTGCTGCACAGCCCCAGTGGTAGCAACAGCGATGCTCCCCTCTGCCAGCCTGATGGCACTGCAAACATCCTCACGTTTTGAGAGGCAAAGCCTCAGAAGGGAAAAGCTTCCGGATGGCTACACCTCACAGCCTGGAAAGGCATCGGGGGAACAGCAGAGCTGGAAAGGACAGCTAAATTGTATACACAGCCTACAATGGTGCTGCAGACAAAAGTTAATTAAAGTTTGATCAGTCTCTTTGTAGCTCGAACAAGCTGATGCTGCTCAAACAAGATAGATGTCTGCGGGCTGTCACGACGGCCTTTAAGGCATGCAAAGTCCTGTATGGCCATTCACAGGTACCCGCAAGTGTAATCACAGAAAGCAAGCACATCTAAGCAATGGCAGCGCTGAGATAAACACTTGCAGGCCACGCACCTGCCAGAGTTAGGGAGAAAGAAGAAAAAAGAAGTCACCGCTACCAAGGCAACTGCTTACCAGCACCTGCCAGCTTAGGCCCAAATCCAGGCCTTGGTCAAACTGATGCTCATAAACTCAGGGAATTACATGGAAACCGAATTAATTTCCTTGACCGAGGCTCCAGCAATTTGTTTAAAGGGAGATAAAGCCGCGACGTTTATGGGGTAGGAGGGAAGGTGGTGGGGTCAAAATTATTCTAGGCTAGATATCCATGCCTTAATCCTGCTTTCCACTACAACAGCTTTCAGGCCCTTAGAAAGAAAACATTTTTATAGGATTTACATTTACATGATGATTACAAATAACCATCTGTCTGCTTCTACTTTTTCAATCTGGTCCATGTCCCACGAGCCCCCAGCCTGTGGTCAGAGCAGCTAAGCTGGAAGGAAGAAGTGGATGCCCGTCAGGAGGCTTTGGGATAATTGCATTCTTCTCCCACCAGCGCTCGGCTCTCCACCTCCTCCCCCCGGCATGCACGGTGAATATCTGAGATTACCGGGGATGGGAGGGAGGGAAACGCTTTCTTTTTTGCCTTTTTCAATGAATGATAATGTATTAAAACACAGCTACATCTGTCGTGCTGACTAGAGGGTATAAAGAGATACCGAGTAAATATTAATGTGCTTCTGTAACTTGGGTCCTGTTAGTTTATCTTCCCCCTCCTATTCTGTTTTGTGTTTATCTCAGGATAATATTACTCTCATAAAAAGATTTTACACAGCCGCATCAGTGGCAGGTTGCTCACCTGCTACATGCAGGTAAGTCTCCCCTGATCCAAGGCACTGCCCCACAGGCATTTTCCTAAATCCTCATCTCTCCACCACTGCTTTGGTGCTTCTCTCCTCTGATACATACTGATATGCACAATCAACATGAATTATTATGTCAAATAACTGCCCAGATGTCATGCAGTGGACAGATTAAAGGATTACTATACTTTAGGTAGCGTATGGTGCAGGGGGGTATTTTAGAACTTGGCTAATGTGTATGATCTACTGAAATAGTTTCTGAGCAAGCCAGCATTACTTGCTGAAACAGGATGACAGAAAAAAATCAAGGGGTCATAAACAACCTTCCTCATGAAGAATAATAACACACTTTGTTTGACGATGCTGCTGCCCTACCTCTTTGATTCAGCAGCTGCCTCTGTCATATTTTGTAGGAAAATTTTTAAAAAATAAAATAAAAATTGCAACCTAGGCAACAGTCCTAGTCAAGCCTCCCAGGAAGTTCCTGAGCTCCCTCTGCATGTGCACTGCCCAGGAAAAGCTACCATCTTTTTTAAAAAATAGATGATAATGAACTATACAGTTTTTTCCTCCTGTTCTTTTTCCCATCCTTCACCTATCTCTTGATACAGATATTGCCTAGGAGACATGAATGCTAGCTAATTTATCATGACTCAAAATGTTCAGACTTTGCTTTAAGATGAGGCCCCAAACCCATGAGATTTATTTTCAGAGGTGTTAGGATATTTTCAAAGAGTCCAGTAGCTTCAGCAATGTTTGATTAGTAGGGTCCCTAGAAGTCAAAGTGAGGAAGAGAGCAGCAGGGAGATACCTGCATCAAGAAACAAAAGAAGGCGTATTTTCTTCCTTGGAGATTCAGCAACTTTCTTTGGCTTCATTCCTTTTTCTCGTTCACTATTTCATATGCTTATGAACTCAATAACCTACTCAGTACTTACAGTTAAAGGTAGCTTACTCTTTATTCTCAGGCCTCATCAAAGACCAAAATGTGGAAAAACCACTCCATTCTGACACATCCTCTAAAAATTCTAACAGCTCATACATACAGATATAGACATCTATCAAATTTGGACATTGTGGTGAGCATTAATGTCCAAACATGAAAGTGGAGACCCTTGCTTATAAATACAGAATATATTAAACCAGATGAACAGAGAATTACAATGCTAGAAATCAGGTGCATGAACTGCCACTGACAAGTAAGTTGACAGATTCCAGACAGAGTCAGTGGGGGACAGCTGGTTTTTTTTTTCTCTCCTCTAAATTTCAGTCTGAGGTATACCCTGATTGCACAGAAGTCAGGAAAGAAGATAAGCTTTTTCCTTTCTTATTTACAGTACACACTGCAAGTGTCAGACTTTGAAATCTTTCTTCAACAGTTAACCCAAATAAGGGCTCTGACGACCTGTTTTCCCTTTTACACAATTTACACAGGTATACAAGTGATAGTTATTGCAAAAATTAGCTTATGATTGGTTTCTGACTTTTTAAAGGCTGCTATTTGTGTGAATTAAGTGTATACACTGAATACACTTACTGAAAAATTGTATAATGTCCTTGCCTTTCTTGTGATTCATTGAGATCACTGGAATGCAATCTGACATCTCCATATTTTTTTCTGAAAGACTGTATCTGACTACTACATAGCATGAAGAGTGAAGATTTTTCTAATTTGAAACATAACATATTTATGTTTAAGCTTCCTGGTTGAAAACAAAGTTCTATCACCTGTCTTCATTGCAATGAAGCCCCAATAACCTTCTCTCTTTTTTAAACTCCTGCCTCCTTCCACCAACAAATCCTGAATGCTGCAGTTAACAGTCAGCAATCTCATTACCCATCTGCTATAAATCTTCAAAAGCATCACTGTGTTTTGACAGTCAAGAAAGGCAAAGAGAAACAATAAGCATAACCAAGTATTCTTTATGAATGCAAATATCCTGAAGACCACATTTAAGTAATTTCAGAAATCTAAAGCTATACAACATAATATGTTGAAAAATTTTCTCTAGGATACAGAGCAGATTTCCTTTTTCTTATACTTATAGCATAATCACTCTTGATGAATGCACTTCACAGATTGCTAATGCTAACAAGAGACATGCTACCAAGAGTTTTGTTTCATTGAAACTAAAAACCTTATTACTTGCTTAAAAGTTCAGAGACTTTCTAGAAGAACTGGTACCGCAATTGGCAGACAACAGACTTTGAAAAATGTGCATGGCCTGTTGTAAGTCTTAAGATTTAACAAGGATCAGACATTTATCAGTTTACCACAATAGTTATTTAATTATCCTTTAAACTCAAGTCTGACGTTAGCTTTTACATGCTCTTCACGTTTAATGGACTACATATTCTGAAAATCATGAGCAAGTAATATTTTTTTTCCCAACTAGTAAGAATATCAGATGCAGAAGCAAGCATAACTTCAAAAACCACCACATCACAACTGAAGTAGTGTACTTTCACTGTCATTTTTATTCCAGCATGTCTTCTTTGCAGCAAGAACAAGGGACTAGTTTCATCAAAATCACTAGAGGACTCTTCAAATCACATCAACTATGCTTCTCTTCCAGAAATGCAGTAGGAAGGACTGTGTTTGGTAAAAGAGGCAATCCTTCTGAATCCCTAGTAGGCTACTGTCAGAAAACAGGATAGACTACACTGGATAGACCTTTGCTCTCTTGCAGTACAGCCGTTTTTAGGTTCTAATAAGTAAAATTTTTAAAAATCCAAAACATTCTAAACTTAAAGGAATTAGAAAAATATGAGCAATTTTCAAAAGCAATGGCATTCATAAAACCTCAGACGTTACTGTCAGAGATATATGAACTCAGAAATTCAGGTAGGAGCTTTTCATTGAGTGCTTCAGAAGAGCACACAGAAACTGTACTGTACATACAGAGTACAGCACAGAGATTCCCAAGAAAGTACAGATTTAATTAGTAAGTTCAGAAACCACAGTATAATAGCATGCACGTTTACTGTTGTGAGTACAAAAGTAACGCTGCCAGGTACTTGCAGCACTGTACCTAACCTAATGCATGCTACCTAGAGTTTGACACAGCGTTGAGCAATTGTATTTTTTCTGTTTCCAGACTTAAGTTGGTTCTCCTGCAACCACTTTAGCTGCTTCAGTCCCCTTGGCTTCCAGTTCAAGTCCAGCCAAAACACCTAAAAAGTACACGTGCCCTCAGTAAAACAAAGGAATAAGAACAGATGAGAATCATGAAAACTAATACAAATGAATGAGTATTTCTTGTAGAAGAAATATAGAATATTAGATGCTTCATTTAACCAATATAATACAAACTACAATCTCCAAGCTCCACTGAAGTGTGAATAGCCTCTAATAAACTTCTTGTGTATACATGCACAACACATACACAACAGCTGGGATGCTTTCCCATCTTGGCAGGGGGTCACTGCCACATTACTGCTACACTTCAGCCACATTAGGCAAAGCATCAAACAAAATAGGCTGTTGCCCAACATAGGAATTCTCTTCCTTCCATCCCCATGACCTTGTGCCTAACCCTGGTCGCTATCAAGCTTTATCTGGTAATTATAAGCTAAAACTCATCTACTGAGTTTTTTGCGAGTGAGGTGTTTTGTTTTTTTTTTTGTCAGGGCTTTTGTGTTGCTCCCTTCAGAAGTAAGGATTGAAAATGGGATATTTGAGCAGGCATAGCAAGGCACGTATTTCTCAATAAGCTTTCATAACTCCATTTTAAGGGGTCTGTGAAACCACACCGTCAGATATGGAGCATGAGATGCATCCACAGCTGGTATGCAAAACCAGTGGGAGCTGTCTGCTGCATCTTGAATATCTCACTTCCCATCCTGCAAATTGTCCTTATGTCAATAGCCCATTTTGGGGTGGTTGCCAGATGCTGTTTAAATAGACCTGCTCTATAGCCCTGGCTGGCTTCATGTCCCATAAATGGGCACAACATTGCACACAGGCTCACCAGTGGCATTTCCTACTGGACCTGACTCCAGTGTGCCTTCTTTAATTGTTCACCTTCTGAAGGGCTCGACTGTTTTCATTTTTTTGAGAATTCTTCCCAGCAGCTAGAAGCGCTGTACATTCAGCAAGTGGGACAGCAGAAGGCTACAAGTCACTAGTATGTGTTCTCAATGCTTCAGCCATATTTGGTACTCCCTCTCCAAGAATTTACATCATAAGTCCACCCCCTAAAACTCCTCTACTACTTATGACTGCATATTATTTTAATTAAATATTATTTTAATACTCTACAATACATTAAAAAAGGAAGGATGCATGGTCAAAGACACTGTTCATTCCTTAAATCTCCAACTCCACTGTCTCTGAAGACAGTAAGAACATGCTTTTTTTTTTCCAGTGTTCAAGTGTTGGGGGTTTTAAAGTTTTATCATTTGATTCTTCTTTCATAAAAGACTCCCTTCAAATTTAAGAACTGACCAAAAATGTTAGATACATTTTTTAGGGATTATCTTGAACACTGCAAAACACTTTATCTGTCACTTATCACCATATCACTTTTCATAATGAATTTAAGTTTCCAGAGCTTTAAAGAACTGAAGGAGTAATGTGATATGTAGACTCTATATTAAATACTCTTGGGACAGAGTCATCTGAGTTCTGTCAAGATGCTACCAGCTAGAAAGTAATTCACAAACAACTAGATAGAGCAGTAGTTTTCTATGGTCAAAACATTTAAAGGAAGCCCCAGATTTGTGATTTTATGCAAAACAAAGAAGAGACTAGTGTAATTTGAAGGAAATCTTTTGCAGTTTTGATCTGCTCAAATAGCATAAGGAATTATTTCTATACAATATGAAATATAACTCTCCCACTTATTTTCGAAAGAGTAAAAGAATGTAAGAAGTTCACATAGCCCTCATTATTATTCACTACGTTGTGCAAGAGGAAAGAAAAAAATATAAAGAAGCAGGAGCAAAGACCAACCATAATAGCCTGAAGCAACAAATTTCAAAGGGGAGCTTCAGCACCCAGAGGGAGATCAGAACCTGGGTGTCCAACTCCACCTTCCAATCACACTATGCTGTGCCTGAGAGTCCACGTGACCTTCAGATGAGTGGTTACACCAGCTCTCAAGACATACTGTTGTAAATATAGTAGCATGAGATTTTGAATTGCAGTAAAGGTGAAACAATCCTTTTTTTTCTATGTAATACCCCTTTCCCAAAGTGCTATTTCATGTACAACAAATTTTGCACATTAGAAAAATGAACAGTACAACAGAAACTAGAACAAAATAAATTCCCCACATGCCACACATCCTTCTAAACCCCTGGTGCTGAATATTCCTCTGGCAGTTCAGTACAATAGAAAATCAGGGTAACTACGTATCTGCTGATGGCTTTAAAATAAGAGGAAAATGGCAAACAGCACAACTCAAATAACTGTTTACCCCAGACCATCTAGAAGAAACAATCTGAGAGTGCCCGTAAAACAGCCTTTAACAGGTGTGTTACTCAACAGCTGGAGCAGCCCTTCAGATGAAGGGCTCACATTCCTCTTAAGTGTCTGAAAGACCCCTGTAATTCCACAATTAGAATATAAAATAAATTTTACAATCTTTCCTCTTCCTTTGGCTTTTTGTATATAAACTACTAGTGTAACAAAGAATCTATTTCAGCACAGGCACATTTAATAACTAAATACTGAAATAGGTATTATTTAAAATGGGAACCTCCTGGCACATTTAAATCATTCATTTCATTCCTTCCTAGCACCAAGTTCAACTAGACACATAGTACCTGTGTCTGTAACTCCTACAAAATATTTAATTTGTGAATATTTATAGTTACTGTCATTCTTCAATTGCATTAGAAAACAAGAGGCTATACTGACAAGATAAAGTATTGAAGCACCATATGATAGACAAAGTATAATATTGTAATAGGCAGATTAGATTATTAGACTAGACAGGATTGGATGGAGGGAATTTTTAGCCTGCCACAGTCCTCACCTGGGAAAGGTTTTAGGTCAAGTAGTACAAACATTTTATTCTATGCCAATTAGAAAAAAGAAAAAGAAAAGAAATCTCCTGTTTGGAGGATTTTTAACCCAGATCACTCCATTGACCCAGTTCACAGCCTAGATCCATAAGCAACTGATAGAATGACAAGCAGAGGAAATAAGTGGCCAAGAGAGAATAGTACTACTTAAACCAGATTTTCCACCAAGGAAAATGCATTGTTAAACTATGCATTATACTTCCCTATATTTAGAATAAGGAATATATAAAATACAATAGCTCATATAACCAGCGCATGCTGTGGGATTTCTCTGAGACCAGGAGAACTGGAAACATTCTCTAGTTTGCTTGTGCAGTTTCAATTAAGGCAAATTGAATTAACTTCTCCCTTGAGAAGGACCTCTGTAACTCTGCTCCTCCTTTTCTGAACAATTCCAGATGTAGATGCAGAACATTTTCCATTTCTCTCTGAAGCCTCCCACACGTTTGACTAGGCTGCCACATTCATACAGAGGTGAGCTTCTGAGGGAGAAAACACGGGGTACTAAACAATGCTCAGCCAACAGTTGGTACATGTTTGCTTTTTACAATTTAATTCTGTTCATAGGGGCTTCCTTCCTTACTTAGCAACAGATGGATCAGCTGGAAACAACTTAGAAGAGATGGAAACACTTCTGCTGGTGAACAAATGGAAGTTTAGTACAATGTGGCTCATAATTACACCTTCAGTGGCACATTGCTTTGTTCCTGTCATACCCAGAATTTATTACCTGCTTAATAGCTCTTCTTTGCACTTCCTTTTGAGCATTTATTCAATTCAACGTACTAATTAGACTTCCTTTTTAAATGCTATCAGTACCCTGTCTTCTGTGGTAAAGAATCATCCTTCCAATGTAGGTCTGCAGGTGCACCTTAGCGTTTTGAAGCTCAGCAATCAGAATTGCCACTCTTGGGGCACACCTTTGGGTCTGGCACATGCAGGAATGACGGAACTCTAGCAGGTCTAATTGCTGACCACTGCTCATGTTTTTTCTCTCTCAAACAGACATTTGCTAGAATGCTCCTTCCCCCACAACAGTGGGATACAGGAGATCAATGTCCATTTCATGAAGCCAGAGGCTTCCTTCACCCCACTAAAAGGCTTTGACATCAACAAAATACTTTTTTTTTTTTTTTTTTTTTTTTCATCCTATGAACAAGAGAGCACTATACTAATTCAGTGTGACTAATACTTTGCTTAAGATTTTAAAATTAGTTTCTTGTTCTTTTCTAACCAGACGTCTCAGGGCACTGAGCTACAACCCTTCGTGCCTTTTCAAACAGTTAAAACATTGACAGATGCAAAGCAGTAAATCCAATGTGTAACTGAACTTACTGAGCCTGAGCAGTTTATCTCTGCATTGTGCAGAGCCTGAACATCTGAACGTACATCTGAATGTACAGTGCAGCCAGCGTAAAGCTGTTGCATGGGCATTTACCTGCAATTTCTAAGCATCCAGGAGCCTGGACTGCAGACATTCAACAGACCGCTGTTAGAGTGAGCATGTCAGTAGAGTTGGCAGCTTGGATTCAAATCTCTACCAGTCCTTTTTAAAATAATAAATCCAAGATATTTATTCATAACCTGCCTTCAGATCCTACCAGCAATGGTAAATCTATTAAACTTTGTTTTCACTGTTCATGTTTATAAAAAATGTAGGTGGAATTACACACCAGTAATACAAAGCTTGGTATTTTTCCTCCTCAGATGTAATAATGAGCTGGATAAGAACAAAGTTGACCCAGGGATTTCACTACAGAAACTTTCATTGGAAACCTGAGCAGTACTGTGCAAAACCATGTTTTTATGTCAATATAATAATGGCATTTCTACACCTATTAATAAGTATAGATCTACCGCTGCATTCTTGGTTGATGGGACATCATAAAATGAATTATATTTCTTCTTAAACTATATAATTAACTCTTAATGAACCCTTCCCTTTTCCCAGTAAATTCAATTTTGTCTAATCCTTGGGTTTATGGTAATGTTGAGCTCATTAAAATGTTACTTAAAACTCATTAAAATGCACACTGAGAGGTAACAGCTTCATTACAGTAATACATTGTAAAAGAAAAAAGAATGCTTTATTATCATTTAATTGTTTCCAAAACTGAATATATTTGCATAGTGATGAGGTTCACAGGATATTTTCAGTAGTACTCAATAATTAAGCAGTTCAGTAATTAAAAATGCATTTGCTAAAAATAATTTTATGTTCTTGCTTACTCCCTGTTGTTTTTTTTTTCAATTGGGAGAAGCTTTCATGTTGATACAGTTTACAGAATTGAGCAACAGTGATACATGCATTGACATTAAAAGATAGAACATTCTAAGCACTTGGCAAATTTCTGTTTCAACATAATAAGTTAAAGTTGTCACCAATATATTTTACAAATCAGACTTTCTAACAAAGTCATATAATACCCCTCCAATCATGTTTTTTAAAACCAGGGACAACCAGGAATTTTGCAGGGGCCTTTCAAGTGCAAAGCATTACTATAATTTTCATCATTTACTGTTACTAGACACTTGCACATGATAGAATACCTGAACAGATGTCAGCTGGGACCTAGATGTGGCTTTGGGGGATGTCAGAGTAACTATGAATCTGCCCTAAATCATGCTCTGAGGCTTAAACTGGGGTTCTGATTATACAGCACCATTGTAGCTTCACCCTGCTTTTCTGCTCTTAAGGCAAACGGACTTCCCTCACACAGTCCTGCTAACTGCAGGCCATCTTCTTGCATTTCACTGACAGCACAAAGTTGAGAGTACCAATAATAAATTCCAGCCAAGTATGTGCATCAGGAATAGGATTTGTCTGCACTATAATGGTGGATATTATTATGACTAGACATGTGATTAATAGATTTACACTTAACATATAAACCCGATCAAATTTACTTTAACAATTTCTATTGGAATAAATCACTGTGCTGGGTTAGAGAAATTCATTGTGAAAGCTGAAGGTTCAGGTTTGTTTTCAGTATATCTCCTCACAGTAGTAAGTAAAAATGTATTAACAAAACAGTTAAAAGCTAGAAATAAAAGTTACAGCTTCTTAGTAACCTCATCAATAAGAGTGTCTAGTGTCCATTATTTGCCATATGACAGTGTGGAAGATAATTCTACCAACTTTCATTTTAACTGCCAAAGGGTTACTAGAAAAACTGACATCCCTTGCCAGGGTATGAGCCTAGACTCTTAGATGGGAAAAATACAACTCTGAAGCCTTCGGTCATTCAAGGAACTGTCTAATGTAATACCATTTAAGATTCCTTGAGGTATTAATTTAATACCAATCACTACTCTTTTCTGTGGCTTTCAAATATTATTTCCACTTCTATAAAATGCTCACAATGCAGCAAATATGGATTTTTTCCAACTTGTGTAAGTTGACTAGCACACCAAAGAGACAATTAAATATGGATGCAGCAGGTTAGACATGCCAGTGTAAGGGGAAAAGGAGAGAAAAAAAGTGGTCTATGCTCTTTCAACCTCTATGCCATTAGTAGGGAATAAGACTAGAACAAAAATAATCTAAAGAAAAAAAGTGAAGTGCGAACCAGATTTAACATTTTTGGCAGCTGTTGAGTGAATCAACAGTTATTGCCTCCCCAAACAAGCAAAGGAAAAATTCACCTATATATAATAGGACAACATTCTCGTGGTAACAGGCTGGTACAAAATGAATTCAAATTATCTGGTT
This sequence comes from Athene cunicularia, assembly GCF_003259725.1. Taxonomy (NCBI): domain Eukaryota; kingdom Metazoa; phylum Chordata; class Aves; order Strigiformes; family Strigidae; genus Athene; species Athene cunicularia. The sequence continues at coordinate 107,735,052 of NW_020799091.1, read as the reverse complement.
TACCACAGTTTTCCTCAGTAAGTCTGTACAATCAACTGATCTCAGCTCCCAAATATAAATGGATGATCAGACTTCTTTTGCTCACTTTTTTATTTTTTAAATAAACCAGTTTCATAGATCTTCACCATCTCCTCTGTATATTTTGTATAGTTCACCACACAGTCGTCCAAATGCCAAATATATAATGCATATCTTAAAAAAATTTATAAAAATAAATACAGAAGAATTACTCAGTGAGATATCAGTGTGTAAGTTGAAAATTATTGTTTAATACAATAAGTTGGGTCATATTTCTAAATTTGCTTTTGATACTTCTTTAACAAACCAGATCCTCCTGATGGACATGTGCATTGCTGTTTCTACACTAATTTACATGTCATGTTCTCAGCTATTTCAAAAGAAAACAAATAATGTGTCTTTTTAGCCAAGTAAACAATCTCTCATTTTATCTTTATTGCACATACTAGCAGTTAAGTCATTTCTCTCAAACACTCAGCAAGATGGTTGGAAATAAATAATTCTGAAAATAAGTAACCGGCATAGTAAGTATTAATGTTGAAAACCTTCTCCATTGTATTTCTTTTTATCGACTAAGTAAAATTGAGATACCATAAATGTAAAAGAGAAGATAGATGGTACAATGAAAAAAAAAACAAAACAACAAAAAAAAGAGCTACTTATTATATTTACTAGCTTTTCCCTACATAAGCACTGTGTAAATTCAACAACCAGCAACAAAGGCTGTAAAAAATGTAAAAAATTGTACTAAAGTCTCAGTTTTCAATTGTTATCTATGGGAGGGATCACCAGTCTATTAAATCCAATGTTTAGCAGAAATTTGTAAGCACAGCTTATGTTAGTGCAAGATTTGTGAAATCATGGCTGTGCATATCTAAACCTCCAAAGCGGAATCTAATCTATTATGTTAATTTTACGAACATATAAGCAAGCGAAATTGGTACTATTTTAACAGAGATCTGATATAATAATTTTAAAAAGAGAAACAGGTAGAACTCATGCTTTCTTGCTGCCTGAGTAATTTTGTTCACTATATCCCCCTGCTGCTGCGGGGAGACAAGCCATAGTGTGTCGAGGTAAGCTCACCAGCAGGACAGGAAGGGAGCTTTAAAGCAAGTGTTGTGCTGCTGCAAACTGAAAATGTTTGAAAAATTTAAACTAATCATTTCGGATCATTTTTAACCTGTAGTAAAATAACTACTAAATACAAGCAGTGTTTTGTACTCTCTTGTAGTATGATACGATGGTCACTTCAAAATGCATCACATTTTTCCTGTTAAAACACTGTATAATGCATTCTTATGCATGCCTCCCTGCTGAGGTTATACTACATGTCGCTGTTTCCAAAGGGATGATGGCTTTTAACGTAATGAATTTATTTCTCAAAAAGACACCTGAATATCTTGTGGGTTATATAAGGAAAATGAAGAATTGAACAGGGATTTGGGGGTTTTATTTTCAATTTTACACCATGTCAAGACTTGAGTGATACAACCACCATGCCAGGGAAGAACATTTTTTCAAAAACATTGGAAGAAATACATATCTTGACTCAGTTTAAGTCTCAGGCTTTCATTGTCTTTACTCAAAGCAAAACCTTGGAAGAGGAAAACTGAAGTGTATGCTCCCATATCCCAGAATCACCGAACCGTCCAGGTTGGAAAAGACCTTGAAGATCATCCAGTCCAACCACTAACCTAACAGTTCCCAACTACATCATATCACTCAGCGCTATGTCAACCTGACTCTTAAACACCTCCAGGGATGGGAACTCCACCACTGCCATGGGCAGCCCATTGCAACGCCCAACAACCCCTTGTGGAAAGAAATGCTTCCTAATATCCAGGCTAAACCTTCCCTGGTGCAACTTGAGACCATTACCTCTTGTCCTATAGCTTATTACTTGGTTAAAGAGGCTCATCCCCAAATCTCTGCAGCCTCCTTTCAGGTAGCTGTAGAGGGCGATGAGGTCTCCCCTCAGCCTCCTCTTCTCCAGACTAAACACCCCCAGTTCCCTCAGCCGCTCCCCGTACGACCTGTGCTCCAGACCCTGCACCAGCTCCGTTGCCCTTCTCTGGACACACTCGAGTCATTCAATGTCCTTTTTGTAGTGAGAGGCCCAAAACTGAACACAGGAATGGAGGTGTGGCTTCACCAGTGCCGAGACCAGGGGTCAGATCCCTTCCCTGTCCCTGCTGGCCACACTATTGCTGACACAAGCCAGGATGCCACTGGCCTTCTTGGCCACCTGGGCACACTGCTGGGTCATGTTCAGCTAGCATTTCCTATTGCGAAATATTTAAAATAATAATGAAAAAAAAAATCACACATAGCAGAAAGAAAAGAAAATAGCTATGAAAAACAAAACTATTTCTACATTTCTCTTTTCCTGATATTTCTGTTCAATAATTGTAAATTGACATTGACTGGTGAGCAACAATACTTACACTCAGATTTTATTTCAAAACACATACAAAAATAAGAACTGTGTTTTGAATTTTTTAATGATCACAGCTTATATGTACCTTATTGTATATTTTACAATTCTTTTATGAAACACCTCACACTTCAGGAGTTAACTGCCAGTGGTATTTAGCATTGCCACTGAAAACACATAGGCTCAAGGCCACACACCAGTTTCACTGGTGCACTCCCTAGCAATACACTGTTTCACAGCTGCTAGAAGCTTCTATATAAACACAGGGACATTTACATCATATTCTACTTAATTCTTTAAGTATCTTTGTATTCCTAAAAAGTTATAAACACAAGTTTTTCAAGCTGCACAGTATTAAAAATTTCTATAAAAGAGAGTATCCTTAACTCAGCTCAAATCTTGACAACAAAGGTTGTCTGTGATTAGACTATGCTCTGAAAAATGACTGCCCAAGAATTCTTTTCACTGAAGGTGAACAGGTGAACTCTGTGGTCTTTACCATCTATCTAGATTTCTTCTGTTGTGTTTCATAGTATTGCTTCTTTCAGACTTTGTAAAACAGTATATCTGTCAGAGATTTGTGTTAGAAATAGGGAAGGGAAGGAAAGAAAAAAGGATTGAATGCCAAAGGAGAAACCTTGCCATTTCTTATTTAAAATACTAAAATCACCTGTTCAAGCTCCCCATCCTCCACCCCCTAATGAGAGTTGTTAGTAAAAAGAAGCAGTCCAGCCCACCCCCTGATGTCTTTAATTGACTTCATAGGGAGCATTATCAAGAACTACTCAAGCAGTGCTAATGTTGCCTGCAGATTGCTCACACATGGCATGGCTGGCATTCCTTGGACCTTAAAAGGGCTAATAGGAGAGTGTAATCTCCACTCAGTATGGGAGCCAAGACCAGGAGTGATCTGAAAAACAAGAAGTAATTAGAAAGTATTCGTCCCCAGATGGAAGTGAGATGGAAAATGAAGATAAAGCTAGTAGGCAACCATGGAGTCTTCTAACTTCCCCATTATAGAACTTCTAGTACAACAGAGTGATATTTCAAAAAGTGTGATATTCAGTAATTAAAGGAAGAAGTCTGTCACATAGAAATGTGGGCTTCTAATTTTTATCTGTAATTGAATACTTCATGGAGAGATATAAAATGGGGTTTATAGAGAGAGGTAGCTTTTAAGATTTTTTTTTTTTTTCTATCAGTATTCCTCCAGTAACTTCAGTAAGACATGTGAACATCATCATATTTTACTAAGTTATTAGCAATAGTAAATTGAACTTTGGAAATCTAAAATATTTTCATACTGAAGACTCTGAAACACTTCACAAACTCTGACTCTTCACAAGCCTCACTGACTCCTAGAAAGAAAGAAGTAATATGTAAGTGTTACTTCACTCCTCCCTAAAATGAAATGGTTCAAATTGTGTTTAAAGGCATGCAGAAATACTACTTGAGAGTATAGAATAAGAAATGCAGTGATGCTAATATATGTTGCAATGGGAAATTTGATAGTTAGTGTAAAGAACTACTTCACGACTTGAAGCCTCATAGGGAAACAAAGACCAAGTTGGCAGAAGCCCATGCAGTTACCATGAGAAAGGAAGTGATGCAGCCATGAAGATGCTGCAGCATCATGTGACACAATGCCTGCAAGTAGCCTTGAGGGATGCTTCAAAGCAGACAGGCTACATGCCCCCTATCCTTTCCTGCTCGGGTAAATTCCACCCTTCCTACCATACTGTACCTATAGCAACAATGCATAAGTGGTAACAGAACTGGGGAGGCAGGATGAGTTCTTATGGTCTCTGCAGAATGCAGTGGTGCTGATCAAAGGGAGTATCCTGAGTGCAGAGAAGAGAAATATCTTTACATTAATTTTCACTGAGGAAAGTGACAGGCATATTTTTATCCCATAGATATTCCTAAAAATTTTAATAATTAAAATATTTTTAAAAATAACATTTTAAAAGTATTTTCAAGAAAGATTAGGAAAACACAGCTCTTATTCTGTTTTTCAACTTCACTGCCACTCTGTGAAGGTAGTATTTAATGAGTTTTGAAGAGTACATCTAAATAAAAAGGCAAGAGAGGTGCTGTCTCAGGTATCTATCCATCTATCTAGGAAAAAAAAAAAAAAAGTGCAACATGTTAACCTTTAAGAACCTAAAGACATTGTGGACATGATGTCTCCATTTAACTGTAGAGCAGCTGATAGCATATGATTAAAATCTGAACAATTAAGCATTTATATAACACACACTGATAAAGCTGGACATCCCTGAATGGAAAATACTGCCTCTGCTTTATTTGAATTGTTGAACACTGTTAATGAAACAGGGAGAATGGGGAGAGATTTGGTACATATAACTTGGTTTGACAGAAGCCTTTGATAAGATCCTGGACAAGAAACTATTAAGGAAAATAAATAACCATGGGGTAAGAGGTAAATTCTTGTTGTGGATTAAAAATTAGCTAAGTGATAGGAAACAAAGAGTGGTAATTAATGGCTGTTTCTCCAAGTAGAGAGAAGTTAAGAGTTGGGTACCTCAAGGATCTGAAACAGGACAGGTGTTCAATATATATATTAATGGGTTCAAAGCCGGAATACACTGAAAGTAAAGGAAAATCATCACAAAACATCACAAAACTGTTTTCCAAAGGAGAAATATGGCTGAGATATGCTATAGAGATCCACTCAAATTGGGATACTGATATTGAAACAGCAGATAACATTTAATTTTATATAAGGATGAAGTTATATACATTTGGGAGGGTTATTGAAGGTTATCTCTGTGCTCTAAATAGTTCTGGAATAACAATCTAATTGGAGATAAAGGGGTGAAAAAGTCAGGAAAGATAAAAGCAATGAAGTTCCACAAATACAGCAATATGACCTGCAGTCAATTTCTGAACTCCAAAATAGTATTTTACAGTTGACACCCAAACTTTCAATTGTTTTTTTGTTAAAGTTCTTGCGCATTTTCTCAGCCTTATCACTCTACTAAAATAAGCAGAACTTTTCGCAGCATTTTATTTTCAGTAAATACAGTTTAACCAGCTGTGTTCATTCTTTCCTCTAGCAGTGCCAAAAGTACCATACAATTATCAACATCTGTTAGAAGTGCTTTTCAGATTTGATTCCAGAGCCATGGACTTCTGCCTCCTGCCTTGAATTCAAATATAAAAAGAATAAAGCACAGCACAAACAAAGAATCTATCATATACCAGCTGCAATTGCAGGGCACAGCTACAGAGATGCATTATGAACTAAGCGTAATACACCCTGATGTATTTACATTAGCCTAATATAGCTGGCCCAGTCAATGATACATTCAAGATGAACGGCATGAGTTTTAGTACGCAGTAGCAACTCTGGAGTATTTGCCAGGGGTCCTGGGAGAGTTTACATCAGGTTGCTACCATAAACTAAAGCCTTTGTCATGCAGATATGCCCAAAGAGGACAGCTGGACTGAGGCTGATTGTTTAAAAATTAGTGTAGACAGTTAATGAAGTTATAGTACCAAATGCACAGAACACATCTAACTAGCAATGGTAATAACCTTTTTTATTATAATTTCAATTTTATGGATACTTGGAGTGATGACCAGTGCTTAAACTGATCAGATTTTTTACCTACCCTTCTCCCAAAATACATTTCTTTCTTCACATTAAAGAGTAAGTAATTAAAAAATTATTTAAAACATAATATATGAATAATTTCTCTACTGCACCTCTTTATAGTCATTCAAGTAATCTTGACAGTACAACTACCCAGCCAGTAATCTTAACATAAGAGTTTGGAAAGGCTGAGAATGGGGTGGAGTTAGGTTGGGTGCACTGATCAGATATGGTAACCCAAGATGGAAAGATAACTGCTTGCCTAAAGGGCCCAAGGATGTTATCTATAAAAAGATGACCTTTTCCTAAACCAAGACTGCCTTATGCCTTCCAGCTGCCTCTTTCACATGGTGCGCTGAAGTAAGACTCAATTTAAACCATATGCAAAAGATGATTTCTTTTTTAGTTCTTTCCAAAATTCCCCTCCAGAAATTAAACACCCAGTTATGTATGTTTCAATGAAAATGAAAATAAAAATTCTGCAATTCTCTATTCCTTTAAGTTACCCTAAATTCCTCTGGTATTTGTCTGGTAGCACAGCACTCGCATACACTCTGCCCTCCCACTGCCCTATTTCCACATATGCCTGATGATGTAACTCCATGCTCTAACCCGAATTGCAGTCTAACCCTATAACTCTTCTCTCTGTAAAATCTGTGTCCCCCAAATTCCAGTAAAGCGGCCCCCAGCCTCATGCTACCATCAACATGCAGCCTAGGGCCTGCTTGCCTGCAGCAAACTCATCAGATTACCCCAGGAGGTCAAACTGTGGCTGCTCTTGCAGTGCTGGGTCATCTCTACTTACTGTTGCCTATGGAGGAGGGTGGACATGCTGAAGAAGAGACAGCCACAGCGTAGAAATCCAGGTTTGGGCCTACCTGATTCTTGCAATGCATCCCCAGGGGCTCAGAGTGGATGCTCTATTGTTCATGCAGATACCACAAAGAAGTAGGTAAGAAAGGGGAAGGAAAACAGAGAGGTAGTGGGGTGAGAAGAGAAGCAAAGGAGAAAAAGACTCCTCAACAGGGTATGTTCTTCAACCTTTTTTGAAAAGACTTACTTAATGAGCAAGTGACTATGTCAAAGTAGAGAAAAACAATCCTGGTTTTGATTAGGTTGATGACTAAACACCGTGTGAATAGTATTTGGGGCGCTGGGGTGATCAGGTTACACAAAAATGAAGTATCAGCATGTGTGTTTTCACAGAATATTTTTAATCAGCTTAACACACATCATCTTCTTCGCATTTTTTTCTTAATGTTTTAAAAATTATTGTAATTAAATATTTTAATACAATTTTTCCCTGTATGATTTAGCAAATACTGTTTTCCTGGTTACCAATGGACCTTGAAATTAATATTTTTTTCTTTCTACTATTTAACATTTTCCATTGAAATAATGGCTCTGTAGCTATTAGTTGTTAATTGTATATTCTTCCTGGTCACTTTAAAGAAACACAGAGTTGAGCTGATTGTTTTTTTTTCAGTAGAAAAATATAAAAGAGTAACATGATTTATTTTAACTCAGTATTTAGAAACCAATGACATCTATCTCCCATGGAAACTTTACAAGTGTTCAAGACAAAGCCCTTGCCATTTTGTGTCTTATTTCATAAATGCATTTGACCGTAGATTAAAGACTGTCTTTTGTACTAACTGAGAATGATATTCTTTTTCCATATTTAGTATAAACATTCAAATATCATAATATCCACCCTGCCCTTGAAGAAATCTCCAGGGAAAAGAGGAATAAGAGTAAATGAAAAGATAAACAGCTGTTGTAGATTTTTGGGGTAGGAAAGAGGTGTTTTGACACTTAACCAAAACTTGAATTAAAGAGTAAAAAAACCCTCACCTCTGCTTTACATCAACATTTAGATTTTTTTTTTATCTACCTGTTATGACACATTTAATTAAACACTCTGATGGAAAAAAAAATAGCTTTTTGTTTTGTGAAATTCACTGAGAGGCATTCAGTCTCTACATTTGAGAAGTCATAAACAGTAGAAAGGTGTTTGCTAAAAAATAAATTTAAAACTGCAAACTGATTAATTTTAGCATTTCATTCCAAGCATCTTGCCATTACTTGAAAGATGTTAAGCCTGCCCAAACAGGTAATCTCAGATGCTTTGTATTAAGCAGCTGAGTCAGCGATTGCCATGCTCACAAAATATGACAGTACAATTGATTACTGCCTCTTTTTTTTCCGCCTCCCAGATAACTGTTTTCCTTTGAAGTCAGAGGCCAAGAGATAAAACATCTGTTATCCTCCAAAGCCCTCTTTCTAACCAGGGGTGCTTCCCCATGCCCAAAGAAACAGTGGTGTAATTATTATTTTGTTCCTAATAATTATAGAATTGTTAAATAGATGCTGTAAGTATAGAAAAGCTATTTAGCACATAAAGATATGAGGATGAGGATTTATTCACTTCTGTGCTCATTTTGCAGGAACGAACAGCAGTGTTGAACTAAAACCTAGCTGTGTTCAACCAACCAAACATACAGTGATGTATGTATTGATGCTTACCATTGGAAGGCGTCATCCAGATAATGAAGATAATGTACAGTAGACTAAAAATACTATTTACTGCAAAAGGGACAAAGATTTCCTCTTAGTAAAGTGAAATGCAACAGTGTTGTACTGAAATCAGAGGAGAAACCCTTTGTAAAATAGATACAAGTACAAACAAGAATGAGGCAAAGAATCTTTGTGTGTACTTTGTTCTGTAATGTAGTATTACAGTACTACTCAGAAATGAATGTTCTGCATATTAGGCCACATGTAATGTGAAGTTCTGTTGTTCATGGAAAAAATGTATAATTTCCATTGCATAAGAGAACTTGAAATCTCTCTTCTCTAGTCATCAGTGCACCTGAAAAAAGAACATTAATGGCACAAAACAAATCCAAAGGAAAAAACCAAATTGCTGGTTGACTGAACACATCCAGAGAAAAAGTAAAAATGTATTCTTTGTCAACTGCCACCCCACTGAGGGATAAGCTCCTATGTGTATGTGCATCTTATATTCAGACCTGCCAGCCTCTTGAAAAAAACTTGAGAAAGTTACCTACTAAACATATATGGACCTCCCTCCCTCCCTCCCTCCCTCCCTCCCTCCTTCCTTCCTTCCTTCCTTCCTTCCTTCCTTCCTTCCTTCCCTCTCTCTTCCTCTCTCTCTCTCTCTCCCTCTCTCTCTCCTTCTTCCTCTCTCTTTCTCTCTCTCCCTCTCTCTGTCTCTCTCCCTCTCCCTCCCTCTCTCTCCCTCCCTCTCTCTCCCTCTCTTTCTCTCTCCCTCTCTCTCTCCTCTTTCTTCTTCTCTCTCTCTTTCTCTCCCTCCCTCTTTCTCTCTCTCTCTCACACACACACACTTTCTCTCTCGCACGCTTTTTCTCTTTCTCTCTCTCCTTTCTTTCTTTTCTTTCTCCCTTTTTCTCAGTGTTCAGTTCCCTCTACAGATCCTAGGTAGGGTGGAAGCACTGTGCAAACTTCTCCTGTGCTCCCTTCATTTCCTCACTTCACCTTCTAGCTTGGAGATAGCAGGCTGGATCTGGAGACACATAATTGGGGCAAGAAACACTCTGCTAGAGAGTGTCAGCTACCCCCTTTGACAGCTATTATATTCCCTTGTGATTTACACAACAGAAGAGCAAGACAATTCAGGAACACAAAATGATCAAAAGTGGGAGCAAGGTAGATGAGAGCTGAAAGAATAGTAGGTAAGTCCAGTAGCTAAGCAAGTGCATGGCCCACATGTTAGATAGCAAGGCTGTGTTTGTAGAAGGGGCAAACTACTTGTGAATTATTTGATGTGGGATAAAAGGCGTATCAAATGTACATCAGAACTTCTACAACTGCTAGGCCAGAGACCAGCCTTCTTATCCTCAAAAATTGTAATACCTATAACTAATTATCTTGTTAACAAGAGACCTACATCATCATTCCTTTTTCCCTCTAAGTAGTACATTTATTTCCTATTGTTACAGTGATTTCAGTTTACTTACATAAGTTTGTGATTTTTGAGTATACTCACTAGCATACAACATTAGACCTAATTTACCGTGTATAGATTTTTATCTATTCTGGAAAATTCATAAAGACTTGAAATGGAAAAAAAGTTTGGAAACACTTCTTGTAAGTTCCTTTCAATACTGAAGAACTGCCTTTCGTCCAGTTATGTCTTCCTAAGGTTCATCAACCTTCTTCACCTTTCAAGCACCTAAATATTTTGCAAGATTATTATTTTTCCCCAATTCCTCTTCCTCCTTCCCAGTTATTTAATATATATGTTAAACATCACTGGAACTAGTATGCAACTCAAGGCAATTAGTTTTTAATCTTGACATTGTGATGAAAAGAATTCCTTATTTCTAATCATAGTTTTGGTTCTTTTCCCTAGTTTGTACTCCAGGGCAGTATTTTGTCTTTCACTGCAAGACTATATGCATACTTTAAAAACCTACCACAAAATTTAAATTAAAAATATTGCCCTGCCACTCACTAGTAGATTGGAGAGGCAGGGCTCTCCTCAAGAGAAGTCATGATTATCTGTCATTTACAGACGCTTGTTTGGGCACTATGTTATCTTTTGGTTACTATCTAACTTTGTTAGCCCTGAGTTAAGGACCACTGTTCCCCAAGATTGTTCCAGTAATTTTACTCACAGTCACAGTATCTCACATTTTGTTCTAAAACAATACTAGTTGTCTTAAAGTGTTGCGGAGGCCTGACAGAATGTACCCCAGATATCCCAGGGTGGGGCTGCATTTCAGAGAGCTTGTCTGCATTCCAAATTCTGAAACTCAGTCTTTTTTTTTCCTCAAGTCTCACCTTAATATCCCTCTTGCAGCTTGCACCTGAAATCCATTCCCAGGTGTAAACTAGAAGTGCTGGCACATATATATGGTGAATCATTCAGAAACAATAATCACATCCTAATTAGAAAGCAGTTACCTTCTAATAACTTTAATGAGAGTCATACTAGTCAACTTTCACCTAATATTTAAGTAATATAGGTACTAAATAGATAAGGGTTTAATCTGTATCTGAATCAGTAACATATCCAATCTGGCATGCATAAAATAACCACTGTTTTTGCTTAATTTTCATTAGTATTGGGGGAAAAAAAATGGAGGAAAAAAAAAAGCATAAAAAGGCTTAACAAAAATATTGAAAATATTGAAAAAGGAGTGATTTTTTTCAATTGGAAAATAATAATTAAAAAAAAAAATCTCTACTAGCAAAAACATCCAAGAAATGTTCATAATTCAAAATTCATAATGGTTTCAAAAAAACACGATCAGAAGAGAAACAAGAAGACTGAGCAGTTATAGTAGTATTTATGTAAGAAAAGGGGGGAAAAAGACTTATTTTATGAAAAAAAAAAACAAAACAAACGTGTAAGAGGGATGAGAAGCATCTAGATTTTATTTTTTTTCCTGTTATTTTCAATTTCAAGGTAAATTGCAAAGTTTTCTTTGTTCAAATATATGCAGTTTAAATACAAGAAGGGAAACTCTTCCTGGTCTTCTAAGTAAAATAATTTATTTCACATATGCCTGTTTAATCTTAAATTATTAGAAACGCTGCCTCTAATTTCAACAGGTACTATATGACTTCATTTTTAAGAATTGAAGTCTGTGGTCTAAGACATCCTCCTCTTGAGCACTGTAGTCAAAGATTCAGCTACTGTAATAGTTAACACCAATTGTTAGTGGGTGATAATATGCCTCCTTCATTCTAAAGTGTGAAGAAATTAATAAAATATAGGCATAGATTAAACATTTAATCAGCATCATATTCAACAAAACTTTTTTAGACCTGCTTTGAGAAGGGGGCTGGACTAGAGAGCTCTGAAGGTCCCCTCCAGCCTCAGTTATGCTGTGATTCTCTGTTGGAAGGACCGACTTGTATAAGGACAGAATAATCACGTTTGATGAACTTCTAGGAGAATATATGTGATAATGAACCATGGATACTTCAAGGGAATAAGTATGCTGGGTAGATGCTAACATTCCATAGAGCATTTAAAACAGGAAGAGAACAAATGTAGGAAAAACAGATGTGGAGGAGCAAGGCCACCCTAAACACTTCCAGTCATTAACACAGCAATGTCCGCCCTGAACATGGAAGGAATTGATCCTTCCGCTCTTTACTTTGGAAGTGTAAACCAAACATTGTATTTCTCTTGCGTTAGTGCATCTAATAAACACATCAGGAACTCTTTTGTTTAAATAGTTATGAAGCAGCCAACTCTACAGCAGGTAAAAGAAGAAGAAGGAGGAGAGGAAGGACTGATTAAGAAAAGAAGTTTCCTGTGCTTAACTGGGAAATCCGCTTAAACGGGATGTCTCCCAGGGAACTAATTTAAACCCGATGATACTTAATAGCTATGATTGGTGCTTAGTAAGTAGGGTAATTATGTTTAATGGGGATGCCTTAAGGCAATTGAGTGGCACTTAAGTCTTTTGTATGTCTCAATCTCATGGTACTTCTCTCCATTTTCTCCTCTAACAGCTTTCTGACCCTCCGTAACAGTTATAAATGTAGAAAATTTATACATCACCACCTGTTTCTATGAGTTTGTCCCTTCTGTGCTAAATGCAGGGTCACCATACCAGGCATATATTTGTTGCCTCCTGTGCTCCTATCACTGCATGAGCCACAATACCTAGTCAAAATATTGGCTTCTCTTATCATTATAGGCTTATCTACTAACATAAGGCTTGATACTGCCACACTGAAGCTAATGGAAGTTTTCCAGAAGCAGATTCAGATTCAAGCAGAGTTTTCCTCAACCCCTTGCAGCAATGCAGCTCTGCAGTAGGACTTCCTTTTGCGAATTGGAACAGGAATATTCTACACTTCTTTTAAAAATTCTTTGCAAATGTAATGAAGATGTGAAGTTTGTAGACAGTTTTCTCTGGTATTTAAATTAACTACAGCTCTTGCTTTATTATATGAGGTGGTCTTTAAGACATAATTTGGTGTGTTGTGTATGTTACAATACAAAATCTATAACTGTGCCAGTATAAAAAAAGGAAGGAGAAATGCTACTTAAACTAGGACCTGTACTGGGGGTGGGAAATGTCATAGGTTGGCCATAAATAAGTTTATGTTGGAGATTAGAAAGCCCTTAACTGTTAGAGCTATCAGATCCCCAAATTACTTTCTAACAAATATTACAGAGGAATAAAACAGATTTTCAGATGGAGGTTTCTCAATAACTTTGTCAAAGAGATGATACAATGTCATGTCCAGAATAGCTGGAGAATAGATTTATTGATCTAGAATGTGGGTCTCAATCCTATTTTCCTAAAGTCATTTTCAATACATGAGTGAAGCCATCAGAGGAAGCAAAACAAAGCATCTGTAATTCAACTTACTGTTGCCACTGTCTCAAGGAACATGACTGCATCCTTTTAATACTAAAAGAGATAGCTACGTTACCAGCAATCTTACTTTTCTTGTCTGAAAGTCTAGCTAGCCAGTGGACTACAAATGTTCACAATTTTTTTCACAGCAATAACTATACATAAATAAATTTAAATGTTGCAAGAAGCACATGAGTGCTGTATTAAACACTTGCACTCACAGCATATAAGCATTTGAAATTTAATTTTTAAAAAAAATCGCAAGGTTGTTAGTGTTAAAAGGTACTAGCAAGGTGGTTTTATGATGCTCCTCACTGAGATGTGATGGACATGATTAAACCACAATTTTAAGAAAAGATACAGACCTACTATTAAAGAGAAATTTAAAAAAGATACATACATATTTTTCAATTTTCAATGTATATTTTCCAGATGGCTAAAATACCCAATTTCCCACTCCAAACCTGAATTGTAGAAAGGTCAGTTCCCAAGTGAGGGGTAAAAATACCTTTTATAAATCTATTTGCAGATGACACCCTAGGAACTTTATAGACAAACTTCCTAGTCAATACAGTAATTATAACACATGCATATTCCTTATCACACTGTTATTGTCTTCAGCTCCCATTGATTATGATAATCTGAAGTGTTGGATTTCATAGTATCTCTCAGCTTCCCAGTGTCCCATGCTTTAGAATCAAATGTCCTTTTGGAAAAGTTACTGTGCTTTTAAAGTAGTATTAAACCCCAAGAATTATATTTTGAAATATTTTAAACTCCAGTTACCAACTCTTATGATACTTAATATGAACGGGACATTAAAGCACTATATTTAATCCTGAAACCAAAAATGACTGCTAAAATAGAAGTAGTCTGTTCACACAGCTCCTATGGAAAGTAGTTTAGGTTTGTGCAAAGGAAATCACTCATATGATGAGACTTAAACTGGATTGTTAGACGTACCCTTAAGCAATATTCCAAAGTAAACTGATTAAATCAAAATGCAGTCCATTTTTGGACAGGGTAAAACTGGTTACTATTGCTATCAGCTAATAAAATTAGCAAGTTACATTAATGTTGGTATCATTATCAGTATCCTTTCTACAGTGAAGCCCAAGTATTTAAACCATTTCACATCTCTGAGTTCACTCTTACTGCTTTGCTATATATGAAAAAGACACACTGAAAGATTAAATGACTTGTTGATGGTTGCACAGCATGTGAGTGGCAGATCCATCCTCAGAGCTTGAGCCCACCTTCTCTACCAACTCTACTGTTTTCCTCTAGTACGTTTTAAATGTATGAAGCAGTCAGAATTCTCAATTTTTAGTCATGTTCAGAAATACTTTCCTTGGAAGTAGTACCATGGTTTCAACGGAAACGAGTAAAATACAATTTAACATGATCATGGTTCTAGCAAGCCCTAAGTTAAAATCAAAGTTCAGAATGCTAAAGAAAAGATAATATTTGAAACATTCCTTACTGAGACACCTGTATGATAATTTTAACCTTTTACTGTTATGCCCTTTTTTTCTGTCTTATAACTCTTATTGTCTTATAACTTTTCTTGTCTTATAACTCTTCTGTGTCACAGGTTAGGTTAAAAAAAAATAAAATATGAATGATATGAGAAAATTTAGCTGAGTACAAATATAACAATTTTTCAGTATAAGACTGTTTCTGTGCTTGCTTTTTTTAAAAAGATTTTAAGTTTGGATGCACACATACAGTTCATTAGTAATCTCTCTACAGGAAACAAAAACAGCAGCTGCTCAAAGTGAATAATGCAGAGGAAAATGGTATCAGACAGAACTAGATTTGGATGCTGCTTCCTTCATCCTCTGTTAAAAAAGCATCGGACCTCCAGAAGAAATAAAAAAGCACATCTAGAGCTTCCCAGATGTGTCTATGCATTTAAAAACCAGTGTGCTCCTAGAAAAGTTCAAAGCATGCTAAAAACATTGATGACAACTGTAAATATAAGTGAAATCACCAGTATAAAGACACTTTCCTTAATAGAGTATTAGATTAAATTCTGGGGAACAGTTACGTGTATGAATACTGGCTGTTTCCTCCCCTAATGTACGCTAGTTTATGTTGTGTTAATCTAAGAGAGGGAAGGGACTAGAAAAGAAGAAGGTTCACAGAATTTGGTGCAGTGCTTTTCTTCACTTAAATCAGAGGTAAATCACGTTATAGGGATTGACCCTCAGACTGTGCTGTTAGCTAAGGATACTCAACAACAGGCTAGTCACAGGTTTTGCTGAGTGACAGTTTAATTCATTCTGGGGACAAACTAGTTCGTAAATGTCACAATATCTGTCTCATTTCCTGGCCAATCTCCTCCAAAATATAAACTGCAATATGGGCAAGAATGTGCAGTAAAGAGACAAAAATAGATCTACCATCGACTAACGCCGTTTCTCCCACATCTCCTTCAAGATAAAGGAGTTCTACTGCATAAGAAATCAATACTCTAAACATAAAGGAAGGTCCTCAATTATCACAAATAGTTGGAGTTTACTAAACAATATTATGTGTGCTTTTATTTGGAATATTTCTGGTACCTTCAGCTATGCTGCAGTCAAATGGCATATGAACAAGAAGTGATACAAACGTCATGAGTAAAAATCCAAAGAAAAAAATACGTGATGAGCTCCTGACCTACACGCAGTGAACTGGTGTGTGCTAACAGAACAATGAGTATTTTTAGAGCATAAAGAGATCCACACTAATAGCCTGGTCACTAGTGACAACAGTGAAGAGCCTCACATAGTTGTTTTTGTTAAACGGGTGCAGTGCACTGCTTATGGCAAATCAAACACAACTGAGAGAACCAGCTCCAAAATAGGTGTGATTTAAACAGTCTTGTACCTTTAAGATGGAAAATCTACGTTCAGTGCAGTAAATACAGCTTTGTGCACGAAGACTTAATACAGCCAGACCTGAAAAAAATACCAAAGTGATCCAAGAAACTAAATGACATCTGACTGGCTTGTTTACACATCCTCATTTCCCCAATCCATTTTGGTTCATTTACCACACTTTGTCACCATGCAAGTGTTTGGGGGATTTCAAATGGACTCATTCTGTTCTAGCAGATGTCAAAGAAGAGGTACATTGGTTTTAATGCCTATTTGGGGACATATGGGAATAGGTTTTTTTCCCTGTATAAAAAGTCCACAGCAGTCATCCAGCAGGATCTGTCTCCATTCTTTCCCGTATTTATATCCTCCCTAAATTTCCTCAAAATTATTGAGTCACTGTTGTTTACTACTGCACTGCTGATCATGTGTTATTTTCTGAAAGCATTTAATTGTTGCAATACCAGTTAGATTGCAAGAGTGAACCTGCTACAACTTTACAATCACCACAACTCTGGGCAGAGAGCACCATTTGTCAACAGGAACCACTTCTGTTTCTGAAGGGAAACAGACAAAAAAAAGAAACTAAAATTCATATATGTGATTTTCTATGTGCAACAACATTAAGAAAAGCTCAGCTACAAATTGAAGTCATGACTATAATTAACCAAAAAGTTAAAACTTTTTTTAAAAGTTGAAACTAATATGGCATTCTAGGGACAAATTCTTAAATGCATTAGTAAATAACATATCCTACTGTTACAGAAACACATTATACTTTGTGTACATCACATTCTTAAGAGGTTGTCACTGGCATTTTCTTCCAAAGAAACATGAAAACTGGAAATTTTAACTGGAAATTTTAATTAATTTTAATTGAAAATTAAATTTCTAGACAATAAGCTAACATTTTCCTTAGATACAAGAATAGAAATCACAATAAATGATAGAAGCACATGGAGTGTATGTAAGAGATGCATTTGTCTTCAGTTTAGGCTGTTACTGTGATCTAGTATATATTTTTTCCTCCCTGACAACCCTTTACTAGAGAATGCATAACCCATCAAAACATGCAGTCTGCCAGTTGTGTGTCACCACATAATGTGGGTGGTTTTTTTTTATTTTTTGGCTTTAACTCCCACCTTTTTTTGGTCTTCCTAAGAGGTTCCTCGGCACTAAATGCTACTATGAAGTAGCCAGTGGCCTACTGCCAGGCACACATGCACAAAAAAAATCAATATAAATTTTTCTCACAGTTAGCAAATAAGTCAGTGATCTCTTTTTGTTCTCCAGAAAGAAAGACTATAATATATTTCAGTTCAAGAAAAGATCCTTTAGATAGATCTGCTTTAATGAAAAGCTTATCTCACTAACTTGATGAATCAAGACATACCTCCAAAGGAGAAAGTACCTTGGGGTAACTGAGTTACGGACCTGATTAAGTTATACTCTTCAGATGACATCCTCTCTTTTTTGTTCTTCAAAAAATATCCTGATCATGCACATTTTATCTCTTACTCGGCAGTGTAATATCAACCAAGAATAAAACAGTAGTGTCTGGTGTCCTGGTTTGGACCAGGATGGAGTTAATTTTCATTGGAGTATTTCATACCATGTGCTGTCATGCCCAGGTAGGGTGGGGCTAGCTCTGGGGCTCCCTCTCTTGACACACTCTGTCTGCTGTCAGGCGGTGTTGGTGCTGTGGGGGCGGTTGCCATGTTCAGTAAGCCACTGTTGCATTTTACCCGTTTTCTTTTGAACTCACTATTGTTACTCTTATTCTCTTGTTATATTTAGTAAATTCTTTCTTTTTATTCAACCCACAAATTCTCTTATTTTGTCCCTCCCCTATGTTACAAGAAGGGGGAGGGCGAGGTGAACAGCCGGCCACGTGGCGTCTGGCTGCCGCCTGAGTTCAAACCTCCACATCTGGTTGCTTCAGCTCATGAATGAAAAGGAGAAGTCTGACCTGTGGCCTTCAGCAACTCATTAACTGGAGCAAGTATCTTCTGCTGTGTTCACTGGAGTGTTGGGTCTTATTTGTACTCACAGTATTTCAGTGGCTGCATGCAGAAATGAAAGGGGCAAGACTGGGTGTGGTCAGTCATGTTCAACTGCTTGGCATGTAAGATTACCCAAAAAGCAAGTTGTGTGGGGCTCCTATGAATGTAAAGATGAAAGTACTGATTGTTTGCCATTGTCCCTTGGCAAGAAGTAGGCACACTTATTCAGAACATCTGAGGTGATTAGGAATTCAGTATCTTGTAGAAGGGTACAGGACACTGTACTTCCTTAACACCTTTTTTAACCTAGCTATAAAGTTCTGAACATCATTATGGAGCTGTGGCGGGGAGGAGGACGAAGGTCAAATTGCAGGCCATACTTCTTTCTTTGTAATATTGTCTGAGAATTATGGCACTGGCATAAAATGCTACATTTCCTTTGAATGCTACCATTTCATCTTCAGAATTTGTTATGCAACTCATATTTGTACTCTACTTCTCATTTATAACAAATTATTCTGTGCCTTTTTATGATCTTGTAGGAAGTCAAGGTTGAATCAAAGCCATTGTGACTGCCAAAGTGCATGTATAAAATTATACCATGAAGCGTTAACCTTGCTTTGTAGGTTCACTTATACTTTTCAATTAAAAGCTATCTTTAGTATTGAAGGAAAGTACTTTATAGTTTTTTCAGTTAAAAGTCACCTTTAGTATTTAGGCAAAATCACTTTCATGGTAATTCACACTTGCATTCTCAAAAAACTCTTCTGCCTAAAATGGCTGTACAGTGACCTTGTTTCATCCAAAGTCTTAAAAGAACACAGAAGAATTAGGAAGTGATATTTTACTTGTATTTACTTAGTCCATTTAGTAAATGTGGGAAAAGGTAAAAATCAATACATTTAAAAATCTTCCCATCTCCCCAAGGAAATGATATAAATATTGTACATGTGTGCATGCATGCTTGTGTGAATATATACCTGGGTGTATCTGTACATTCTTAAACCCAAACTCAGTAATTACATGCCATTCTTTTTTTTCTCTCTCTCAAAATGCCAATTAAGCTATCAGGAAGTGCCTGTATTTCATATGAAGGCTAAATTCACATGTTAATTGTTACAGCTACATTTGCAAAATAAATATTCTCTTAACTATTTAAAAAAACCTGTAAAACTGTTGAAATTGAAAACACAAATCACTATGCTCCTGCTTTGTCCAGAAGCCTCAAACAATGAGGATAAATGAGTTTCTCCTGAGCTTCTGCAAAATAAACCTTGAAGTGCTCAGTCATAAACAGGGAAAACTCTAAAGACCTGTATGCCCCAAAGATTTATGCAGATGTTTAACTATATTCATTGTCAGTAATCCCACTGAAGTCAACAGGAATACTCACAGTGCATAAAGCTACATACACACATAAGACTTCAGCCTCGGGGGCTGATATTTCAATAGTTACTTTGCTTGAGTAATACCCTGAGGATCTGGCTCTGTAAAGGCTATCCAATTCTTTCACTGGTTCTCAATGACTTCTCTAGAGAATAGTTACCAGTCACAACTCTGTTCTGTGGGAAAACCACTGGCCTACCATGTTTTATGCCTGTAATACTTTCACTGATGCAATGTTGGCTTCAGTTAAATTAACATCCTGAATTACTCTTGGAAACAGCTTCCAACAAGCCTTAGAACACAGAAGCAAGCAACACTAGATGATGGAGAAGAGAAAGAGTGAAAACGTTTAGGCAGGAAAACAAGATACTGTGTGTCTAATACAATATGGGAATTTCATTTACAGAGTAATAGGGATGGTGCTAAGACTAAATCACCACAATGTCAAAATGTGCATAGTGATGATAAAAGATTATATGCTTTATACATGACTGATGATGACACATTTAGAAAATATCTGGAAGGGAAAAGACAAAGTGATGTCTCATGCAACTTATGAAACTGCAACATTTACAACATGTCACCCTCAAATTAGTGTACAACAGGAAAAAAATGACCCCTTCAGTATCAATGCCCCCAGCTCTTCTGTTAAAATGGCCTTGACAAGAAACCCATTTATTTTCTTCAGAGAAATTGTTCCAAGGTGGTTGTTAGGCACAGTAGAGGCTTGACTCCTTAGACCTGGGCTGGATTAGGCTGCCCCGGTAAAATAAAGCAGAGAACAATGTTGCATGTTTGTCTCACACTTTGGAAAGATTATTTATCTTCTCTGGGAAAGGCGTTCCTAATTTAATTTGCATTGTAGGGACTTTGAATCCCAAAACTGTGACAGAAGTTAAAAATTATGCCAAGATTGATAACATTTTTTTAATACTGTAGTGAGAGTCTCTCATAGGAAGGGCAACCTAATTAAAAAGTTATAACAAAACAAACATTTCAATAAAAGTCACAGCATATAGTAATTCTTCATGCAGAAATAAGCTGAGCTGCCACTTTGGTTCTAGAAAATTGACCTATTTCAACTTTATCTTGGAAAGCATAATTTGGAAAAGATTCACCTATACCTACTGCTGGTTTTAAAGATTTTTTCCATAAATAACTAAATAGAGACATATATAACTCTTTAAACAGACTAATTTTACATCACACATTTATATTATTCACAACTCAGTAATTAACTCAGTAGCTTTTTTTAAAGATCACTTACTGCAAAAGGAGGCTTCATTTTATGATCCATAAAATTATGTAAGTCAGAAGTTTAGAGAACAGGAGTCTAGAAGTAATTGAGTAAATCCATACTCACAACATGTTTACATAGATGTTTGAATCCTTTGCACTGTTGACTAGCACTTTTTAAACTCACTACAACTAGAGGAGATGTAAGAGTTTATTTTTAGATAACAAGCTACAAAAACCTTTTATCAATAATGCTTTTTCTCTTATGCAAGTTATCTATAATACAGTCCAGGTCTGTGTGTAAAAATACCATACTGTATTAGTAGCCTGTCTGCTGCAGAGACTTTTTATACTGGTACAAAATGAAGTGTAAAGTATAGCTGCCCTCCCTGTCTGGGAATACACTGTACTGGACAAATACACTGCATTGACCGTACTGCTCCCTCTGAAGTTGCACAAATTTATTTGTACCAACAGACTTGCATTTGAGAGAGAAGGCAACAACAGTTCTAGAGGATCTCAGTAGCAAGTGAAAAGGCCAATTTGTGTATCACTCTCCCAAAACACCTGCGACATAGCAAAGCCCTGTATCCGATATTGCCATCTAAGAGAGAAAGCTGCTTTGGGAGGTTTATAAAGTTCCTAGGCAGTTACAGTGATAAGAACAGCCCCGTCTGCTGAAACTCTAGAAAGTAAGTTAATTGCTTGTTAATGATTTACAAGATTTGACTAATTTGTCATTATTAAAACAAATGGTTCTCAGCCATCTGTAAACAGCATAAGGTATTCTTCTTCATTTACACGTAATAGATGTTTAGGACCATGTTCCTAAATGTCTTTCTCTACCCAAACTACTTGAGAAAATTCTCTGAGGGAGTAACAGCAATAGCCAGAGTACTGCTACAAGAATATTGGTCTTTTTTTGGGTAACATGTATCCTATTAGTTTATAAATTTCATCAAGATAATATGAGGGCCTGGAGATTTGCTCACCAGCTTCTTCCCCACACTTTCAGCACCACGTTGTTTGGGATGAACTGTTCCTATACTGTCTAATTTCCATCTATTAAAAAGAACAATTAATTCTGTAGATTTCTATGCAGAGACTGGGGTCCTTCTCTCCCGCTTTAAAGTATATCTTCTCAATCTGGGCATCTACTCTCAAAAAGTAAACTTAACACTATAAACATTTTTCCACCTTTTTGTCAAATTTAATTGAAATTATGAAGATCAGAGAGCAAAAAGGTCAGAAGGCAGACACACACAGTGACTACCACTGATCACACAAGCGTTATTTCCATAAGAAACCAGGATCAAAACACTCACCTAAAGCTTTTTTTTTTTTTTAAATAGAGTGGCCTGCCATGAAAAGATACTGAATATGCAAAAGACACCAAATTCAGTAAGAACATTACCTCATTTTAGGTACAAAGGGACACATTAAGTAATTCTGAAGAGTATCGAGCTGAATAGATCTGTAATGTTAATATTTATCATTAACAAAACCCTCCCAGCAAAGACTGTGAAGTTATTTGGAAAGATGTTCTGTTTCCTGAAGCCAGCAAGAGTTGGATTTAACCCACTCACACTTTACATAGGTAGGTAACTGTTAAGGGAAATCTGGTACTTTGAATTTGGGTTCTCAAAAACTCTCAGAAACCTTCACTGTGGCACAAAAGTCCAAGACCTACAGCAACATCAGGGCAGCATGTACCCCACTAGGCCATGTTCATTCAATCTGTATCTTTTAGCACCTCCAGTACCCATTCACAGTGAAATCGAGCCGCTTTTCACTCTTTCTCTTACAGTCTTGGAAATTCACTGTGAATCTTAAAGACAAAAACTCCAGAATAATTACTTTCACCTCACTGAAAGACATACAAGTATTATTTTAAATAAATGTCTGTTATTTTACATAGGAGAGATCCTATTTCTTGAGTCCTCCATCAGAAAAAAATATAAAAAAATGCACTCCTATTTTTGTGGTTTTAGTCAAGTTGCTCTTGATCTCAGTGGATTAAAACCTGAAAATTACCAAGTCTTCCTGTGAAATAAAACTATTAATTCCTAAGAAAGGCAGAGATTTTTAGGAGGGTCAGCACCTTGCAAAATGGAATTTAGTTAATATTGTAATTCATGACTGCAACAAAATGAAAGAGGAAATTACAAATGAAAACAGAAAACTTGACTGAGATATCTTAAATCAAAATCTTCTTAATGTTGATGAAAACTTACCAGTAACTTGAAATACCGAACACTTAATGTGCCATAGTTTCATTAATCATTTAGCTCGGTATGTATAAATCCAAAACCCTGGGGAGACCAATTTTGAAATGATCGTTTCAGACAGTGTGTATCTCTAATGAATGCATTATTTGGGATATTTCCAACGTGGTTAATAAGGTAATGTTCATAAAAGAGACAAATGAATTGATATTTCTGGCCTACCCTATATGCTTGGACAAATTGTGATGAACATCATGCATACAAATGACAAAGGATTAATCACACAAAAAAATTGAAATTCACAGTTTATTCCAAAGGCAAACAGACTACATCAGTAAAACAAAGCATAGACACTACGGTCGACTTTGCATAAGCAGTGAACTTCAAAACTGACCAACAGTCAAACCAGTGATTTCAGCGTCTTTACGTCCTTTTTTGAAAGCTTCTGCAGAATTTTGAAAGAATGAGAACTGATTTTCCAATTATGACTAGGCTGAAAACCACAAAACGAAACAAACAGCTCTTTGAAGCACTCACCTATTTCATTAAGACAGAGGTAGGATACATTGTAGGATCAAGATTTTTTGCCATAAGTATGTGCATTATATTAAGTAATTTTTAATTCAGCCAGATTGTCACTGTTGGTATCTAGCACTATTCCAGAAAACATTTTCTGTTAAAACTTATACATTCCCTTTACATTGTCTTGACAGATCACATGTGACCATCTTAAAGACCTGAAGTCCCTAAGGTATTCTATTGTGAATAATTCATATTATAACCAATTTTATTCTTAAAAGCAGTTGTACTAAATGCTGGTGTAGCATATCTTCCATAAAAAGTATCTTGTCCCAGAAGACAAAAAAGGGGGATTGAGATAAATGGTGCAGATATTGCTTCCCTTGCTGCAAAGCCACTCTGAACCAAACCAGCTTATACACTTTGAAGAGATACAGTGACTATGCATCTATAACTAAACTGTGCTAAATCTGATTCCTTAGAGGGGAGGCTGAAGTGGCAGTGCAGTGAACTGTTCCTCTGTGATTATGTTAGAAGAACATGTACCCTCAACCTTTCATCACCCAGTGTTAGCTACAAAATATGGTAAAACCTAAGGAAATCATAGCTTTGGTGTAAAAATGTGGATTAGAGAGGTCTGGAAGCAATTTTTTTGAACGACACCTATTCAGCAGCTCTTAAAACAAGGCAGCAGTGCAGATTAAACATTAATTTGGGGGATTAAGCCCTAAATTATAATACTTGTGTGGAGCAGACATCCCCCTCATCGTAAAAGTTAAAATTTCTAAAGCAGAATGAGGAAGGATTTAGAAAGCATGAAAGCTGTAAGGGATTAATCATATTACAGTAGTGTTCCTCCTTATTTAAAATATAAAGCCCTTTGTCTCAGAGGACATCAAGGACACAAGAAATAGATGAATGAATAACACACTGTGGTACAAGTACACTTCAGCACTGTTGTCAAATTAGACCAGCACATACCTACTTACTTTTTCAATGTGGAAAGCAGAAATGTTATAGAACTAGAATCTCTGTGCACTGCAAAACCAGCAATTATAACCATCAAAATAAGGGCCTGAAGTTTTTAAGGGATTAAGCTTTCACTTTTTATAAACGCATGGAGCTGTAAGCAGTTTATTATTTCAGTCTTGTAAGACTCATCACAGTCAGCAAGTTACTGAGGAGACACTGAATCCTCCTTAGCTCTCTTATACAAACAGCAGCTAAAGCTAATTGTAAAATAGAATATATTATTCATATCTTGCATGATAAAACCTGTTACTGGTGGATTCCTTTACAAATACCAATCAGGTCTACTTTATGATATGTTCATTTCATTGTCTCCAATAATCTGGGACACCCTGTTCTTTTACTGACCTTTGGTGACCCTGTCTCATTCTTCTGGTCTATACTGCACATCTACATTGATCTGTAGACAAAGCACTGTCAGATGGAATCAATACATCATTCCTTCAGCAACAAGACTGGCTTTTGCTCAGTTTACTTTCATTTTTTTAACAGATCAATACCGCTAAACTGATGTATTGTAAATTGGGGTGTAATTAGTACCTGTCTGCAGGCCTGTTAACAAGCTGCTAAAATATTATGCAGACTTTTTAGTTAAACAGATTTCAAACTCTCTTCAACTGTGAGTAGGTATTTTAAAGAAATTCAGGGGACAATAGACTCGATAAAAATCATGGCCGCGATCGTCACATAGAAAGTTTTCACTTTGTATTGATAATGAAAAGACATGAAATGATAAAAATGAAACACACAATAAAATTAAATCATCAAACCTGAATGTCACCAATTAATACAGCTACAACCCTCCTCTCCTTCAATTTAGGTTAAGATGGTAACTTTGAGTAACACTTAATTTTATGCTAAGATTTCATATATGATTAAGATCACATAATAACTCTTTAAGTTTCTGAAGACCTCACCACATAGCAATTATCAGTCAGATGTATTTGATACCATCCAGTGCAAAACTTTAATTGCAATACACTAATTCTAATGGTCAAAATAAAATTAAGATGATCTACTGCTACAGTCATTTATAACAAAGCAGATCTGCTAAAATCTATCAGCATCACTACATCACGGACAGAGAAGCTGCTGAGAAGTAGTATTTGTGTGTTTCTAAAACAGAACAACAGAAAAGCAACAAAACCTACGTTTTTCTTTCTGGACTATTACTTTTTCACATCAAGTTACTTATTGAAAGAGCAGAGAATCAGCACAATCACAAACCCTTTTTGCCACCCATCATGCACAGCAGCTCTCAGTTATGAGCACTGTGTCCAAAACCTTTAGGCCTGTTGTGGGTTAATGGAGATTACTGTTACAGAGCTTTTATTCAGACAAAACCTGCTCTGAGTTTGAGACAAACCTCTGTTTGGGCACTGACATTATTCTCTGCTTCTTCCTCTCTCCCACCCTGGCTTGTCTCCTTTTGTATTTCCCTCTCTTGCTTGGCTGAAGCTATTCTGCTGACTGCTTGCCTGGTGTTCTGCTCCTATGCTTACCTGGGAGTATCCTTTAAACATCACCAGAAATCTTTACTTTCTTTACCCATGAATATGTTATTCCTCCACGCTGTTCTTTCCCAGGTTCCTTTTCGTAAGCCATTGCTCTCCAAGAACTATTGGTTTGAGGAGTCTGGCTTGAGATAGTTTATGGAGAGAGGCCAGGCGCAGCAGCTCCACTGGAACAGACCCACTCAAACACAACATGCTCAGTCCCCAAAGAAGAAACGTGCCCCACCACCACTCACTATTCAAATTCGCAAACAAACTTATATATATTCTAGTTCAGTGTGAGTGCACTGCTTATCTAAGAGATGTCTTAAACAGATTGTCTTTGTCCTTTCCTACCACCCATCATTATGACCTCGTCCTTAAGTATCACATTAATTCAGGTCCCAAGCCCATGATGTTTACTCAAGTCTAGGAGAGGCTGCATAAGAGGCATAGGGAATATAGTAAAATGCTAATCTGTGAGTCATGTAATTACATCAGACTTCCCATTCACATTGAAAAGCATAACTCTTTAATAACTGTTGAGGAAGGAAGGAAAACGTAAGCTTCATGTTATTAAAAAGAAGTGCCTGCCTAAGTCTAAAGACAACCTAAATAAAGAGGATAAAAGTCCTGGAGAAGAAAAAAAAAAATCATAGGTAGAACAGTGACTCCACTATTTTTTCTTCCCCTTTTAATAAAACATTACAACTTGAAGGGAAGAGCTACAACGACAACAACAAGTTGCCCCTTTCCATCAGTTAAAGGCTATACATAAGAGAGATAGTTGTACACTAATTTTTCATCTAGATTCAATTACACAAACTCAAAGCGAACGACATCTTATTTCATGAGCGTTCCTACTAGCTTTGAAAAAAACTAGATGTGTGGCAAGGCTGTACACGGTGGAACAAGGATATCGAGTTGAGTTCCCGGGTAGGAAGTAACAGATGTCTGAAGGTGAGCAGTCAGCAGCGGCATGGCTGCAGGTCCCGCTGTGCAGCATGCTGCTCTGAATAGCATATGCTGCTCTCACGCAGATGGCGAGGACCAGCAGCCTCGGGGGCGGCAGAGCTGAAAATCACTGTCCCTCCACGGGGCCTTGGGGCCTACGACGGGGCCCACACCTGGACATTTGCAGAGGTTAGCTCCTGTACCAGAAACAGCCCTACTGCATTGGCCCTGAGAGGCAGGGCATAAGCTCAAGGAGTCAGAACATCACTCTGACCACCACAGCTATGCCAATTTTGAAATTTAAAGCAACTTACTGAAATCCACCTATGCTTCTTTATCAAGAACAGCTCTTGCTCAGACCTTCCAATGCACTTTCATTGAGGTCCTTCGAGACCTCACCCCTTGGAGTAAGAAGAATGTCTAAACTCCGTTACTCTGTGAGAAGCTGCAGGATTTTGGTTTGAGGTTGTTCTTTTGTGTGAGATTTCGTGGGGGACGAGAACATGGAGACCCACTGTAATTTCAGATAATCTCGTCTGTGCGAGCTCCAGAGGGAGACTATGAAAGTAAGATGGTACTTAGGGAAAGTAAGAATAAGATCAGCAGAACCAATGGAAGCACATTTTTGTTGAGAACATTGTTCTAACAAACAATCTGAAACTTGTAAGTGTTCTGTCAAGTCTTTTCCACTCCGGAACCTTATAAATTTGAAGCTACTTTTATAAGTTTCAATGTATTTCTATGTCTTAAAAAATATTAATTATAAAAATCTCCTCTACACTGTGATTAAAACACATGGGCTTTACAAATTCTTATTTTTCACAGCATTAGCAAAAAATTTACACATTTCTCAGTTACTCTTTCCTCTTCTTTTGGTTACAGACAGTCCATACACCGCAATAACAGATCAAATATAGGCAACATGATTTTTATCATTCAGTGTTATGCTTTGAAAGTTCCATCCATCAGTGGAAATGACCCCATTGATTTTATCTTTAATCTTCGGGTTGGGGAAGAGAAAAACAAAACAAAACAAAACAAAAGAGATAAGACTCTCAAACTGTACATCTGTGCATGACAAAATGTACCTGGACCTCGACATATATATTGAACTGAATTTTTTTATTTAGTATCTCTGTCCAGAAGCACTCTCACCATTTTGCACAATATTCTGAAACACATTTCCTTTTCTTCTAATGACAAACTGCACAAATTGTCATAAATTGCAAAAGATGATTTTATGTTTTGATTTTTACTTCAATTTAGATTTGGAAATAATAGATGCGAAATAAGATCCTTAAACATGCCATGTGTGAAATACTTTTGGTTTCATTTAATCCAACTAGGGTACTACTTTTCACACTGCCAGAGAACTTGAAAGACACCAAACTAGATGCCTTTGGAAGTGGTTCATTTTTAATTTTCCCCCCTGAAAATGACAAGGTGTGTGGGAGTGCATACCCACACGTGCGTGTAAAGTCCTAGATTTAAAGAAAGGCAGAGAGCACAGTACAGCAATTCTTCTATTTCATTCTAAATACAAAAAGTATGACTCTGTGAATATAAGAATGTTTATTTCCTGTACAATCCCATGTTTTTTCCTTCTCTCTCTGTCTAATCAACATGCAGCTTCACTTCTCAACATCCAGGACTATAACATAAGCTCCAAAGCTTCTAGCTACAGAAAAATAAAATCTGAACTGCACATGCTACTTTATGCATTACATATATGCACTTCCACAGCACAGTTCTCCTGTGAAGCACCATTAACTCTAATCCAGTCAAATGCATCATGTATTTTTATCAAAATACAAACCCAAGACCCCATCAGTGCCTGCTGTTCTTTGATACTGATTGCATCTTTTCTCTAACTTTATCTGTCACCCTGTTCACTTGGTAGGGACCACGCCATACCCATGTGGTGGCTCTGCATGGTGCGAGAAGCTCCAGGAAGAACATGGTCTGAGACAAGGGCAGTTCCACCCAACCCTCTCCCTCATGTCAACATTTTGTGGCTAGCGTGCACAGGGGTACCTGTCTGAGCAACTGGCCCGCTCTTTCCACTCTCCCTTCTCTCTCTGTATTTCCTCTGTATTTCTTCCCCTGTATTTAGCGCCATTTAGTCCAGAATAGCTGGGTGCAGTTGTGGTACGGAGCTCCCTAAATAATCACAAGTTGGTTCTGGCCAACCACAGGCAATAGGAGGGCACAGCACAATAATCCAATTTGCCTTATGGAGTATTTGAGGGCAGATTCTGCATCTTCTCTGTCCTCGACAGAGATGAGCATATAGTCATTGTCGTTTCAATAAAGGACATGGGTAACTGAGCACATGTATGCATGTAATTTTGTCTTCACCAGTGCTCCTTTTATTATGTTTATCCCCACTGGAGTGACCTCTAATATTACCAAAATCTGGAAATATTCAAGCTTATGCCCATTAAAATGTAAAAGAAGGTTGTTTTTTTTTTTAAAAAAATATCAAAAGAAAAAGCCAATAAATGTTTCCTTATTAAACCTTCCACATTAGATTTTCCTTCTTTATGTTTTAGTCTCTGTTACAAAAGAAGACTGTATGGATCTTCAAATGTTATGAGACTAGTCAGTGCAACCATGCATAATAATAATTCTTGAGAAATATATGGCACAAATAGCAAAAATAATAGTTTAAGCAACTCATATTTTGTCACTATTTAAAAAACTACCCAAAGAAGCTAAAGGTGCTAAAAAAGTTACCAACAAATAAATAAAAAGCTACTAACAAATAGATAAAATATGGAATTCAAACGTTTAGGTTTGTTAAATAAAGAAAGCAAAATAATTTATTTTGACTACTAAAATGATTAATTTGGTGCAGCACAGATTTATTTGGGGGAAAGGATTTCATGTTATGTGTTAAAACATAAACAGATACAAGCCGGCTGGATGATTCAGGTGAAATGAGTCAACAGAATGCCAGATGCAGAGACTGCAATGTGACAGTTGGGGAGCAAATTTTTTATGGATCCAAAAACCTGCTGTGCTTTTTTTGTCTATTCTTCTTTTTGCCAGTACTCACCATCCCGCTTTTATCTGCAGGAAATGTCCATGGTTTCTGCCTTGGATAGCTGCTTTCCCTCACATGCAGCCAACCGTCAACAAGCAACGTATCCTCCTGCTGGGAGTATGCTGCGTGCAACATATTTCATGACTGCCAGCAATGGGGTTTCATTAGTTAGCCACTAGGAGGTGCTGAAATAGCCATGAACAGAGAAAATGAGAACAGCAGAAGCCTGAACTGAAGATTCAGGAGTAATCCAAAATCCTCTCTCCAGAAAGTAATCTCAGTAGTTTTGCATTAACACATCAGCTAAAGCCCAAATACCCTGGCGTTATTTCCAGGTTTAGACTTCAAATGTAGTTTCTAACAACTTTGCTCATGCTTCCAAAAATGCCTTCTCCCCTAAAAGGCATTCCTGGTGTTTGGCTATTTGGGACCAGAGGCGTCCCCAAAGAGATACTCCAAAACTATTATTAATAAATTAGTCATCATGAATTGCTGCCAAAAAGATTAGCTACTTAGTTACTAAAAAGGATATAAATACAAGTGTCTCAAAAATGTAAGCTCTCTGTAGTATGGCTGAGACATATTGATTGAAATATTAACCTGTTTTAGTGCTTGTCCATGATGACTATTACTGATCAGAATAGGCAGGATCTGAATATGCTGCGTTACCTTCATGTTTTAATACATAAGTTAGCAGTACAGCTTAATCATTTAATCTCTATTGCATTTTACTTGGGTTTCTGTACTGAAGTCAGAGTTGAACTTTGCTCCAGCGTTCAAAAACACTCTGGGCTTGTTTCAGCTGCAAAGTTGCTAAAGCAATCCTTCTTCAACGTAAACCCCAAAGCAATCCTTGTGCAGCACAGTGACACTGACAACTTCTGCCTATTGACCAGGCCCAAGGAATATTCCTGAGCACTGGAAATGGACAGTCTACACTGATGTGTTTTTTGAATGGTTCACAAACCTCTGCTGTCTACTATTTACACTAGATCGACTTAAGACTGCTAGTTCTTTAAGACATCCATCTTTTAGTTGAATAAAATGGAACAGGCTTGCTCAAATCTAAAGTTTTCTCAGAAACCTAACATTAAAAAAACCCTACTTTCACGGACTTTTCCTCTCAGATTTGTTATTCTGGTGATGACTGGTATTCAGTCATTCACAACAATTATTTTTTAAAGCACCACTGAGACATCAACTTCACCAAGTTAACATTCCCTTCTTCACTGAAGGATGAAAAACCAGAAATAAATATAATAAAACTACTTTTTTTTTTTTTTTTTTTTTTTTTTTTTTTTTTGGTCTTCCATTTTTAAGGTTAAGCAGCACATCATTTATTTCATACAGTAGCAAAAATTGAGTCACAACAAAGTCAAAACCTTAATTATAGAATATAAACATAAGATTCCAATATTAGCAATAACTCAGCATAGCTTAATTACGCTCCTTTTTTTATATTTTCATCAGACATTAATAAATGCTCTGATAGTACAGATACATATATGGCCCTAAAAATTAAAGATGTATCTTCAGATAATATTGTAAAAGATATTGAAAAAGAAACAAGAAGAAAAGCTGCTTCAGACCCTACCATTGTTTAATTTAGCCTACTAATAGACATGAAGGAAATACTCTAAGTGGATGCATCTGAAACACAATTCCACAGTCCACCCATATTCACATACTGGCATGGGTATTTTTTCAGGAGCACTGAGAGACATTTTTTCATCAACAATACTAAATAACTTTGAGATCCTCCAATACATGGTAAAGTATAAAATATTATTAATATATTTTATCTTTTTGTACATTACAAGAGGAAATGGATAGACTGTGAATGAGGAACTATGGATGTGAGCTTGATTCTCCAGCTCACCTGCTGATTGGGCACTGGAAGGATTTATTTACCAGTGCTTCAGGATTCCTATCACTAAACAAGAAAAAAGAAACTCACTTCTTGAGAAGTGTTTGGGAATGAATATATTCTCATGCAACACTTTCATAATATGAATGGAAGGAATATCTTGTTAAAGAAATACACAGTCTTTGGTCACAATTCTATCTGCACAGTAACCAGCAGTTACTTTTATTTTGAAGTTTTTTTTTTTTTTTTTAAAAAAAAAAAAAAAGATAGGTTAAAAAACTCTTAAACAGAGTTCCTAATGTACAAGGCAGCTGGATGACTTGAAACAGATCACATTTTCTCTGTGTAACAATTACCAATAATGAATAATTCCCTTCACTTCCTGCAGCTCTTCTTTCTAGGGGGTTTGTTTTGCTGAAGGCTGGTGGTGAGAAAGAGGTGGAGCAGTCACGGTGTGGAATAGTAACGGCAACACACAGCAAATTTCTGACTAATTAAGTGATATCTCAACAGGAGCATTGGCTATACAGGAGGAATACTTGAACAGAAGAATGAACAAGATAAATTTTCCTTCAAGTTCACAATAATAAAAGTACCTTTTTACTACCACTTAGTTGCCAGACATAACTTAATTTACCCATGTTCTATGTGAAACTTTTTTTGAGACTAAATAAAGGGCAACCTAAAGCGGCCAAAAAGAGCAGAAAGAAAAGCTGGTTTGGCTGCAGTGAGGAAGTATGCTATCTGTTAATGAAAAACCATCCACAATAATAATATTAACACCTACAAGTCACTCAGATAATGTGACTCCTCCAAGAATCACAGGTAGGCTCTGACTTGGATGACCAACTCCAGAAAAGAGAGCCTACTTCCTTAGCTCTTCTTATTTATACTATGGCACCTCCTGGGATCATCACAAAACTGGTGACTGCATCAGTGTCTTCAGAAAATCTTTGTGCATACTTGTGTTCCAGTAACAAGACAGATCCTATTTGTTGAATGCTTCATTTTGTAATGACATTGATGCTGAATAGGATTTAAGCAGATAGCCTGGAAAGACCTGCTTTCTGCTTATCTTGCTTTTGACATTACAAATAATTTTAATCACAAATAGCACAGGCAAGCTTGGGAGTAATGCTACTTAAGAAAAAGCTGTGATTCACCTGATGTATCCTTCTCTAACATGTGTCCTTATGGCTACTAATTTCTGTCTTACTCCATGCATACTCAATGACAAAAAGGAATGTGAATTCAGGTTCTGGAAGTACTGCAAGAACTTCCTATTTAAATATTTATGCACATGGTGAGGCCAATATAAGATTTCCCACTGAAATAGATGCCTTTTTTGTTATTAGTTATGTTACAAAAGTATCCATTCACACTTTTACACGGGCTTCTATAAAGCCTTTTTGTACTTGATATCTCAGCATTTAATATTAAGTACTGCACAGTTCTGCACTAGTATCAGAGACTATAGAGATTATACAAAATAGGAAACAGTATTACAGCTCTATGCCAGCAAGCTAAGTAGTTGGCACCTTTAAACATACAGTGTAAAGTATATTTGCCCTGGAGGTTCAGATCTTTCAAGAATGAATAGATACACCAAGCAGACATAGACTAGGCTGCACCAAAGAAAAAAAAAAGTACCCTGTTCTTTATGTAGCTAGTGACCATATTACTAGCATGACCACTAGCTTACTAGCATCAAACATACAGAATAAATAAATAACAAAATCATTGTCCAACAACTACTGTGGCATTGCCAGCAAATAAAAATAATGGATATCAGCAGTAGATTAAAAAAAAATAATTTAATGACATCATGCTAATATGAATGCCTCCCTGAAGAACAAATCTCGCTGTAAGTGTAAAGACTCAAAGACAATATTTTCACACTTAGATATAACATGCACAGAGAACTCACAGTAAAAACAGAGACACTTTCAGGCTTCACATTTTCTTAACATCAGCTTTAAAACTTGTAATTTTTTTCATGGATTATTAGAAAAAGACCCACAACTACTGTAGTCATGTGAATTCCTGCACCAAAGCACTAACCTTATTGTCAACTGACAATAGTAACAGGATGCAAAGAATAAAAAGTTGTAAGAACAATTTAAAGAACCAGAATATCATCAACAGGCTTTGAAGACAACCAAGAATGGAAGTTGAAAATACTTAAATCTAGGAAAGTTTTAGCAAGTCTTTACAACTTGGGCCACTGATTTATATTTAAGAAGTACCTCCAGCAACTGCCTGTGTCAGTGAAATACTACAAAATTAATTTCAGACTACCAGGTGGAACTGCTATAAACTGAAGTTGAGTCTGTTCCATTTTTGCTTAAACTTTGATCATAAACAGTGAATCTGAATTATAATTTATTCTTTTAACACTTTCTCACAGCCCACTAATGAAACGCGTCCCAAGCCTCATGTATGTAATATTAACAAAACACTAAAACATTTGGAGCTGTAAAGTGGGAAGCAGTCTAGATCAATGCAAGTGCATGAACATTTTCAGATGCCACTTGAAAGTATTAACAACACACAGTCATTTGCTGACGATACGTCGATTCCTTCTCCAATGAAAATTACTAGCCATAAATCAGGCAAACATTTACAGGAATCTGCAAATGAAACAGCTAAATCCATGATGACAGGGAGCCTCATAAAAGCAGCCCATTTATTCCCTCTGAGCACTCATCTCCACCAGAGGGATCAATAGCAAGCCTCATACAATATACTTCTAAATGTCATGCTGCAAATCCTCTTTGCATTTATGCAGAAGGAAAAGACCCTCCTCAAGTTTTAGAATCTGAAATCAAGTAAAAATCAAGTAAAAAGCGTCTAAACCAGAGTAAATCTAAGGGACAACCTTTTATTCATAGGCCTGTGGCTTCAATACCTATTCTTCTAAACTGTAAGGATTATGACACTATGACATTCAAAGATAAAGATTCCAACTAGAAAAGCAAAATGGATGACAAGGGATTGAAGAAATTTATCCATCCACTCTCTGGCACTTAAAAGAAACCCAGTAGTCAGGGAAGCGATACCGAATTGACAACTGACAGTCTCAGTTTCCCTGGCTTCTGAAAACTGAGGAAGGCGATATTAAAGAACCAACCAACCAAGCTGTTAATATGGAGTTGAAGAGGGGCAGCTCTTTGACTCATTAAAGGCACTATCAGACACTCAACACTGCATGGCAGAGTTGAGTAAAATACTACTCTTGGAAAGGCAGGGATGAATGATCAAATTGTAATCATCATCTAAGTCAGTTTTAGAGAGTAGACAAATACATGTCAACTGAGAGCAAAAATACCCTTCCATAAATTTTGACTGCTACATTTTAAATACTTATTCCTATTCTTTTTTAAATTTATTTTTGTTCTTTGAGAATTTCATGGAATTAAACCTATTGAAGATGACTCCAGTACAGGAGAACAGGGACCTAAATTCTTCCCTACTATATGATACAATTCAGAAACACTGCATCGGGTTACCACATTCAGGAAGTACAAAAGAAGCAAGGGTCATTGGTTGGCAGTGTATTCATACTAACTTGCAGCTAATTAGAAAACTAAGTCATTTTATCTGACATGCGTCTCAAGATCATACAGCTAGGCTAAAAACTTAAAAGCCTAATAAAATGCCTTCTGGGATTAATATTTATTGTTGGTTTAAAATATATTTGTTGTATTTTCTATGAAAAGGGAGAGCCTTTCTTTGTCGTTAGATGTATCTAATGCGCAGTTAAATCCATTCTTTCAATAATAAAATAATCTCTAGCATCTGAAATATTCCTCATGCAAATGGAATATATATCCTCAAGGACAGAGATCAGACATAACTCAGCAGGGCCTCTCTACCTCTTCATGAAGGCCAAACTGTTCCTGAGGAAAAACACCCCTATGTTGTTCTGCGGCAGCTCTTCCAGGTACCACTATACATCTTTTAATTTATATCACATTGGCACGGCTGTGCATGAACTTATCTTCTAAGAGTGTGCATGCCTCTCCTGTGTCGACAAATGTAAAGCATTAAAAAAAAAAAACAAAAAACAACAAAAAAAAAGCAGCAGCTTCACACAAGCAGTTGGAAACAAGTGGAGTACAAATTTAATCCCCCCTAATCCCTTGTCAATTACAAGGAATGTCCTAGCATAAAGTTGTATCAACAGTGCAGTTTTCAAACCCATAGAAAAATAAATGAAGCCATCCTCTCTCTCTTTCCACTCAGACTTTATTCACCGTAGCTCCCTTAAAGGATTAGGAACACTGTCTGAAATAAACATGGGCATCAATTTTTAAAATCTGCTCTGAAAATGGCAACATTTCACAAGCTGTGAAAATGCTTTGGTTTAGGGCATGGCCTGAGAGGCAATAGGCCAGCAGGATAGCACTGGGATTAGCCCTAATTACCTCATGTTTCACCTTAATTAACTACTGATACAGAAGGTAAACTCTGCAGGATCTGTGGCGAGACCTTAGGCCAGTAGGCAAGATATCTAAGCCGTCATTGTTTACACATGATAATCTCTCTTTTGAATTTGCTTTAATTGCTCAAAAAAGATTAGTTGAAGGATATGCATTACATATTGATTAGCAATGCTAACTAGATACTATATAATTTTCACACATGCAGGCTAACAGTTTTAGAGGCACATTCTTTATTAGCCGATTGTCAGAGGATCAACATTTAACTCTGGTTATGACAACATCAATCATGAAGAAGAAGAAAAAAGACCTCAGCCTTTGGAAACATGAACAGAGGGAAAAAAAAATATACAAAAAATGATCTTCACTCTGTCCTAGTAGGCACCATTGTGCTCCTCCATTGTGAGAGGTAATCCCCTCCTGCATGCATTCCTGCTCAGAGCACAAGCAAATTGGGAGCAGAGGGGGAGCAGCAATAAAGCAGACAGAATATAATATATATTTAAAAATAGATCACACGGTTGTCTTTTTTTTTTTTTTTGTCCCATACACTCTTCATTATTCAGACTCTGCTTTCTTTTTCTGTTTTATCAGTTCTCATTTGCTCTTGGCAGGACTCAAAGATTACCGATCGTCAGATTTTGTACAAATCTAAACACAAACTGAGGACAGAATCTGTATAAAATATAATAGTCAAACCAAGGAAAAAAGTTCTCTGCCATGTGCTGCTACTTGGTCTGCTGGCAGAGAAACCAATTAAAAATACACCTTTTTGCTTGTTCTGTGCTTTATTAATAAAAGCATAACAAAATATGAGCTTTCAAAGCTCCTCTGACCTGAAACACATTTGAAAAATTAGGAATGTATTTCCTTAGGAAGGTAACCTTGATTTAATATAACACATAAACTGATCAAAACAAAACTTGGCAACAAATTATAGTGCAGCATAAAGGATTACAAAATATTTACATCAAAACCCTGGAATCTTAAATCAAATGCATCCACAGAGGTCTTAACTCAGCTTTAAAGTTCAAGACCTGAAATTTTATCTGTAGTGCAAATGTCAATTAAATTTATGAAACAGACTTGTTAGTGTAAGAGTTTTACTGTAGCTTTAAGAACGTAAGGGCATATAATAAAAATTGAAGTTTCTGTGGAACTACTTGTGTCATGGCCTTTTTTCTACACAGTATTTTATAATATTTGCATCCTGAACTAAGATTCAGAGTTGCCTACCTTCTTAAGAGACACCCCAGAATGTTTTCCTAATTCCTTTAATGTAGTTTTTTATATGGTGCTTCGTTTAAGGCTTACAATGGCAAGGAAACACACACTGCCTGTTTAAAAAGTCTCAGAGACCACGTGCTACTCACTGGAGGTGGCTGAAGAACTGAGAACTTTCCCTGTGTTCTCACTTTGTTTGCCCTGATAAAAAACTGCCATTCAGGGCAGGACAGTATAATTTCACTGGTGACTGGTGCCTATTCCAGGTCACTGCTTCATTTCACTTGTGGTGTCATCTTATGCTCTGAGCAAAAATTTGTAACTGTTTACTTGACTGATAAGGTTTTGGAAAATATTTAAATAAAAAATTGGATACATAATGGAAGTTTGTCAAAGACTGTTTGACAAGCCCCTTCACTTTGCAGAGGGCTAATATTGAGATAAAGGCTGCAAATTGTTGCTTTTATTTGTTTGTTTTAAAAATATACTTAAGCTGTAAATTGCACCGAGGGATTTTCAGGGCTCTGGACACATTTGTGTTTGCTAGTCAGATATAACAGTGCAAGGAAAAAATTTTTTTAAAGTTTAATCTATTCACATAGGGTGTTCTACCGTAATTGATTTTATAATCAAACCATAAAGAAGTCTGAGTCTTAAAAAAATGAAGATTGCAAGACTTGAAGTGAATGGAAAAAAAGCCCTATTTTTTATTGTAAATGAACACAGTGGAAGATTTCGCTTTCCCCAAATGACAACCTCAAGATGTTTTCAATCTATATGTTAAAAGTTCCATACACAACTCTGTAAAACACTGTTTTTTTCCTACGTGATTTGGTTTGTTTGCTCATGTGTTAAAAAATGCAAAGCATTCTGTTTATCTGAATGCTGGTATCGTATTTTGTTTAAAAGGGCAGAAGGGCTGTAGTTTTATCATATATATTTATGCATACCCTAATCAGGTCTTTAGGATGGTCTGCTCTTTGAATATTTATTACTAGACTAATTATTGAGCTTAATTATAATCCTGCATGCTTTTAACACATTAAAAACTTGTTTGAAAATGTTAAAGCAAAGTTTCATCAGCAAGTAGGAAAAAGTAAGCATGTTTACAAGCAAACCAGCCTTTTCTTTGTAAATAGATCTTGACAGTGAATTGATTACTTAGCTACCTATAAGGTGAAACCTTGCCTTCATTGGATTTAGAGAAGTCGGGCTTTCTTTCAGCGACCTATATAGCTGGGTTATTTATCTTCTTAGAGAATATTTGGCCTGCAGTTATCTGATATCAAGCTGTGATCTCATCAGCTCTCACACACTCAGCAGGGAGGGGCTAAGAAAATACTTCAATGTGAGATCTCTCAAAGCACCCTCAGGGCACCACAGCTATGGAAGGCAGTGTTTTAGTTGCTGAATATTTTCCTTTGGCAGTAATACTGACCCAGTGCCCCACAATGATGCCCATATGCCACAAGAGGGTCATTTGTACAAATGAAAGGCAAACTAATGATCTCGCTATGTGGATTTGGAGAAATTAAGTATTTCATAAATTGAATGTCCTTACATTTTTTTTTGTCTTCTTGCAGAGATTTGAGGCAACTGCTTTGGCAGAAATCTCTTTGTAGTTTTAATCTTTTCTAAGACAAGCAGAGCTGTATATTTTGTGGGTCAATTACTATTCGGAAAAGGTGATATTTGTAAGAAAATAAAACACTTGATAATTCAGCATATGCATATACCAAGTCAAAGAGCACATCTTAGAAATGCAATTGTATTTTCTGATAGACCATGGCGTTCCTTTATCATTATTTTTATTTCTTTTCCCCAACGCACTGCTTTGCTATTTAAGTGAAAATACTTTAACAAAGGGGAAGAAAAATAAAAAACCCACAACCATTTAAAATGCTATTTTACTAAAAACTGCCAGGCTGACTGTTTTACGAAAGCTGACTGATAAGCTGCCTGCCTAGGTTTCTCGGTCACCTGGAAACAAGTGGAACATTTGTAAAATATCTACCAGTTCTCAATGGAACATTTTTAATGAATCCAGGACCTTCACAGAGCACAATGACATTTGGAAAGGATCAGCTCAGAGTTAAAAAACAAAATAAGGAAATTCACAAAGGAAAAAAGTGATTTTCATTAACGAAAGGATAGAAATTCACCTTTAAGTATGAAAGTAGGAATGCCTTTGGCACAATGAATTAGATTCTCTGCACTGTACAGTTAGTCATACAGATGTGTACATTAATAGACCCCAAGAAAACAACACCCAACTTTTACCAGGATACACGTGAAGAAATGGTCAGAACCAGAATACCAAATTGCACTAGCAAATTGAATCAAGCCATTTAAAATCTGACAGGCTTTTATAAGCCCCTAGTGAATTCAAATTAAGGTTTTATGGGCTATTTTACTCCTACTGAAGTCAATGACAGAACTCTACAAGGAACCTTTATTGTGCCTTTCAGCCTTCTGTATTCTGGTCTCACTTTGAATAATGTCACTTTGCTACTTAGTGACAGAAAACTAAGAGAAGTAAAAAAAAGAGTTGAAATAGAAGACACAGGTTTCCCTCCAGATGCTGTACTGGAATTTCTTCCTAAAATGTGCTAGTTTTGTACCAAAAATGTCTTCTGAAGGACCTTCATGAAAATAACACTGGCAAGATGGGACAGGTACTGTGCATTTTGTTAGTTTGTGTTCAATCTTTGCAAATGTTCTTTACCAGTATCTTGGCTCCTAAGGAAAACAGAATTTTTATCTCAGTTCAAAACATAAATTACTTCTCTAGTCACAATTAGGCATGTTCCTCTATCAGATCACGTTTACACGATGCACCATTGAAAACACATTTTCTCTGTGTGAGCAAGTTGTGCAAGGCATCCAGGCTCAGACTTTTCATCACCTCATTGGCCACAGGCATGCCCACAGGGCTTTCCTTTCCTCCAACAATAGCTAGAGCAGAAGCGTAAGTAGGTCCAAGGAAATATTTAGATGGTAGTAAAACACTAACTAACGATAGAGTAATGTAACCAGACTCAATTATTTTGCCAGTTCTTCGGTCTTTACACAAAATTAGGTTTAGGAAAGTCAGATCTTGGGTTTCAACTTCTGTGGATAGGAGATATGATATTAAAGTATGTCTCCTCTCCACAAACAACTTCATGTTTATTGAAATTATGTTTTCCTGGATGTTAACTGATGTAAAACCTGCAGTGCTGAGATTATCAACAGTTTGAATGTGTATATAGTAATGGATTTTTTTAAGTTGTACAGGATTTGCAGCACACAATATCCAGCCAATATTGAAATTTCACTGCTAGGTATATCAGATAAGCAAAACGGAGATGTATGACTTCAGATTGGTTTCTGGAGTACAAATCCCCTATAGTGACAGGGTAATATTACTACCACTATACATTTTCAAATGGATGAAGCAAGAGAAATCATGGAAATCAAGTTCTGCTATAAACCACAGAATGCAAAACTTAAATAACAGCTAACCCCACACTGTGACTTTCTGAAGACCAAAAAAGACTAAGTAGGATTTCTTTCATATTGGTAAACAAACGAGGTTGCTTACTGAACACTTCAGTTTGGTGAATGGGTTGAGAATTAATACAACCACTTTGCTGTTACTTCAATTGATAGAAATACTTTGTAAAACATACTCTTTCTAGTGCCTGTATTATTACACGAGTAATTTTAAACGCCTCTCCATTAAAAACTTTACTGATTCAACAATAAGATTCTTATATTTATTCTCATTTCTATAATGGGAAATTCAAAGGGAAGCCACAGGAATCACAAACTGAAAACTTGGCTTGGTCACTTAGGATAGAAGAAATAATGCAAACTGAATGATTCCCAGAAATGCAAGGAAAAAAAATATTCATTTTTAATAGTGAGCAACATACTGCAGGGGAAATAATCTAAAATAAGTAGGCATAAGGGGATGAAAAAACACCTAAACCATATCAACCATACACTAAAAGTTAGATACATATTTGAAAAATTGTCTTCAGAAAGTCTAACATAGATTTTGTTACACTAAGATGTGCCAAATGGCAAAGCCAGATGGTTATAAATCCTCTCCATACTGCTGTGCTGGGGCACCACTAACAAACTTACATTATTTTCTGAACAATTTATAGGAAAAAAACATACTGATAAGCTTGATAAATAAGACAAAAATTAAAAGAGTTTTAAAAAGATTTTTTAAATCCTGATTTGGAAGCTAAAAATACAAATAAAGCTCTAAATATATGTTATAAATAAAAATCTCATCTGTTTGTTATAAAACAGGTTCAAATAGTAATTACATTTACTGTACCATGACTAAGTGTAACAGGAAAACAAAAAGGAAGAAGAGAAAAGTCTTAAGAAGAAGAAAGAAGACCAGTCAAGATTCCTGACAGGAAGATACATTAGACCAGTCTCTCAAGGGATGTTGTAGAAACTCAGTCCCTGCACCTCTTAACAGCAGAATGGTCGAATCACTAGAAAATATACAATAGGGAGCAATCCTTCACAGGTAATGAGATGGGGAACAAACCAACATAGGTTTGTTTTTTTTTTTTTTCTTCTGCTCTTACTTCCTACCATTGATTCCATACCACTTAGTGTTGTCCCTAGAAATTGATCTAAATCATTTCTTAGTTAGGAATGCTGGAGAGGGGCTGGGAGGAGATACCAAGAAGATTATAGTGATGGAGAAGTGCCTATCTGTCCAAGGATTAGTTGGAGTTTGCATCTGTGGCAAGATTTTACTTGCACATCTCTCTACAGAGACAACATTTTTATCTTTGGTCAATGATCTCTTTCTACAGGTCAGATGCCCATGAGTTTATGACAGCTATCAATTTCTTATGCAAATACTCATAAACTATTGCTGATTCACATGAGAGACACAGATTCAGCTGTGAAATAGCCACTCAGCCTCTCACAGGGCCTCCTGATACAGCATT
The DNA here is from genome assembly GCF_003259725.1 of Athene cunicularia. Classification (NCBI taxonomy): domain Eukaryota; kingdom Metazoa; phylum Chordata; class Aves; order Strigiformes; family Strigidae; genus Athene; species Athene cunicularia. Next base: position 107,692,353 of record NW_020799091.1, on the reverse strand, counting down.
CCAACAGACCTACCAAGGCTTAAAGGAGACAGCTAAGGTTGAGAAGAGTTTAGATTAACAACACATTAAAACTACAGATAACAAATCTACATTCTTTTTTGGCAGCTCTGATATAGACAGTCTGATAAAGTTGTAGTAGGTGGCAAGTCAAAGACTTCAAGCTACATAGAAATGTCCAGAATTGCCTCAAGAGGGTATTGGCAGACTTTGCCAATATTAGCTAAGAAGCACACATGAATGGAAGAAATTTGAAGCCCAGAAAACAGAGAACAGATGTTGTTTGATAACCGCAGCAGGAAACTTAGGCTTGTTGTAATTTAAAATTATGTCTTTAGTTCCTCTTTGCAAAGAAACTTCAGATTTTCTTCAGTGACAAAGTAATCAAACCAAATTCAAATTTCTGTCAGCTCAAATACTCTCTGCTGCAGTACAGTCTTTTCAAAATTGCTCTTAAAGTTCACTCAGAAGATTTAGATCATGAACAAGGCAGTTGACAAAAAATGCTAAAAACTGGTGAGGACCTATTGTATCTACAGGTGAACTACATTATCTTCTCATTTGCTTCTGGGATGGATGCCAGGATAATTATAAAATAATTTAGGGCCAACATCATTTATAGAATGTTTCCATAGATATTTTCACTTGGGAACTAGACAACTCTTTTGTTTGAGGAGTTAAACATGATATTTTTGTCTTCTAAAACATCTAATAAAATCAGTCTGCAGAAAGTATACACAAATACTTTCTTAGCTATCTATGGCTACGTGTATCGACCCAGCAATGACTGAGTTCAAATTTGTGTACTGCTGAAAAGAATATGTTCCATGTATCATTGAACAGAATACAATCTATGTGATTAACATTGATGTTATGAAAAAAGTATAACATTAAAAACATGGAGCATTTCTCAAACTTTGTGCAAATAACACTGAGTTACAATTTTTCCTGTTTACAACTTCTAGACTGCTCTTAGGAGAAAATGACTGACACACAAACCTGTTTCTCATTCTCATCACTTTAAAGCCTGGTGGCTGAGATCTGCCATCATTATGTTGAACTAATTATCACTCATAGAACAGAAGAAAATCTTCATCCTTTAGCTCCCACAGCATTATAACATGTCTTTGACCAGAAAAGTGCTTCCATTTTCCTTGGTTGCTTCACAACATAAAATGAAGTTGGCAAGATGAAGACAAATGGCACAATAGCCAACTGCTGATTGGCTAAAGTATTTTGTATATGTTGGAAAATTCAGGACATCCATCCTAATTGGCAGTGGACAGAACACTTTAGCAACTGTGACTGTGCAAGACAGCAATCTATCCATCGTGGGGTCAAAGGGTGAGGTCAACAGGATAGGATGGTGATGTTATTATCTGACATATGGGTTATCTTCTATAAACTCTGTCTATAAGACATATGACATGTGGTGAACTCTGAGATAGATATTAAAATCAGGAGCTCAACATGCTGAGCGGGTTGAACAAGCAAGAAAAGAGTTACTTATATCATAATTAAGTGCCTGTGTGGTAAAATAATTGATGTGAACACAGTAATAGAGGGGGAATTAGTAACCCCAGGATCAAGGTTTGATACCAATATAAATAGGGAAGGCAGACAAACAAAAAAAGAATAAAAATTATGAATTAATAGAACTTTTCAAGTATATGTAAACTCCTTTAATAAAAAGTACATTAAAATCAGACTACAGACACAAAGACCTGAATCACCTTGGCATCCTTTGGAATTTCTAAATGACATTGTCATAAAAATCGTTTCAGTTGCACTACAATTAAAGAATTTCTGGTATAAATCTGAGAGCACTAATTCACACTTGTTGGTTCTAAGCTCCTCAGTTATGTACAGTTGCGAAAAGGTACTGTGGTGTCAAAAATGTTAAAGGAAGGTTGAATTATTTTAGGAACCATTCACATGGGCATATAACTACAAAGCAGTGAAGAAATACATATAACTATCTGCAAATACACAGAGAGGAAAAACAAATATATGTATAGGAATAGAATATATTTTGTCGCTTTGTGCTAAATATTTCCTATATTAATCAAATAATTGAGTTAAAAATAAGATGCCTAGGCTTTTACTAGTACCATCCTTATGACCAAGAAAGATTTACAGTTTCTACAGTGGAATTTCAGATTTAAGAACTGTTACTAAAATAATTTTGAACATTCTGGCTGAGTTAGGCAATAAAGTCCTCTTCACTGTCAACGTGAACATTCCAAATCATGAAACTCATGCCAAAATAATAGAATTTGCTTGAAAATAGTGAAATTAGATATTGTATTAAAAAGTTCCATATATGGCACAGAGGAGAATTAATAAAACATTATCTTTTCTATGCCTCTGAGTTCACATTTTCAAGCCTTTCTTCACAGTTATGAGTGTTAGGATTTTTGTTTGGGATTTTTATTTTGTGTTTTTCAAGACTTAGCATTAAATAATAAAAGGAGGTAAAACTGCTTTAAAGACACTAAACTCATTACTCTAGTACCTGTCCTAATACAGAACTAGTTTCTTAGTGCTAGTTAGTAAAAAGATGAAAAATATATTTACATGGAGGCAAAGACTATCATAAATTCAATTTCTTCAAAAATTTGAGGAAGTAATTGGAAAAATCATCTGTGTCTTCATAATAGCAACAATTTTCAGAGTGTTTCTGGAATGCTCAATACATTCATTCTAGGTATCAGGCTAACTTGCTACCATGCCATTTGTTGCATTCAAAATGAAAGGATGAGTGTGAGATATCTGCAGATACAGAAAAATCTCATTTGAAAACCTGAGAAAACATTACTGGAACAAACCTGGAATTACAGTAACATTGCTCTCCATATTGTTCCTGTATGTAGAAGCTATCTTTAGCTTCTCAGTTTCTCCAACTGCTGAAGAGATTCTTCAGCTTTCCCTGATCTTACTTCTAATGTTTCACAGAGCAGACACAGCTTCATACTTAACTTCCTGTATAGAAAATGAACTGTGCTACACTTAATTAACAAAACAAAACAAATTTCCTGCCATGATACACCCCCTCTATTAAACAATGCTGCTACTTCACTTTCAAAGGTATGAAATATATAATTAACAAGTTAAAAATCCTAATGTTTTATGGAGCAACACACATTTTAGGTTCAAAGTCTATGCAAGGAGCTTTTGCCATCCATACAAAGGGTCATTGTAGTTAGTTCGCACAAGTCACATCTCAAATGCCAAAAAAAAACAAACCCTGATGGCAAGAGCCTATAGCAAATTTTTCCTTACTGGTGACAAAGGCTAAGGGTAGGGCTGTCACAGTCTGATTTCTTATTGTAAGATCTGGAGAAGGATGCCTGTTCCTCCAATCCTCCTGTCTCCGACAACTCATCACACACAGTCAGTTCCCCAGGGGCTACTGCAGCATCTGGCACTTCTGCTCTCTGGTGGCAGCTGCAATCATTTTCAGAATAATCTCCTAAAGGCGGCATCTTTATTCAGCTACAGATGTCTTCATTTTACATCCTGTTGGATTCCTCAGGCCCAACATTGCCTCTGCATTCTGGTTTTATCCATCTGGGTTAGTTTTTCAGTCATACCCTTATTTGAAAGGTACTGACAAGCACTGAAAAGATGCTGGGGAAGAATTTGTCTAATGGACATTCATCTGTTGGCTTCCAGTTTCTTTTTAATGATACAAATAACACCTTGAAAAACAATCTAAAGATCCAATGTTAAGTGGACCTCCAGGAGAAAGCAATAGCAAAAATTTTCTGTTTTATAATGAGTGCTCTCTTGTTTGTTTTCTACTTGCCACAACAATTTAATTGGTTTCTCTGGCTTCTCTCTTGATACAGTTATTACTTTGTCTGTATGGAGTCAGACAGATTATTTATGAGGAACCCCAGTGGCAGGGAAGGAGAATATTTCATGTACTTATACATGGCTTAACATAAATCATTTTTTCAAAAGTTACTTATTTCTGATCTCTTCCACGTTAACTGCTGTAGATCCAGTCTTGCATATTTAGAGGTGATTGGGGAGGAAATCATACATCAAAACTAGCATTCCCAGTGACATGAATACAATAATCTCCTAAACCAGAAAACACTGGTACCTGCATGAAGGCCTGTTGCAGCATGCAAAAAACTAAAAGGGCTCTGTAGATCTTCAGTATCTTAAAATAAAACTAATACTGTTTCAAACAGGCTACCTTACCATGAAGTTATCCTACTGAAAACCACCAAAATTACTGGTTTTGGCAAAGAAATCCACTTATCAAGATGGAAAATAACAGGTATTTCATTTTGGATAAGAAATGGCATTATGGCTGATGGTTGGTTTTTTTTTTTCTTTTCTTAGATATCAGATATAAAGGATCTGTTACAGGTATTCCAAATTATTTTGCTGATGGTTTCTCTACCATAAAACTGCTTTTTATAGTGCCTTGTTCTCAGATAACTTAAACATATACTCTTCATAAGCACTCCTCCTCCTTTCTTTGTTGGTAACAGACAGTCAAAAACCAATCAATTTTCTTCCAAACAATGTATGTTTCAATTTCATTAAATTAATTTCATCATGTTAAAGGAAAATTTGGGCTTAATTTAAAAGTCCTTGTTAAGTGATATTCAGTAACTAATACTAATTTTTATTAAAAAAATATTAGTTCTACATTTATTCTTTTTTGATTTGTGTTAAAAAGAACATCTGATGTTATCCTGATGCTGTCTTTCTGGTAAATAGAGACACCTTTTGAAGATTTTTGTTTATTATTATTATTATTTTTGGCTAGGACCTCCATCCGTCACCCTTCTTTAACTGACATTTTTACCCTGTTATTATCCCTAATATATTCCACTGAGGGTTTTCTCTCACTGCAAAGAGGGGGAGGAGATCAGCCAAAGGCATACCCCCAACAACTACTGCCTTCTAAGCCTGCTCACTAGTCAGAAGTGGGTCAAATGGTCCTCACATGAAAGCATCTAACAAGGTCCCAAAGGAGGCTTCCCTTTAGTGGCAGCAGTGAAAAACACTATTTCTCTTCAGAGAAAATGGATACCGTCTTCCTGTGCACAACTGAGGTACTGATACTTGCCACTTTGAACTTGCTGTATTCCATGGATGCTTTCTGAAATGTTTATATCATTTTGGGAATTAAGTCCCCAAGATGAGGGACTCCAAGCAGTTGAAAAGGATCCGTTCAGAGGCTAAAAATTCTGAAAACAATGGAGTAAAGCTCAGAAGCTTGGCACTGATTTCCAGAAAAGCATCAAGGACAGCTTCAAATTAAATTTTTTTGAATTAATAAATTGTGGGGGGTTTTAACCACATTCTGTGCTTACTGAATTTTATTTGCCCTTCCCCCTTTCTTTTTGCTAATTTAGCCTGGATTCAGATTTCATAGAGAGACTTCTTATGGTGATACAACATGAGGCAGTCTGAGGTGAAGCAAAACAAAACTGATAAAAGATAAAGGAGTAAAACAAATTGTTTGACTCCTGTAGGATGGGTGGATGCCAGGTTTTAGTAATTAGGGTCATATGTAAAGATCAAGGAGGATCGGATCAATTAAAGAAACTGTAAAAAATTGCATCAAATCACCACTCTGCAGCTGAGTCAGAGGCTTTAGTGAAAAAAGAACTTCACACAAAAGGGAAAATCTAACAGTAATCATAGGATAAACCTCACATACACATCTGCATTGACACAGCACACAATTCCTGCAGTCTTATGCACTTTCATATGCTAGAACACTCGCAGGTCATTTATTAGCTATATGACTTTTTAGCCTCAGTAGTAAAGCTTTTTGTACTACAGGTCTACTTTCATTAGTTGCACAGTCACCTAAATTGGGTAGACTTAAGTAAGGAATAACCTTGCTCTTGAACAATTTTTTCAAACTACTGTTTTCACTTATTTTTGGCATCACAAAATTATAGCTTTCAAATATATGTTTGTGTATGAGAAAATGGAAAAAGCTAAAAGAAAAGGTCATAGAAGAAAAAGAGAGATACACCACCCTCCCACCCCACCCCATCCCCCTTTAAATCCCATGAAATGAATGTTTAGCTCAAGGATTTGCTGTTCATCTCAGCGCCCCTCAAGCCTGAGGCAGGATTAGTCCGGACTCATGTTTGAACAACTGGAGAAAATCAATGGATTTCACCTTATTAATAATTAAAAGCCTAATTCAGACTTTCAAGTGATTAAAACTGTGTACAAAATGTATGAATTATCGTAACTGGAAATGCACATGTGCAAAAGGTACTTTGAAACAAGCAACATACTAAAGGAAAAGAGTAATTTTCAGGGTATACTATAGTAGTTAGAAGATAAATAAATGATTTAGCATAGTGCTAACTAGGTATTTACATGTAGCTAAACAAATACTTTACATGAAGGTTAATGAAAACCTTAACTAATTCTTAGGTGATGTTACAATGTGTAGGGTAATTGAAAGCTGAATCACATTCTCTCTACAGTATATCTGTTGATAGCCTATTCCATCATTAAATAGACCAAGGAATGCATGAGAGGAAAATTACAATTTGTTAGACTAATGGAAGTCTTTTAATAGTAGTAGCCATCAGATAAGTATTGAAGAAACTACTGTATTTCTTCTTCTCCCTCTGTGCACATGAGTAGCAACAGCCAATGCTTTTGCACTGTAAGAATCTTGCCTATTCAGACACTATTAGAACACAGCAGGATGCACCATGACACCTGAAAGCTACGTTGAAACTTTAAGAAAGCCGTTCAGTTTCATCACTGAAATGAATAGATGTCCTACTTGCTGTCTCAATAAGCAAGCTACAACTTTGAAAGTTCAAATATCCTGGTTTGATTTAATTTTAATTTCATTTACACTTTGCCAGTATCATCTTTACATGACTATCTATGAAAGGGACTTCTATGCTATTTAGTTTGGTCTCCCTTATGTTGCAGGACAAGGAAGAAAACTCCTATACTGCACAGACTTACAAATGTTACTTAAAATATTTCAGCCATTGAAGCATTCAGAGACAGAAGGATAGAGTATATGTGGGTACTTGAAAAGCCAGTAAACTTATTAGATAAAATGTACTTTGATGAACCCGTGAAAGCAAGCCAATGTCCATACTGTCAAGAGAACCAGAAACTTCCTTTTGTTGTAGGAAAAATTCCTTTTAAACTCCAAGCATGAGAACAAGACACAAACTCAGCACTGAGAGATTTCTTTGTACACTTTCAGAATACATTTTCACTGTGCATCATGCACACAACAGTAATGAGACATGCAAAAGGAACAGCAGACTAGAAGTGAGAAGTGTGGGATACATATATATATATATATACACACTATAATATATATATGTATACTCTCTCTATATATAAAACCACACACACATTTATGTAAGTATATCAATGGACTTCAAAAGCTGAAACTGTTTCACAATTTACATCACATGTTGTATGCCTCCTCTGCAAGATCAAATTATGCTCTCTCACAGTTTCCATATAGTCAAGCTTTGTGCCATAGATCTAGCCCATATAAATCACCATGATCTATGAAGTCAAATGATCCCTTCAAGCCAGCTGCCAAAAAGAGGACGAACATTTCACGGAGCAGGAAGCGCTGTTCCAAGTTTGGCACTCAAGCCCTCTCCCTGTGCTGAACTGTCAGTTTGTCTGCCTGTATCTCATTAGATAAGGATGTTTGAGCAGCTGCTTGAAAAGTTTTTAGAAATACAATTTTTTCTTGATAAAATCCAAATCTACTTCCTGTGTCAGCATCCCCCATTGCTCTGAACAAAATCTATACTCACTGCATTGAGGTCAGGCTTAGCCCTTCTGCTCTTTTTCCCCAGAAAGCCACACTTGTCACTCGTCTTTCTGGCAAGAGTTAACGAGCCACTCCTGCCATAATGAATCAGCAGGAATCAGTAAGCATCTCCACAGGGAAGTATAACACTTGCTAACAAGACAGATCTACAGAAGAAACCTTTGCCCTGCTATACAGTGGATTTTTTATTTATTATTCCAATTTAATTTGGAGTGCACAGATGACAAGAATCTAGGAAAATGGGAAGACTTGAGAGTCTTTATAACCCTCAGGAAGAGCTAGGGTTTTTTTAGTTCCTCTTGTACACATCACTGGTGTATTTTTAGCTGTACGATGTCACATTAAAAAAAAAAAAAACAACATATAGGGATTCATGTATTTGAATTAAAGCTAAATTAAAGGCATAGCAACTTCTTCTCACAAGATTCTGCCTTTCTCCATTTCCCTGCCCCAACAGCATTTTTCAAACCCTTTCTTATTATGTATACTACCTGCTTCTCCTGCCTCCCTCAAAGTATTACCATCTAGCCCATAATTACCCATCTGGAATTATAAAAACAATTGTGGTGTAGGGAAAATTCTATCAAAGAGACAGTCAAGTGAAATTAAAGTTGGCAATTCACAGAATATGTGTAGAAATTGCATCTGAGATGCTGCAAAACTGCTCACTTGACGAAAAAAGGAAAATTGGAAAATTAGTATAAAGGAAATGAAATGCATCGCTGAGGGATTTGACAGTGAGAAAGTACACGTTAATGATAAATTCAGACAAGATCATCGGGTAGTGGAATTTAAACCCTGCCAAGCATAATTCTGCCAATAGTGAACTCTTTGGCAGCTTTCTAAACATGGCAGTATCAATCGACATGCAATTCCATTGTTTTAATGCTGACCTAAACCTGCTAAATCCCCTTTCCAACTCCAAAAGAGTTACTTTTCAGGAATTTTACTCATTCACAAAGATTTTTACAGTTTCCATTTGGTATACTGAGAGTTTATTTCTGATTTACAGTCAATTTACTGTAAAAGTCTGGCTGTAAAAGGACATAAACTGAAGAGCTGTGGTAACATCCCAGCTCAAACTGGAATTTGGCATTTATGCTCAACACAGTAAGAAAGATTATCTGTAGATAAGTATCTTCTACAAAACTGAAACACACACAGCTTTCCTCCTGCAGTTTTGCAAAATAGCCCTATTTCTCCCTATGAAACATAAAACATAGGGAAAACCTGTGCTGGAGACGGTTACTTTGAGTTGGTTTATCCTATTGCCATCTTCACTAGCTGGCTACCAGAAAATAATATAATTTAGGAAATAAAATTAACATTCAGCACAAAGAGCTGCAGATTGATTACACTCTATCTTCACAAGTATTAAAAATATTTAAGCAGTGAAAGCTAATTCTTGTACTGAAAGGGCATCCAAACATACAGCAGGTCATTATAAACAGCAGAAACCTGACTCTACTGAATTAAATAACTGAACTTCCACTGACTCTGACAGGGTTGGGTTTCACCCACAGTAAGTGAACAGTATTTCTTATTCCTTTAAGTTACCATGTTTAAAAGGGCTCTACGTACCTATGAAGCCTATCATAGTGTAAGACAAAGGCAATATAAATATTAAACAATGTTTTAACACTATTTAATTAGATATATCCTTTTTCTGTTCTATGTATTTCTTATTGTTCTTTAAGTTTATGGATTAACCTGATTTTGCTTCAGCACAAATCAGGATTGATTCTAGTGAAGAACAGGAGAACTTCTTTTCATACTTGGTAGCTTGAACGGCATTTAGGGTAAAAAGACCTGATCATATGACTATTTGTCCTTTTCCAGATAGTGTTACTTAGCAGCAAAACCCCTCATCTGACAAAATCTGTGACTGCTACTCAGCAGATTTCCAAAAGCACAACAGCAAACTGTTGCAGGCTGTATGCTGGGTCATATTCAATGCCTTCATGCTTTAACACCAAGTCCAACATTATCCCTGTGAAGCATCAGCACTGAAGCTCACAGAAATAAGAAACTAACCTTTCTTAGAAATGATGGGAATCAATTCAGAGAATATTGGAGCAACTTAACTATATTGTCCCAAAAAGTTCTCTCAGAAAGGGAGCTGAGCAGGAAAAAACAAAAACAACTTCATGTATAGATGCAATCAGATTTCAGATCACTTATATACCATATGGACGCAGCATGCTACAAAGGCAGCAAGAGAAGCATCCAAAACACATCAAGAAGAAGCTGTCAGGACTGGGGGCAAGGCCAGCCCCCCCGCTGGCCCCAGCCCAGCTGGGCCAGGACTGCAGGTGCCAGTCCCTGCGATGCCGCAGCACCCCTGACCCTGCTGTCCACACTGACCAGCCCCCAATGTGGGCCCTGACATGGCAGAAGGAAAGGGTCAAGCAGGTGGAAGCAGAAGATGGAAGAGGTGGGAACCTTAATTTTTCTCTTTGCCAATTTGAGCTTTCTCATACGACCAGACCTCATGCCAAAAGGCATCGAACAGTAAGCCTGGCATTCTGCCACGCCTGAACCTTAAAAGGGTTTTTGAAATACACTATAATATGCAGTTCTGACCACTTGAGGCCATCCTGACACTGAAGTACCAAATATCTACACTTCAGTTCAACAGCTACAGAGCTTGTGCAACAAATGCTGCTTTCCTCCCACTCCTTGCTCCTATTTTGATGCCACAGTTGTGCCAGCACAGTAGTTTGTGGGATCACACTGTGACGCAGCTCAGGCAACCTAATCTACCAAACCTCCTTTTGTGTCCTTCCTAAAAAATATGCTGAGTGACTGCTCGGTGGAACTGAGCTGTGGTTCACAGTGTGAGGCCATGTACACGTCTGCCAGCACACCTGAGGGAGCCGGTGTGCCATAGCTTGGCAAGAAACAATGGATGCAGCAATATTTCCAAAGGGTAATGCTGCCAAACATGGAAACTTGCTCATAATTACAGGCTGTTTAGCATAGCCTTTCCATATTTCATGACAAACTGCCTTTGTCATTGCTCTCTCTTTAGTACAACCAACCTGAACTGTAATTTGCACACTCTTCCAGAAGCCAAATCTCTGTTCCCTAGTCCTGCAGTTAAAGACTCTAATAATCTCTTTCTTATGATCCAGTTTCCTACATTCTTTTATTTGCTATGTTTTATCCTTCTTTTAAATTTTAAACTGAACAATTATGTTAGTGCACAGAAGCTGCATCATGCTTTAGCACCGTATAACAGTCAAGCAACTTCCTGGTTGCTCAACTAACAGCTGACGAGGGAATGCTTGAAATACATGCTGCAGAAAAGGATTCTTAAAACCAAAAACCTTTCAGTAATTACATTCAAAGATGACATGTTAAAAAAAAAAAAAAAAAAAAAAAAAATGTTGAGCCGTGCTCCTTTTTTACACCAAACCAGTCAGCCATTTCTGACTTGTCTGCCCTCAGGTCTGAAGCCTGGTTTCCACCAAAGCACAAGCCCTGCTTTATGTGTAGCTGTGTTTTGTCTTCATGTGTTGCAAGAGAGCAGAGCTGTCAGGTGCACTAACCAGTGGTCCCATTCGTGTGCATGCACTGTGGCAACTCTGGACAAGCTGAGGAAAAGGTTAGGACAGGCAGGTTTAAAAAAAGCTACCTAAAAACAGAAATGGGGAAATGGGAGTTTTGGAAAGAGTCCTTACGTAAAGTGGCTGTACAGCTGCCTTCCCTCTGATGCTATGTCAGTGCACTAATTACACAAACACATCATTTTTTTTCTTTAAAAAGTCTTCGCTTCAAGCAGTCGCAGGTCCAAACTTGTGATTATCTAGCTGTGGGTGTTGTATATGCTGTAGTACTTGCCTCAAGGGAATGACAAATGTCAGTAAGATGCAAAAAATAGACCCAGTGTGAAATCAAAGGAATACAGGAAGTTTAGAAGGCATCATTTAAGAGCTCCTCATGCAGAGCTGCTCAACCAAAAACAGCTATGCAATATACCTCAGAAGATCTAAGTGAGACACAAGAGACTGAAAATCTGATAATGGCTTTAAGGGCTGGCAGGGCATCCTGGAATACTTTAAACCTCCTATAGATTCCATGGAAACAGGAAATGTAAGGACACCGTCTTAAGTATTTTAAAAGTCTGATTTATGAAGAATTCTGGAGAAAACACCGGTATCTTGTTAGGAAAAAAAAATTACCCTGTGATCTCAAAGTCTTTGAGTTGAAGGGAAAAAAGGGGCATCAAAAGACCAGGGTTTATCACACTTGCCATTTGGGACTGTGCTAATCAGCAGAGGGAAACAGAAGCACATTCATCTTTGCACAGACTCGCCACTGAAATAATCTCTGCAACACCCATTGCTCTGATAAAAAGGACACTTTAGCCTAACACAGCTTTAAGGCCAAGCAGTACACGAAAACAAAGCACAGTTATTTCTGTTACTTCTTTGGTTTCCCCAAAATCCCCATCTGCTGGTTTCTTTATCATTTTTTTCTTTCAAATCTTATTTCCTTTGTGTTCCTTTATTTTTCAGTTCCTCTATTTTATGCATTACTGAAACCATTTTCCCTTACTTTTCTATTTACTTCTGCATCTCTGGTCACCAAAACGATACCTCTTCCTCCTCTAAAATAATCTAAATCCAAACATTTTAGTACTATGACATACATAATTAGCTTTTTCCCTCTAAAATGAAATAGTCAAGAAAAAGACAGTTATGTCTTGTAGCTACGATTTCATGACAGATTCAAGAACACAGATTCAAATCAGGACTTCGACAGTTCATGACCACTGAAAATCCAACCTCAGAAAGTATTATAGAAGCCTGAATATTACAATAAAACAGTACAAAACCTGGAAAAAGGTTCTGTACCATCTTCCCCCTAAAAAGGGAAAAAAAGAGGCCAACTTTGGTAAGAAAACTTCTTACAAGGGGAATGCAAAAAAGAGAACATATGTATTTCATCCTAGACAACAAATCATACTATCATTTTCTTTGGCATTACCAGAATGCAAACTCCCCCATTTGCTTCTGCCCTGCCACGACCCACTCAATTTACATCCGTGTACATAATAAAATTGAACTCTTTGCTTTATCCATTTGTAAAAGCTGTCCACAATCCCAGAAGCACAGATATCACTTTTATTTCAAACAATATCAAGCAAAATAGAAGTTGATTTTTGCATATTGGTAACAAGAAAGGTCAAAACTTTAATGTAAATTGGCAAAAAAAACATTAGGAAGCTTCATGAAAAATGAATGCCTGCAGTTGTTCCACTTATGAATATGCCTTTTCCAATTTTGAAATACACAATACTGCCTCTCAACTGCTTCAGGAAGCATTTAACCATTTTGGTTGCTTCAGTCTGATAGAGTAACATCAGTAAATAGATTATTCTAGCCTAAATCTTTGGGTATGGAAGAATTATTAAGAACCTTTTGTGCAACCTCATGACATGTTTATTTGGAAATTTGTATTTCCAAATACAATGCTGTATCAGAAAACAAAATTCTGCTCATTTACTCAAACTGGACACCTGACTCTCATCAGAACAGTGCAGCATAGCTGATAAAATACCTCTCCACATCAATTCCCCTCCCCCAGTTTGTTACCATGCAGTCCCACCTGAAATAGAATATGAAAACTGTGTCAAACGTCTTCATTATGTTTCTTGTTCTATTTTCTAGACCCAAAGGTCAGCAACAAACATTTTTGGAACCAAAGCCCCCTGCTAACCATGAAGCTAAGGTGAACTATAAAATCCTACATTAAATACTGCAAAGTTCTGATGAAATGGAAAATAAATGCTGTTATTTGGTCACAGCTGTTCTATTCATTTAAAGTCAAGTCACCTTTACAATTATCCAGGAATTTCAAATGAGTCAGAATTGTTTTTAAAAAAGTGTGCTAGACAAAGTACTGGGAATGTTACTACACAAACCTAAGATGACCACACTTCTCATCTTGTTGAACCATTAATCATCCCTCAAATATCTTGGAGATCTTAATTCAAAGAAGTAAAAATGAATGTAGTATAGCTACAGATGAACTGAAGGGACTGTACACATTACTTTTTAATATGCTTCTGTGGTCTGTGGCAGTGTCACTTACCCAGGACAGTGACCTGACCAGGACCTATTCATGTATGACACGTACTGGCACCTACAGAGGCACTGCAGATAACTGCATGATTCTCTGATCACACAAAGCTACCAGGGATTCAAGGCAAGGGTCACAGTTATTTCTGCATGCATACCCCGCAAATGGGGAAAGGCCATAAGACAGACAGGACAGGTAGAGTCCATCCTTTTATCCAGAGATACTTATGTTGAATTCACATCAGTTGCCACCCCTGAAAATTAATCTGGAACCAAAATGAAACGTACTCTAAAGTTTGTTTTCAGCTGAGTTTTCTTACTGAAAAAATAATCTCCATCCTAAAGTTAATTATCCGTATACCCACTTCATTGTATACTGAATGGCCTTAACATTCAGCCTCAGTGAGAATAGCTGAATCAGGAAAATCTGGTTAACATTTCTGTAGAAAACTTCATCAAGTTCCAACACCATTTGACCAACAGTTAGGAGCAAGCAGAGTTGGTGGGCCACAGCGGCCAGGTGAATTGTCGTTGATACCTCGCAGGGAGCTGACACAGATGGGAGCACACGCTGCCCTGTTTATGGCTGCAGTCAGTGGTGGTCAGTGGCACACTGACAAAACTGGGTTAAAGGGGGTGCTGATCTGATCTGTTCTGACAGTGACTGCAGTCTTAAGATAAAGCGTTAAAGGAACAGCACCAAATCCAAATTGCCCCCAGATATATCTTTTGAAAAGGCAATCTTTTCAAAAGCAATAGGAGGAGGAATTATAAAACAAACTCCCAAACCTAAGCATATCAAATCATCAAAACCAGTGTAAGTGCCTAAAAGAAAACTTTTATTTAAAATCTTTATTGCTTTGTAAATATAATTTTTTTTTTTAAATCTTACTCAATCTGTGTTTTATAGTGGCATAATTTTAACAACATAGATTATCACTCTACAACATTAAAAAGCATACTATACTGCTGCGGTTTTTGGTCCTACCTAGTTTGGTTTAGTACGTGACAGGATGCTCTGCTACCCGTCTCACTAAATAAGTGATTAAATACTTAATACTTGTATTTTCTGTTGCCAAATTATGCCAATGTGAATGGGAAAAGGCTAGTGAGAGAAGCGTGACATGTTAAAAGTGAAATCTCTTTGTTTCTGTTTTGAAAAAGGATATGCAAACATGAATCATACATCTTGCTTCTGCTACAGTAACTCAATATCCTCTGCTTGGTTAAATAACAGACACTTGGCACATATAAAACTGACATTCTTGCCAAGAACTGAAATTTGCAGCAACTCTGAGCTCTGTTGAAACCCCACTGTTGATACTTAAGTTGTACACAGCACTCCACTAGGATCAGCTGCAACATGTTAAATGAGTATTCAGCATCAGAATGACTATTTAAATCTCTCTCCATCTCTGAAGCAGTCATACTAAAGCTGAAAAGAAGGCTTTTGAAAAGATCTTCAGAAGAACAGAAGGTTCTTTATTCATTGTACTGCATTAAAAAACACCATTAAGGTATACAGAAATACCAGAACCCATGCAAGCTCAGAAAAATTGTCTAACAGTGGCATCAACACAACATCAGTCCTGTGTACTTCTCCAGAAGAAGGTGAAAAGTCAGAGGTGCTACAAGTATGTCTTAAAATAAAAATAAACAGAACAGTCATCTTGTACTTTTTAATCAACTTAACTCAATGTAAGTAAAATATATGAAGAATGTCTAGACATCTAACCCTCTCTCTATCAAGTTGTTACAGGAGTCCAACCAGTTGGCAGTAGTTTCCTCCTGAGTGCTACCAGAATCTGATTTCCACATTTGTATTACCCTTTGAGGAGGGGGGAAACATGTCTCCATGTAATCGATTCAGTGGTCATATACTTCCTTTTTCTTGTTTAGCTCCAACAGAGCTGACAGAAATGACTTTAAGATCCCTTTTTACATATCTATTCACTGTGAATAAATACATCTGTAGCCTCATCCCAAACATACTGTGAGCTTAAAACTTCTTCCCACAGAACAAAGTCCCTGCATATATATAAAGCAATTAACTATTTCTATATTTCTTCTGAAAACATTTGCCTGATTTGTACTTCTTTATATTATTTATATTATTTATATATATTCTTTACAGATAGAAGTTGTTCAGAACTGCATGTGTGCACTGACCAGGGTTGCATGCCTATTGCCCATTTCAAGGCAGAACCAGCATTGCCATTACTTTGAATTATGGAACTACCCAAATGAAGACAAAAGCAGTCTTAACATATCATCTGGGTCAGCAACCATGTGGAAAAGGAAACCTAACTACAATTTTTCCTATTGTCCTGATTATAACATGTTATGATTTGACCTCGTATGCCATTAGTCTTTATTTAGGAGAAATTATAACATTTTCATTGCTGATTAAGGATGCTGGAGCATGATCTATATAGCCAACGCTGCTCTGGTTTCTCAGCTACCTGTTGCCCACGTAGGTAGAATAATAATAGTAGTTTCTTGGAGCACCTCTAGTTAAAAAATGATATCTTTTCTTTATTAATATGGACTATTTCAGTAAAAATGCATTAGACTTTCTTCAAATTTATATACCTGCAACATGAGTTATCTGTCTTATATTAAAGACCTAGTATCTTCAGTGACAGAACAGTGATGGACTTGCATTTGTAACTTATAAAAATGGAAATGACAAGTTAGCTTTTACTTTGCTACTACTTCTTTGCAACTGCCAGTAAAAGAGTAAGGCTGGCATACAATTCCCTAAAATATGTGTGCCTGGTACCATTTTAGATGCCTGGGGGTATCTAAGACATCTGCACGGGGCTGACAGATATGATTTAAGGGAAACCCACTCCTGGGTAGGTCACAGTTGTGGAAGAGGTGAATATGCAATGGCTTCTACAATAGTGCTACTAATAAATAATAGCTTGTGCTGATGCAATTGATTCCTGATGTTAAAGTCAGCTGATGAGATTCAGCTCAAAATATTCAGCTAAAATTTGAGGTCAGTGTGTGGGATAGGTGCCTAAGGTCCCATGACAGTCAACCGAAATCTAGTCAATATAGTCAAAGGGGTCTAGAAAGATTTAGTAAGCCAGCCAGGAGATGTCTGCTTTAAGATGTTTTCTTGGTTCTGAGTCTCCCTCAACTGCCTCTTTGCATGGAGGCCATGCACGTGCATCAGAAAGCCATACCAAGCCTTAGACTTGATTAAATATATACTTTCCTTCCTCATCATGAGCCTGATAAGGTCCTTATCATTATACAGGCAGAAGGTATTGCAAATGGCAATACACTTGGCTGCGCTAGAGCTCGCTCTCTCTGCTTCCAGCTCTGACCACAGAGGCTCTATCTGGTATGCACTGACCTCTTCTGGGGACCCGCCTCCCTGAGGCCCTGGAGTAGTTCAGCTCGCCAGGGGTGAATCAGGTCATCTCTGCTTTCTCCCCAGCTGCCAATTTTTCCCAGCAGTGACACTGCTCGAAGCTCTAATTTCTACAGCTTACTCCATCAAAACACACATCTCAGATACTCTCTTTCTCCAGGTGTAGTTGAACAGCAAGGATATAATTCATTTGCAAAATACCCTTTATACTTCCCTGCAATTTTGCTCTTAAAGCTGTCAATAAATAAAGTAA
The DNA here is from genome assembly GCF_003259725.1 of Athene cunicularia. Classification (NCBI taxonomy): domain Eukaryota; kingdom Metazoa; phylum Chordata; class Aves; order Strigiformes; family Strigidae; genus Athene; species Athene cunicularia. The sequence continues at coordinate 107,674,813 of NW_020799091.1, read as the reverse complement.
CTATCGCTGTTTAATACCTACTAACATATAACTCTAACTGGGAATTCCATAACTGAATTATAAAGTTCCATAATAATGATGTCCCATATGATTATTATTTCTGTTGCAAGAGAAGCAATTTCTATACCATAAAATTATAAAATGAAGGGTTAAAGAAATATCAGTAGTTTGTGCATGTTTATTAAAAAAAAAAAAAAAAAAAAAAAAAAAAAAAAAAAAAAAAAAGTAAAAGCATTGGGAGGGTCTAATTAAGAGAGTTTGCTGTGTTCAGTTCTTTTTTCTTATAATTAAGACAAATCTGTGGGTTATTTTTTTTCCCACTGAAAAATTTCTAGGTTTATTACACATAGCACTTTAATTACACACTTACTCCAACAAAATGCCACGGCTGATTCATGATTTAGAAACTACAATAAATATGTAGAATTGCTGCAGAAAAACCTCCACTGCATTAAAGCATCAAGTAGGTGTAACGAAGTCTTTCTTAATTCAGTCAGTTTCTAAATAGATTTATTCAAGATACTAAAAAAATCCCTTTAAAATAAATTCCTTTGTCAGTTGAACTATGGAAATCTAGTGAGACACCTTGCCTGACTTCTAAACTTTGAAGAAAAATAAGTCCAGACCTTCTTCCCTACCATTTCTTCCCCTTCATTACTCAGAATACTACTACAAATTAGGAACTCCTACAAGATTTTTTTTTTTTCAGGATGGATCTTTCCTTCATGGGATAAAAAATATCCACTTAGCTCTCTAATGGAAATGAAAAATGTAGATGAAGGGTCCTTAAAGCAAAGTCTACAACTTAGGAGAGAAAGAAAAAAAAAAAAAAAAAAAAAAAAAAAAAAAAAAAAAAAAAAAAAAAATGCTCCCTTCTGTTCGGAACTTTTAAATTAATTTACAAAAAAGTAGGCTTCTACATTTAGGATTATTGACTAAATGTTGTACCTTGCCTTCCACATCTCAACCCTAAGGCAGTCAGCATCTGAAACAAAGACTGGTCACATACACTGTCCAGGGTTGAAAAATAAGAAGTTAAGGAGGGCTTGATTCTTTTCTTTACTGCTGTTGTGATGTTAACAAGCATTTTCAACAGTCTTTTTCTTACGCATTTCATGGAGACAAACGAATCTGAAGTAGAAGGGAATCCAAACACAAGCAAAGAATATAACTATTTTAGAGCAGCACCTCCAGCGATGAACCGAGTACCCCAAAGGAAAGCCAACTATGGATACTGTCCTTACAATAATGATTAAACCAGGCCAAGAACTGGTTACAGTCTATGTATTTTGCTTTAAAGACTCCATCCCTACTTTTCCTTCTATCTCCATATGTCTGCTTCAGTTTATATTCTTCACTTATTCATAACAAATTCAAGTAAAAAGCCTTCACTGAAGCAATGACAGAATCAGAAACACTTAACTGATGAGACCATGATTTTGCAATTCTCACAAGTGTGCCCATAGCTAATACTGCCTTAAGCAACCAGCCTCAGGAAAACTGACCTACAAGCATATGTTTTAGTTGAGTTTAATGAGATTTGGATGAGATTCCAAAAATAAGGAACATTAATTCAGATGTATTTGTAATCTCTGAGAGATGGCGGTAATATATTTCAGTAATTCCACAGCCAATACACCTTCTCAAATGTTTACAGAGGAAGGTGCTCCAATTGTAAAATATTGGCCTAGTAACCTCACCTTAAAAATACACAACACTAAAAACTCATGCAAGTTATTTCTAACCACATTTCAGAAAAGAAAGAAAATTAGAAAGGAAATGTTTGGAAGGGAAAAGATTGCAGGACGCAAAATAGTTGAGGATAAATGTATTACATTTGTCTCAAAAACATACAATTATTTTCACATTTTAGATAGCTCAGTACTGGAAAATGTCCTTTGCAAGGCATTTTACACAAAGGAGAAAAAGCCAGGAGGAACATATGCCTAGTAAATAGATTGCAGCCTTAATGACCTTTCTATGTTCTTGATGTCACCCCTGCAGGATTCCTGCTTTTCTGTCCACATGGAAGGTTAAAATTTGTGTGTATCTATTAGAAATGGTTTCAGTACACAAAGAAGAATCACAACTGGAGTATTATTGTCTGACATTCATATGACCCTTTAACATGTGTACATGTAAGCAGTATACTACTACTCATTAATGATTTAATAGTTTCATTAACAAAATGTTGGAGGTGAAATAACACATACAGCAAGGCTTTTCTGTGTTGCAGGTTGGTCATTACATTATCATTCAACTTTACAGATAAAAAATATTTCTCCCTCTCCATCCCTGCTCTCAGAAAAATCCTGCAGAGATACATATATACACAGAAATACACAGACGATATATCACAAATAACTGTTAAGCACTGGTGAACCCTGGTGCTCCGATGGTTAACTGGAATGTAGCATTCCTTTGAGAGAATAAAAGGAATAAATTTCTGGAAGCCAGAGGTAATATTTCAGCCTCAGATTTTATTAGACATAGTTTCGTTCCTAAGCATAGTATGTCCCATAGAGCTAGAGAAATTACTATCTCCAGTTCTCAAGGACTGGAATCCCTCATCTCTCTCATAATCCCTCAGTAAAAGAAAGGAAAATCACATTCAACATCTCCATAACACCTTTCATTTTTCATGTTGAATGTTCTTTTTATTGCTCGTCTAAGAAAGGTGCCAAAGTCTCAGTTATTACTTGTTAGTCCTCTCAGTTATTACTTATTAGTCCATACCAGTTCATTACTTCTTTTAAAATCTGGTGCTTCCATTCTCCAACTATTTGTTTTACACACTACTATATATATATCAGCCCATCACTCTTTTCTTTCAAAAAAGGTTAGGCAAAGGTGATGAAAGACGTTTGTGCCACAGGATCCGATGAGTCTGAGAGCCTATATATGCACCTAATTTGGTGTGATCAAATTGAATGCAAATGTCAAGTCCCGCTTCTAAAAAATCAGTGAGAGGAAAACATGCATTTTTATAACTGATTACATTCTCAGTAACTTCTATAGATGGCAAAAGATAAGAAATTTTTAATGGGAAAAATATTGAGGTAAATGGAAGGATGATGTTAATATAAGTGTTCAATTCTCACAGAATGGAAAAAAAATCTAAAAGCTAATGATTTTAGTTACAGAAAAATAATAGCTGTAAAATATATTATTTAGGGAATAATATATTCCACAGGAGTCCTCTGTAGTGCTAGCGCTACCAGACCCCTGGGTCCACATCAGGAAGTTCAGAAGCCCAGATTTCCCCACATTTTAAACAATTTAGGGCAGGGCAAGAAAAATAACTAATTGAGCTGCAAGATGACACATAGCAGACACAAGCAAGTCAGAACTATCTTGTTCTGCCATGCCACAGCCTCTATTGCTGAGCACTCTTATGCCTATAAATGTAACAAAGAACATGCCTCAATATACTAGCAACCCTCTCCCTACTATTTAAACACAGAACAACATCCCAAAGCTGAAACAATGGTGATCAGGTTTTTTTAAGGTTTCCAAGTCTCAATCTATTCACTTGGTATGCTTATACATGCTTTATATAACCAGTGGTTCCTCTCCATACCAACCTCCCTTTCACTAAAGAAATCAAATGGCTTATTCTTCAGGTGTCTACAAAGTGTCTATAAAAACAGTATGGACAGCTTATTGCTGTTTTTTAAGGCAAGTCCATATAGTCATTTGCTAATTACATGCCCATTTTATACACGGAAAAAAAATTATAGGGAAATATCATCTTCTAAAGAAGTTACCACCGGTATGGAATGTATGCAGTGCATGCTGCAGTGGTCATACTCGACAATTTAAGAGCAATTCCAATGGCATGTTTGAAAAATATACATATTTTATTAGAAGACAGGTGCAAACTCTTTTCCTGCTATTTGTTTTCTGACTTTCTGAATCAGCCTTTTGTCTTTTAAAACTCTCTATGCTCTACTTTGACCACAATATGATAGTTCTCAAAAAAGTGACATGCAAATAAATTTCACTTTCAAATTCACATTCTGAGTCAGACAAAACTTTCCAGATTTTTTGTTGTTCTCTGTTTGTTTTCTTTAAACAGAACGGAAGTTTCAAACATAGAACAGACTAATATTCAGATTCTGTTTACAGATTTTGAGACACTCTAGTGTTGTTTGTCATTCAGTATTGTTTTACTATGTAGATGCTTCAATATTTTTCTAAATTTCATCTCACCTAATATCAAGAAATTAATTCCATTTTAATGAAAATATTTCAGAAAAGTCTGCTTTCCATATGACAATTTTAAGCAGACGCTTAAGTCCACTGTAACAGCTTATGTTTAATACAGTCTATGAGCTTTAATTCAGTTGATTTGAAAAACATGCACTGTTAAAAGAATCAGAATGAAAAGCAATACGGAGAGGGTAAAACAACAGCAACAACATCTGCAAGTTTATTTTAGATCGATGTAAGTTAGTAGCTTAGTTTTAATGGCACTGAGCTGCTTTACGTTGATGTCCTGCTGTTACTGATCCTGAGAACATCATGAAGAGCATTAAGTGTTTAAATATAGACGTCGATAAAATACACAACAAATAATGGCAGATAGTGGGAGTTTGCAGAGATCTACTATGCTGATATAAGTTGTAATAGACCACCAATGAGAAACGGAACAGAGAAAACACTGATAGTAGAGACTGATCAAAATAAATGATAAAGCCTCCCCATTTCTGATAAAGGGCTTTTCTAAATGAAGACATTACCACCCAGAAGACTTGGCTGTGAATTTACAGCACACTAGTGACTCCACACTGACTCCATGACTGCACTCGCTACACTCAGGCTGGCGAAATCAAGTAAACTTCCTCAGGCCACATGCCATGTGTTCAAAATGGCATGAGTGTCAGTGGTAGATATTACTGCGGATTAGTTGGAATGCTATAAGAGACAGTTTGGCTTATTGTAAACCACTATTTCCTTAATTAGAAACTGAAGTCTTTACAGCACTTCTGGTAGCTCTTTCTGTGATGAACAGAAATTACCATACAGACATGACTAGAGGGAAATGGTTGAAAAGTATCTATATATGGATACACACATGCATCAAAACCCGAAGACTAATCCATTATTTACTGCTTCTACTATTGCTCTAACTTTTCAGGAAAAACTGATGCATATAAAGTGCTGATCCAGATGAAATGCCTCATTTTAAACACAGTCTCAGCATCATGACTTCTCAGCTGAGGATGGGAAATGTTCTTTACTGTCTTCACAAGGTACAACATTGCCAAGACTTTTGGAAATCTGATGTTTATCATTCAAGAGGATTATTACATTTTCCTCACTAAATTTTCATGGTGTTAATCATCTGTGGCTCTGGAAAGAAACAGCATTTAAGACTGTTGCAGGAAGCCAATGGGCTTCAGTGCTCTTACTCGTAACTATTTTGGCATCTCATAAATTATTTATTAAGACTACAGTTACCAAGAAGCAAGCAGCCAGTCTGCTAGGTAGTAACACATCTAAAATGCTATTTGGAAGACAAAATAAAATTATGTATGCAAAAAGGAAAAGGGAGATGGGACTCAGGTCTAAGGTAAAAACAATAGGCGATCTCTTGGTATTCAATGATACATGATTCTTAATGTTTCAATGTCACTCTGCAACATGTTACTGCCATAAAGTATAATACACTTTGCAACTAAAGCCAACATATATATGTGCACACACACAAGTCTATACATATATATACACACATATAAATAGAAGTAGTGAATTAGAGAAATTCCAGTGTGTAAGACCACATCCAGTAGAACTTCAAGTCACAGGAAAGAAGAGGAATAACCAACAGGAAATGGTATCTCATCTGATGTTTAATGACCCAGGAATAAAAAGCACACGAATACTATTAGCTCATAAGTTCTGCTCCAGCTACGAAGTTGTTATGGGATTGAACTGCTGGGCCATGACATGAGCTAGAATGTACTATGAGGAGAAAGATGGAAATTCTCAGATTGCTCTTACTTGAAGCAAGAGCAGTAGCAGTAATAATAATAATAATAAATCCTTTAGAGTTGTACACTGAATGGAAAGAAAAAGTTAGGTGGAATATAGAAGTTAAAAATGTTTGAAAATATTCACGTCAATAACACCAGACATTTTAAACACCTCCCCAGCTTACTTCAGTAAGCTTCAACTGGCTCCACAAATTCTCTCCATAGGTGATCAGTCCTAACATCACTTCTGACTTGCTGTCTCTGACCAATCAATTTTCCAAGCCAAAGAGAAACAGTCCTCTTGTGGCATTGGAAGGATAATAATCCATTCAGACCCTGCCTATTTCATGAATTCTACATTTTTTTCCCAATTTTTCTATTTATTATTTTCTCAGAATAATGTCTCTGATCTCCCCAATGAACTAATAATGGCTCTTTTTGCAAATATCTGTTCAACTGCAACTTCCCTTTTGGAAAATTATTTATTTCAACACAGGTTTTATGCACACTTTTAAAGTATAAGCCTCATTTTTCTTCACCTAACTGTTATTCGTAATCTTACATTTTCTGCAAAAAGCACCCCAGATCTTAAATATGATTCTAAGATGTAGAAGGATAACAACACTTTCCTATTCTTGCTAACAGTTTCTCTAGTTACATGGCTAATTTGTTGTGTCGATAGGAACTATAAACACTTTTGGAAAAGACATTATTTAATATATGCCCACTGAAGATTTTGAACCCTGATGGAAGTCATTGATTTCTCCTGAAATATTCACATTACCATATACCTGTTTTCAGTCTTGGCATAACAAACTGTGTTATCATCTTGCACAAAACGTGGTAAAAGTTAGTCTGACTTCTTTCTCCTCTGTAATGTGTAGTCTTTCAGAACTACTAGACTCAAAAGAAGACCACATACATTCTCTCTCTCCCTTATTAACCCACCTAGTTCAGTAAACCTCGTGGTAAGGGTGGAACTGTGCAACTCAAGACCTGCATTCTAGAAGATGTGAAAATGGAAAGTGTAGAATGAAAAACTCAAAGACATCTCCCTATTAGCTTTTTGGATCAAATATTTTTTCTAACTCAAATTTTGGCTAGTATTAATTCAGTGCGTAGAAGAAAAGATATTCAGAAGTACATACAAAAGTTGTTTTCTACAGTTGCCTACTTTCCTTTTTCAGTACCCTCCAGAAGTACAATACCCCAGACAATGTTGCTAAACATAGTTTAAATATAAAGTTACTGGAAACTTAATGCAAAAAATCTGAAGAGTAGAAAACAGTCTGATTTTGTTTGCTAAGTGGCCTCACACTAAGCTTTTGATCCAGGTGTTGTGGGAATGGAACTGACACATACTACACTTCCAAGATTTTAATGATGCCCAGAGCTTTCATTTTCTTTTACACTCTGACAATGGGAAACATGGCCTCCTTATGTACAACATAAAATCTAATAAAGAAGCCAGCTGTTCTTTCCCTGGTGAATCCTGCAACTCCAGTCTGAAGTACAGTAGTGTCAGTTTTTTTGAGAAAAACACATTGACTAATTGTACTGTACCTAGACAAGTACAATACACTCGACTCCTTTTCTTCCTGTCTACATATATCAAATACACAGAAACAAGTTGGGCATGTGACTGGTATAAACCAGCAAAATAATTTATCTGCTTAACAGATAGCAGGTTTTACATAGTTTCTTGGTGTTCTCTGTCACAGTATTCTAAAATACATCCTTTCCTTTCTTAACATCTCTCATAAACATCTATTGTACTAATGAAAACTGACATATCTGTTCTGCCAACTGCTAGTTACCTAGTGAAAACAGGTAAAGCAAATATTATGCAATAAGTGTGCAAATTGAGAGACCCTAGCAACATCACAGGGCAAAGTCTGATCTTGGCAACAACACCAAACACTAATTTTTTGAGACCACAATCTCAAGAAGAGGACTGCTTGTTTTTCCTGTCTTTCTCCTTGCTGTAATCTAAAAAATTCACGAGACTGTTATATCTGTATCACACAGCATTATATTGTAAGCTGGTTGTGTGCAGCTGCAGAAATGTTGCCCAGAGTCATGTTGATCTAACCGTCATCGTGAGGACACATCTATGCTCCACGTTCGGAAAACACGCAAACAAGGGAACCTCCAGAGCTATTACTCCTGTATTTGAATTACAATCCTTCATCTCAGCCATGAAGTGCAAGTAACAGCGAAGAAATGTTAAAGAAACAGTTTTAAACATCAGTGAAACTCAGTTATGACTAATCATGACCAGGCTCTTCTTGCAGGTCACCCTTACAGGGCTTGCCAGGGTCCTCTCCTAATCCTTCTTGCCAGGGCACAGGCAGGTCCTACATGGCAAGGCTAGGATATAGCTTGGGCTTAAGGGTGAGGATATCGGTGCAAAGGCCAACTTAAATGTACAGATAGCCCCAGCACTCTTTCTGTGCCTCTACAAAAGCCAAAATAAAATGAAACAAATACATGGAAAGTCCATATTTACAAAAAAATGTTTTTCCAGATTGACAGGCGATATAACACTAAATACCCTAGTTTAAAATCTTCCATTGGTTGGTTGTGGTATGAAGTACAGCATTTGTTTTCCAATAAATATTCTCATCATTCTGCTATACATGCAGGAACAACTACCTCAAGAATTGTCTGGACATGGAATAATCTTAGCGTCTACATCCTCAGAAAGACCATTTGCTAATAGCTATACTATCATACTTACTACTATAATGTAAGAGTCAATAGATGCTGTAACTATGGTATCCAGTGGACACTTACTCACTAGACTGAGTGATTTCAGAAAACGTTTTTTTCACATTCATGTACCTTGCTTTGCTGCCCTTTCTCAATCATCATCATCAAGAGCTCAATATATATATAAACACCATTGAGAATGCAAAACTCTAGTAATTCAGTGGCTGAAGAGAGTTTCTCTTCTTACCCTTTTTCTTCCCATTCCTTGAGTATGGAATATACTCTTGAAGAATTCCTTTTCCACTGTAACTTTCTTCAGGTTTAACCACGAAGATTAAATAAATGCTACAATGCAATTAGTTGAGCAGGTGATAAATTTATCCTGACACTGAGGCCAAAATATGTTGAGATACATTTTCCCTGGAAAAAGGAAGAATCATGCTGATTCCACCTTTATCAACCCAGTCTGCTGTTTGCTGGACTCAATACAAAACATGTTTTCACTGCTGGTTTAGAAATGAATTTTAAACCTTTTACATTCTAAAATTTAAATAAATATATCGCAGCAGTAGTACTGTAGTAATTTGGTATTATTCACTTACCTATTGAAGTTACATTAAAGCCAAGCCATTTGCACAGCAATTCAGATATTCATGTTAGGAATCCATCACCACGTTGAAAGGACATGAAAGAAAAGTAAGAAAAAAGAAAACAGTAAGCTATCTTGCTTGTTTCCTTAAACGAAAAAAGCATTAAAACAAACCTATAAATAACAATCGATGTTACATTCGGTCATGAACATGGAATATATTCATTTAAGCAGGTAACTTCTAATGCTCTTTTTTTCCCCCTATTACCATTCATTACAACAAGACAGTTGTTAAAGTAGCTGTTAAAAGAAAATGGTGAATAGTGCTTACATTACACATAAATAAAAACTGAACAATCCTGTTATGTTTGATAGCAGGCTACATTCAAACAGTTTCACAGCATTTTTGTAAATGACTTGAATGCAGTCTTTATCTGAATATCAGCAGGCAGAAGGCCAAGATGGAAATTATGCAATGAGAAGGAAATTGAACAATTCAGATATGTTTATGGAAAGCTCACAAATCAGGGCATCTCATTTGGCACCAAATAAAGCTGTTATTCATGATGTGTAGCTACAAAAAGGAAAGCTGTTCTCTGCTATAAAGTGTAGCCACAGTAGTATGAGCTAAAAGAAATGGTTTCTCAGTAGAAGAAATAAAGGGCGACACTGCCATAAAAAGATGCTCACACTAGGTCACGTATACTCTGCTGAAATCAAACCAACAAGAAACTATAATGGCACACCTTTTCATTTAATGTCATCTCTTAGATATGGTATAATGATCCCAAGCAACAAACTTTATCTCCAAGTCATCCTTTACTATGCCTGCATAAATATTTTAGGTCCATATCAAACCTAGAAAGGAGACAGATTTGGAAAGAGCATCTCTCTAGAAGATTTTCTAAGATCATTTCCTGAGCTGCTAAAAAGGTATAGTAATTACACCAGTCCCATACTTGGATTCTGATCTCTTCCAATATGTGGCCTTCTCTGTAGAATTGTCAAATTAGATTTCCTTTCATAAATAAACATGCTAAAAAGCCATTTTATACAGTAGAGCTGTCATTAGAAAACCCAAATCTTGAATAAGCTTTGACATTTTGGCTCTTGTTCTTGTGGGAGACTTTAACTTCCCAGACATCTGCTGGAAATACGACACAGAAGAGCGGAGCACCCCTGGAGATTCCTGGAATGTGTGGCAGATAACTTCCTGACTCAGCTGGTGAGTGAACTTGTTTAGGCACCTGCTTGACAAAATCCCTTGGGAGATAGTCCTGAAGGGTATAGGGGTCATGGAGGGCTGGACACTTTAAGAAGGAAGTGTTAATGGCTCAGGAGCAGGCTGTCCCCAGGTGCTGTAAGAGAACCCAGAAGCAGAGAAGACCACCCTGGCTGAACAGGGAGCTTTGGCTGCAACTCAGGGAGAAAAGGAGAGTTTTCAGCCTTTGGAAGAAGCAGCCAGTGACTCACAATGATGACAAAGATGCTGTGAGGCTATGCAGGGTGGAAGTCAGGAGGTCTAAAGCCCAGCTAGAAATTAATCCGGCTTCAGCAATCAAAGACAACAAGAAGTGTTTCTATAAGTACATCAACAGCAAAAGGAAGACCAGGGAAAGCCTCCATCCCCTGCTAGATGCAAGAGGAAACATGGCAATGAGTGATGAGGGGAAGGCTGAGGTGCTTAATGCCTTCTTTGCCTCAGTCTTTAATAACAAGACTAGTTGTACTGAGAGAATCCAGCCTCCTCAGTCATAAGACAGAGACTGGGAGAACGACCCCCCTGCAATCCAGGAGGAGAGAGTCAGTGACCTACTGCATCACACAGACACACACAAGTCTATGGGACCAGACGGGATACACCCGAGGGTGCTGAAGGAGCTGTCTGGGTGCCCACCAAGCCACTTTCCATCATTTACCAGCAGTCCTGGCTGACCGGGGAGGTCCCGACTGATTGGAAATTGGCCAATGTGACGTCCATCTATAAGAAGGGTCGGAAGGACGATCTGGGAAACTACAGGCCTGTCAGCTTGACTTCGGTGCCCAGGAAGCTGATGGAGCAGCTCATCCTGAGTACCATCACACAGCATGTGCGGGGCAACTAGAAGATCAGGCCCAGTCAGCATGGGTTTATGAAAGGCAGGTCCTGCCTGACAAACCTGATCTCCTTCTACATCAGGGCGACCTGCTTATTGGATGAGGGAAAGGCTGTGGATGTTGTTTACCTTGACTTTAGTAAGGCCTTTGACACTGTTGCCCACAGCATTCTCCTGGCAAAACTGGCTGCTTGTGGCTTGGATGGGCACACAGTTTGCTGGGTAAAAAACTGGCTGATGGCCAGGCCCAAAGAGTTGTGGTGAACGGAGTTAAATCCAGTTGGCGGCCGGTCACGAGTGGTGTCCCCCAGGGCTCAGTTTTGGAGCCACTCCTGTTTAACATCTTTATTGATGATCTGGACAAGGGGATCGAGTGCACCCTCAGTCAGTTTGCAGATGACACCCAGTTGGGTGGGAGTGTTGATCTGCTCGACGGCAGGGAGGCTCTGCAGAGAGACCTGGACAGGCTGGAGCCATGGGCTGAGCCCAACTGCAGGAGTTTCCGTAAGATCAAATGCCGGGGGCTGCCCTTGGGCCACAACAACCCCCAGCAGCGCTACAGGCTTGGGGAGGAGTGGCTGGAGAGCTGCCAGTCAGAGAGGGACCTGGGGGTGCTGATTGACAGCTGGCTGAACAGGAGCCAGCAGTGTGCCCAGGGGGCCAAGAAGGCCAATGGCATCCTGGCTTGTGTCAGCAATAGCGTGGCCAGCAGGGACAGGGAAGGGATCTGACCCCTGGACTCGGCACTGGTGAGGCCGCCCCTCGATTCCTGTGTTCAGTTTTGGGCCCCTCACTACAAAAAGGACATTGAATGACTCGAGCGTGTCCAGAGAAGGGCAACGGAGCTGGTGCAGGGTCTGGAGCACAGGTCGTACGGGGAGCGGCTGAGGGAACTGGGGGTGTTTAGTCTGGAGAAGAGGAGGCTGAGGGGAGACCTCATCACCCTCTACAGCTACCTGAAAGGAGGCTGCAGAGAGCTGGGGATGAGCCTCTTTAACCAAGTAATAAGCTGCTATAGGACAAGAGGTAATGGCCTCAAGTTGCACCAGGGAAGGTTTAGACTGGATATTCGGAAGGATTTCTTTCCAGAAGGGGTTGTTGGGCATTGGAATGGGCTGCCCAGGGAGGTGGTGGAGTCCCCATCCCTGGAGGTGTTTAAGAGTCGGGTCAACATAGCGCTGAGGGATGTGGTGTAGTTGAGAAAGGTCAGTGTCAGGTTAATGGTTGGACTAGATGATCTTCAAGGTCTCTTCTAATCTTGATGATTCTGTGATTCTGTGATTTATTAAATAGCTGATTTTGCCAGTCATGCCAATTCTATATATGAAAGAGAAAGCACCTGCTTTTTTAAATCGTTCTGCCTACAGTAAGTGATTTAAAAAAGATATCAAAATCACCATTAACTAAATCTTTATTATTCATTTGCACAAGTCAAAATATATTCACAATAATGGAGGAACGTATGAATCCTCAAATACTGGAAAGTGACATGAATAGATTGGGTTTATTTTGCATGTAAATATAGACCTTAAACCAGCACCTGTAATAGGAAGTTACTTCACTTCTCAAAGATTCCTTTTACATGACAGGGTTTTAGCTCCTTTGCAGCTTATGTATTTCACTCAGCCTACACAGAGGCCTCTAAGCCTGGATGTGTGGTAATCTCTTTAGATGTTTCACACAGATATAGGCTGCTGCATTTAATTAGGAAAATCAAGGAAGAGCCCTTGTATTCATATTGTTAGACTGTTTGTGTTCAGTCTTTACTGACGTTGGCAATACAAAGAGAGGCATTACTAAGTGAAATATGCTTTGTTCTTCCATGTCTATTAATATGCCAAATATGAGCACAGAACCTTGAAGCTGAGGGGTCAACCTTATCTGGGAGGGTCAGGAAAAGAGAATTTCCTTCACTAATCTTACAAGTCAGGGTTAGTACAGAAGTAGAGATGGGGAAATTTTATATTCTATTTGATTTATCAATTGTGGACTCTTCTATCCTACTCTAATATATGCATGCCACAATTCATCAATGTATTATACTCAAGTGCTTTACAAAAAGAATTGCTGTGATAACATGCTGATGCTCAAAAAATAGTTTTAATAAATTTCCTTTCTCTAAAAAGAAGATAAATGAGCCCACAAAACATGCTTTCACAACCTCCCACTTCTTTGAAAAACGGAAAAAGACAACTTTACTTATACCACTTCTACTTACAATGATGTAAACAGGAAAATACTGTTATTACATAACAAAAAAACCCCAAACAATTCAATGAGAAAACACCTATCTCCCACAAAAATTATTAACACTTCCTATCCCATCTCCCATGTTTTAAGTGATATTTGTGATTATTCTTTCTACAAAGTCCTGTGCCACTCTAAAAAGAATAAAATAAATTAACCTTTTCTCTAGAATCTTTTGGCAGTATTTTTTCCTCTCAGTTCACAAATAGCTAAAAAAGCACCATATTTTGTGGATTTTTGATTTTCTTGGCAGTCACAGGCCAGTTCCTCAATTTGTGTAAAAAGACACAGCTCAGCTTAAGTCAGTGGTGAGGCTTCAGCCTCCCTTGAGTCATGTACATGACACTGGAACTGTTTGTTATGGAAATTATTCTGCCTATCACAGCCCAGATATTCAAAAAACTGTAGGTGCTTTCCTGAGGACTGGAAGATATATGAAACTGCCAGCTTGCTGGCTATTGTGTGCACATTTAAAGCACAATCAAGGGCATTCATTGCTAAAGAACACTGTATTTGTACATCCATTTGTCTGATAACCTGTATCATAAGTCAGTGAGGATTAAGTAGCAGAGAGAGATGCACAGAGAAACCAATGGTGCTGTCATTTTTTACAGGCAGATATTACATTATCTTTTTTATTTTTGGACAGAAAATTACTGTCTTAAACATTTTTGCAAGTTTATCTACTTCAAAGGAGGTCATTCAGAGGTCTCTACTGTTCTCTTTCATATTCTCATGACAGCTGACTGAACTCTTGATCTCTGACCTGGATAGAAATTAACCCTCCATACTCCACCATCTAAGCCAAAACATTAATATTCTTAATAATGAGAGGTTATTAAAATCTTAAAAGTTCAGTGGAGCATTTCAAGGACAGTGGAATTAGACTTCAGCAAATAGCTACAGATTTATTGCATAATGCAAACCGTTTGATTTGTTGGGATGTACACTTCAAGGCTACAGCTCAGCCAACCTTTGCTGGCAAGGAAACAGCCACTTGTTTAATTTTACTTGATTTGCACTGCAAGAGAGTTGGAAAACCCCTTGTTTTGGTCATGCGCAGATATAAATTATTCCTTTTCACTCCTTACACCCTCCTCCTTAACTTTGCAGTGGAAGGAATATTATTTGTTAAACAAATTAAAAATCTTTAAGAGAGGATGACAGTTTATCAAACAGTGCATCACGCTTTATCACTGATGTTGTATTACACACAAGAACTTAGCTGTTGGTGAGGGCAAAATTACTGAATGTGCCAGTGATACTACTGCACTGGGAATTGATGGTGTGGTGCCCAAGTCTATGGCAGATACGGGGATACAGGGAAGAAAGGAGAAACCGAGGTTCCTAATTCACTCAAAGTTACTGCATCGCTTTCTATGCCTTATGCTTTTAAGCCTTTAATTTTTGGAACAGCCCTCCTGCTATTCCACTGATGGCCAGCTTTTCTATTCCACTCAAATGAAATTCCTAGGTAGGTCAATGGTAACAGGTCTGCCTATGTATTTTCCATGTAGTACCATTCTGATTCAAGTTATTCCATTGATGAAGCAGCATCAGCACTTGAGATTTCCACCAGGAAAGGTTGCCTGTCTCTGTCTGATGTAATCAGATTCGATAAGGTTTGGGTCTAAAAAGATTATCAGGAACAAAAGGAATTACACAAAGAGAACAATTTGGGACCTGGGTGAAAAGAAAATTAAAATAAAGTAGGACTAAAATTAAAATGATCATACAGGGAGGAAAGGCAGAAAAGTGTGGAAATGCAAAAGTCACAGGATCGTCTAGAATGTGAAGCTATGAGAAGGACTGTCAAATCTGCTTGTGGAGGGAATCAGCAAAACTTGCTGCAATTACTAGTTTGAGATCCTGTCATCCTGCCATCTTAAACAGAAGTGGAGCAATAAACTATAACAAACAACAGCAAATTACCAGTTTGGATCAACACTTACTGAAAAGGGGTTTGATGTAGAACCCCATCTTCCAATAAGAAAATTCATACTCTCTTACAGAGCTTGGAGATCTGGAAATGCATGGAAATGCAGCTGGTGCAATACATGGAGTTTATGACGGCTGCTATTTTTATTGGCTGCTTAGTTTGTCTGAAGATGCTGACAAAATTCATTGGCAGGTTCCCTTTAAAATATGTTACTATCAGATAAATTATATTGCATCAGAGTGCAACATAAAAAGCAATATAAACATTTCGATTTTTTCCTTCCATTCTTATACTTTTATGGCTTTCATAGGTGAACTAAAATATGTGCCTATTTCTTTTAAAGCTGTCACTTTACATTCAGTTAGATGGAGGCCATGCTAGTACTCTTCACAACGAGCTACTCATTAATGCATTTCTGGTATCATACATTTATTATGTGCTTTTACTTTCTGTATCTAACCAAAACCCCAGCTCTCCACCTCACTGCCATAAGGTGCTGGTCTGCAAACAGCACTCTTTCCAAAATATCAGACTTAAAGGCAGAAACTCTCAGAATGGAAATGTGGTCAGAATATCCACTGATAGTCTCTAGAGCCTTGGCAAGATTTTCTGGTTTAACAACTGCGCTAAAGTTAAAGAAGTAACAACTCCTCTGCACTGCCTGCTGCCATTTTTCTTCCAGTGGTACCATGGCAGCAAAGCCGAAGAGAAGCACAAACCCAGTGGCAGCTGCCAGCTACTGAAAGCCTGTTGTGACACCGAATACTACCAGGGGGTTGCAGCCATATGTGCAGAATACACAGGACAAAATATTAACTATTAATAATTACTGTAGGGCTAATTAAACAAAAATTGCAACGCAATACTGAGTTTGTCCTGTCAATCCTAACTAATTCCTCACCTACTGAGTTGGAAAAAAAAGGGTGGAAGGGTACCAGGATTTGTGAAACCATTATGGAGAACATAATTCCAGTGGTACGCTTCCTCTTTACTGTGGCTGGTTCAGTGAGCCATCAGCTTTGGCAAAGGTAGATTAGAAAATTTTTGAAAGAAAACATTATTACTAGTAGGAGTACACTTTTTTTCCTTTAAATTACTTTATGATTTAATGGTTGATTTTTTTGTTGTTTTTTTTTTTTCCAGACCAGATATTCATGTTTTGGACAGCAGAATATTTACACTTGTCTGATTAATAACAAAACATACCTAGTAACTGCGAAGGTTATCAGAGGTACATTTTGATATCTATTTGTAGCCTTTATTAACACAAATAGATTTTGGCCAAGTACTCAGTGACTGTATTGAATAGATTCCACATTAATCTCACTCTAGTGATTAAGCATCACTGCTGTGACTGTGTCAGACAAAGCTGGAAATTACTCTTTCAGCAGTTGCTATTGTCACCATCAATTCCTGATCACACCAAGACCAGAAGAGTAATGTAAGTTTCATTCTCCTTCTTTTCTACCCATCACAAAGAAAGAGAAATTTCCTTGAAATAGATACAGGTAAGCCTGCTACAATATAAGCATGACTGGGAGGCAACTCTGAAGTTGTATGTAAAGTAACACAATACAAGTGTTTTAAACGATCAGGACTGTCCAAATAGTCTTTGAACATATCACACAATGTAGCAGGTGTGATATGACTCAAATGTGACTAAAGAGTTAATTTATGTAATATCTGTCAGACTATTTGCTGTACTTTTGCTAAAACTATAGCTACAGATAATTAATACAAATATATTACCTTGTGAAGATTATGTCTATTTGTATACACACACTGGCACATATATTTCAGCTGTATTCCCATTTCTTCTTTACAGAGATGACAGAAAAGCTTTCCTTGCCAAAGGCTGAGACACACAAATGACATGACTTGGTTCTCAAGTCCTGAGGAAATCTAGACTAGCTGAGACTACCAGAGCACCTCTCCAAAGTAGCTGGGATTCTTGTTCCTTAAACAAGCAAATAAGCCAAGTTAAAGATCTTTGCCTGTACTCTACAGGCATTTACTAACCTGAGGGTTGAATGCATCTAGGATTACTTGGAGCTCCAAGTTAGGAGCACTGCACATGTGACACAGTGCAATTTTCTAACACGTAAGTAAACATATATATATATGTGAAAATGATATATAGGTAATTTTAAACATTCAGATAGCCTAAAGATCAGAAAAAATAAAATAAAATAAAATAAAATAAAATAAAATAAAATAAAATAAAATAAAATAAAATAAAATAAAATAAAATAAAATAAAATAAAATAAAATAAGGGATATAAATAGGAATGAAACAAAATCATAAAAAAACCTCTAAAATAAACAGTATCAATAATAATATTTCATTTATTAAAATGAACTTCTTGTGTCAGGTTACTACCAGTTTAATGTCACATAGCTAACATTATTCACCTTAAGACAGGTGGAGTTTTTCTTACCTTCAGGGAGAGTAATATACAGTAGCCCTTCACTTCTGTTTGCTGAAACAAGCTTATAACTTGGAGGGCATATAAACCACATTCAGGAAAATACCCTAGTTTTATTGTTCTTTGTTCTACAAACTGTGTGTGTCCTCAAAATGTCATCAGCGATAAACTGTAAAAGGCATCACATCAAGTCATTAGAAGACATTCCCTAAGGCAAGAGACCGCAAACTGAAATTGCCTACTACTATATTTAAACATTTGGCCCACCTAGGTTTGGTAACTTCACAGTCGCTTTATTAAAGAGATATTTCCATACATTACAAGTGTATTTAATTACTGGCCAGTTGAGAACAACGGGGGAAAATTATGTTTATTTAATCATTTGGCTAGTTTTTCCAGTGCTGAGTGAGCACCCTTGAAATATGATTGGCAGGCTGCTCCCGCCAAAGCCCCCAGGGCCATTCACCTGTCACTTCTGCCAGCAAGGACTGGTGTGACGGCCCACGCCGCTTGCTTCTGACAATAAACGACAGTGACCCAGTCTCAGAGCGTACCTGACTTGGTCATTTCTCCTTTATTTCAAAGAGATTGAATGCTATCTACTGGTTAAAAACAGTAACCTCTAGACTGTGCAAAGCAGTTAAGAAAACAAAATAATCACCTGATTAAAAAACACTAGGCAAAGAAAGGACAGCTTCTAGAAAATAACCTAAAATCTGTTCATGCTTTCTTTGGAGTAAACAAGTTCTATCAGAAACAAGAGAGCTACAGAGGACTGCAAAAAGATGTTGAAAAGTAAAAAAAAAAAAATAATTCTTGAAACAATATCATTACATGTTGTCTTTTTATAAAAATCCCCATTTTAAGTTCCTTTGTTTTTATTTTTTAGAATATGTTTATATCTCAAAACCAAACAAAACCAACTGTAATTAGGAACTTCAGGATACCTAGTGAATCGACAAGTGATTATGGAGTAGATGTAGTTTTCAACGTTAAGTCAATTTGCTTCACCAAGACAACAAGCTAGAGTTCTAGGTATGGGAATATCATATTGCACTGTTATTTCCTAACACAAGCCATATATATATATATGGAAGCCAGTGCAGTCTCATAGGTCAACGTAGCCTCTGATCCAAAACAAGTAATATCTCTCATTTTGATACTTCATATGCACACAGGAGGATATACTTGCTACTGGAAACTCCATCAACTTGAGATCTGATGTTACTTGATGAAGCACTGGCTGGTCTGCAATTGTATCTGTATTACATTGCTATGTTCATTTTTCTGAAGCCTTTGGACACTAATCACAAGGTTATCACATGTTGTGAACTGCAATGTTGAAAATTACTTCTATGCTTTCAAAGACAGCCCGTCTTATGTATCTTATGTATGTATATATCTTAGTATATGCCTTTCACTATTGTTGTGTTTTAATGTATATGTTTAACTAGTGCACTTAAGATATATGTTTAACTAGTCCACTATAACTTGACCAAAAATTCAAAAAGACAGATTAAGAATAGATCATAAGACATTGTGATGGCATTTTGAAGGTGATCTTTGAAAATATTTCAGTAGCAAGATCATCAGCCACTGTAAATCCTCTTCCCTGCAGTCTGTTCAAATAAACCTGATGATACACATCAGTTGATGTCCTACTCCAAGAAACCTACTTTTTGAGTAGAGGAGGAAGACTGTCTTTAACTGATTCTTTATGAAAGCAGTATCCTTCTCTCTTCTTTCTGTCTAAAATCTTTTTCTAAGGAGTTCCCTTAGGTTTAGGATAATGTTACTGACTTACTAAATCCATCAAAAAGGGAGACATTATCGCAGAGTTCTGGTAGAATTTAAAAATGTTCTTGAAATGAAACATATTAATGGAATGCACAACAACAGCACAACCCAAAATATTCAGAAAGAAAGCATTTCCAATTAATTCAGTCCCATTTCATTTTTGTGAATTATCTATTAGTCGAAATACATACACAGACACTGTGACCCTAGTACTAGACAACTTCATAATCTTTATTTACAAAATATTTCTCTGATTTAAAAAATATGATTAGTGCTCTTTTACTAGTATGGCAAGATATATGAAGAAACTGCTCATGCTCCCATTTCAACCATGGATCATCCCCTCAACACTCCTTTATTTGAAATTAATTTTTAAATCACACATATGTGAACATGCATAAGTTAGACTTTTCAAACTGACTATTTCTCTGGTAGGTTTTTCTGGCCTTTGTAATTCACTGATTGTGGGATGTATTTATTTATACAAGTCACACAGTGTCTTTTAGGGTCTCTACTTGAAGGGTTTTCAAATACAAGAAGTTTCCTATATGAATGTTTCCTTTAGGAACAGCTATGCAAATACACACATGCATGAGTGTTTTCAACATTTTTTTCTTACCATTGATATTTTCTGACTATTCTTTTTTCATCATTCCATGCAAGTTAAGAGAAGGGCAAAGTATCTGTCAAACTTTCCCCTAACAAACCACCCAAAGAACTACCTATCATCCTATATACCAGCCAGAAACAGCAAGATATTTGCAGCTTCCAGAGAAAGTTTAGGATTAGAAATTCTGGAGAGATCTGTCAGGTCCTGTTCTGTTGGAGGACGCGATTCTTAAGTAAAACCATCAGAAATAACCTGATTTAGTGGATACAATTCCCAGTTGCCTAACTCAGCCCTGTAAAAGCAAATTATAAAGCTTTTGTTGACATCAGTGGAGGCAAGGTTTGAGAATATGAAGGGATTTTTGCGAAGCCTTCCAAGTGATGTCATCCAAAATGAAAGAAGGGAGCTAAAAGTACAAGGCATCCTACGTCAGCCCTTCAATAACGCAAAAACCCAGAGCATGGCATGCCTAGCATGGATAGGGAAGAGAGGTTTCCTAATGATCAGCATCACAGAAATCGAAATCTAGTATGCCAAAGTGACACTGGAGAAAACACTGTTTATACCTAAAGCAAAAGAAAAATTGTTGAAGAACACTTACACAGGTGAAAATATGGTTTATGTAATCCTGCCAAGGTCACTAATGTACAGGCTGTTCTACTGCTGCACTGCTG
>NW_020799091.1:107583677-107653698 GCF_003259725.1 Athene cunicularia | reverse complement strand
CTCTGTCCCCTCCCCCCCCCCTCCCCAATCAAATTGACTTTGTTTGTGTACTCTATGGGACTAAGAACAGTGCTAGGTTCCTCCTACACAGTGAAGGGCTCTCAGTGACATCTGATTCCATCTCATCTTTCTGTAGTCTTAAAATGGTAAAAAAAATTTACAGGAGATTTATAACTTCAATCCTCAAGCTGAGACAAATGAGAATGATTCTGTCTCTCAAGAAAATAACACGATCAGTATTCCCAGTTTTCTGCCTTTCTAGAGTATCTGGACTACATTAAGAGATAAAATATTGGCAAGAAAAATAAACTTCTGTAAGGTAACTTTATTGTCCCTCAGACTTCAGAAGTGTTCTTGTTTGCTGAAGTTGAATGGTCCATGGATATGGGATTAATTCCTTGTCCATTCAAACAGGCACTGAAATCAGCATGGCTAGGCCAAGGACTGACAATTTTGGGGCAGTATGGTAACTGATTAAAAAAAACAAAAAAATAATGTACATTAGTATTTTGGTATTAAAACAAGTATGACTCTTTTCAAAGCTCAAGAGTAAAAATGAAACTGTCATACATGGAGTTCCATGGATTACTGTTTCATGTCCAGACAAGTGCTGTTCTTCTCTGTTGTCCGCCCATTCCCCTCAGTCCCACCAAAATTTTGTCTCATGTTCCATACATCTATGGATTCATCAGGCCTATGTGTTCGTCCTCACTGACAAATTCCAATGTGTAAGTATTAACTTAATGTCTCTTTGAAATGGTGACCATCATCAGTCAAAGTTGGAAAGTCCTATATAATTCCTACTGACAAGTAATTCCATTCTGTAATGGCCCTAGAACATGCCAAAGATAAAGACGGGGAACTGCTACTGGTTTTTAAGTGAAAAAGAGGGAAATCATTTAAAACAGCATTCCCTCATTCCTTCCTTAAAACTAGTTCTACCATGTAGTAGGAATTATCATCAAGGTTACATGCTAAGTGCTACAGGAAAGGTACTTCTCGCTTTCAAAGCATCCTTTTCCTTCTCTTATTCTTCCTGCCTCCCACATTTCTTTCAAAACCATGAACTACAGAGATTTGTACTGAGTTAGAGCTGACTTCCAAGTTCAGACAAAATTGTCAGGAATAATAAACATTTCCTATGTCTGAACCTTGAAAAGCCATGTTTGCTGAAGTGGCTACAACTGGTCTGCTTCCAGCTTCCCATGTCACTGAAAGAAAAAAGTCCAGCCCCAGTTCTTATTCTTCCTTTTCTGTTCCAAAAGGAGTTTGGTATCAGCTAAGTCTCAATATCTCCTTCTCTGCTTGGTAAAATTTCACTTTCCATAGGTGATGGAAGATTGGAGCCATCTCCATTCTAGGGTATGATCTCCAGGAAAACAAGTCCAGTAGATCTGCCCCAGATTCAGAGTCAAGTGTCTCCACTATATTTAGTTATAACTGCAGGTGGTATCAATTGGGAATTTATACTTTGGATGAACAGTGCACTTAACACATGACTGGAACCCCTTCAATTAGTATACAAGATTGCTTTTACTCAAGCACATCAAAGTGTTCCCTTTCAGTTATGCAATTTTTAAAGATAATCCCTTCTTTTTTCTTGTTGGTGAGCAACAGTAAAATGTAGCAGAATTTGCCTCATCACTAATGCATTAGTCTTTCTTCTGTAAAAAGACTGAGGTAGGTGGCACTTGGCCAAGATATTTACAATCTCTCACATGTGCAAGTTGTCCCAGACTCAGCAACCACCTCTCTGCTGTAAGGCTGGGGACTGAGCTGAGCTAACACAACGTATGAACCCTCGCCAACTGGGCATGTGCCAAGGTTCTCTCCAATTCCTTCGAACTTTAGCTTGTAATTTCTCTCCAATCCAAATTCAGCATGGTAAAGTAGTTCTTGTTAGAGATTATGCAGGGATCAAGTTTCAGATTTTGGTCGCAAATATTTTTGCCATAGCAGAGTAATTTTTAAAAAAAAAATATAATTATTATAATGGTTGTTTTTATACAGAACTCAAAAACCTAGATGTGTTGAAAAAAAGCTAATATGGTCAACTCATTTCCTCTTTCACGTTTATATGCCACCTTAGTCTGTGACATGTTCCCATTAGTAAGAACTGTAGTATAACAGCAGTAGACCTGTAGAATAAAAGGCTTGGCATGAAGAACCAAATATCCACCCAGTACATGATTTTGGTAGAACCGTTTTAAAATAGACCTAGTCTGCTCCCATACTTTGAAAATCCACAGGCTGCTGGAACACATTAGATATTCTCCTGAAATATATTTTGATTTAATTCCTTCTGAAAGCAGCATAGCTCCCATGCCCCAATATCCCAATATCCCTGTGTACCAGGAGCTAAAGGACAGTAAAAGAGGATAATCACAAGATTCACTTTTTAAGTATAGCATGCTCCTGATCTACACTGAAATGCTGAAGTAGAGGCATCCTTTCATTCCTCCTAAGTTTTTTGCCTCATATGACAGACTGACTTCCTGCACCTGACTCAGAATAAAATGAACCACGTAAGATTTCTGAATACCAGCTACTTTGTTTCTGTCAGTGTTTACACGGGAACACTGCACTCAGATGAAAGAAAACCCAGAGAAATCAGTACACACGAGTCTCAAAAAAAAAGTTGGAAATCAACTCATTAAAAATAAAGAGTAATAATAATCTTATAAGAAATTTTGAGAAGACCAGAAGGAAGCAACTACTTCATCGCTTTTTAGGACTGAACTCCACCGACCACAGCATTCAGACAAGACTGAATTTGGTTCACATACATGTAGTAAATAAAGTATGTCACATTCCCAACGTTTTAATTCTGAGCCTGTCCTCCATACTGAACAGTAGAGGACAGCAATCACATCACTTTCTGCTGTAGCCTTATGGCTAGCACATGGCCAGGGTAATCAGATAAGTTGTGAATCCTGGAGAGATGTGGGGGAAAAAAAAAAAAAACAACCAAAAACCAAAACCCTTCCAATAAATCAAAGATGAAATGAAAAAATTCAGATAGTTTCATATCTACAAAGGTTGTAGAGCTTAAGGTTTAGGTTCTCTTAAATAATGGTTATAAGACATTTGAGGAAAGGAATTTAAATATAAACAAATAACAACTGCTATAATCACAATTGAAAATACTTTACTGGAAAAAGCTGTCAACATTGTAACATCCTTAACTTCAGCTGCACTTACAAGGCCTCAGATTCAAAATCTTGGCTACCATCCTAACCTTACTTGGAAAAAGTATGAAGTATTAAACATGAGGCCAGGCAGTGGAGCTTGGAGAGTGTGATGCTGTCTAACCAAAGCATTATATTGCTGAAAGTGAAGCAAACCTATTTCCCGTGCTTTGCATATTATTACCCTTCCTCCGCAGGTCATCATTCAATGCGTCACTGCTTCCATTAGAAACAATTTTGCTCTGATTTCTAACATAGAAATATTCATTTTATTGCACAAAGAATTCTAAACTGTATAATTCCATGCTGTATGGCTGCTAAAACTTACTTAAAAATTCAGTTCTTAAACAAAAAATTCTAATGAGATCTGATAAACAAAACAAGTAAGTGGTGTGCCTAACGCATCACATGGGAGATGCCGCAGGAATTAGCTTGTGTTGAGTTAGTTCATGTCCCCATAGAGCTGTGTTTGAGCTTTTTGAAGCTGCTCACTCAGAGGGATTATCTCATTCAATCTGCTTTAATCACAACTAAATGCTTTCAATTGGTATATACTGGGACAGAATTAGAGAATCAGAAGCTCCAAAAATCCATGTGATAGGCTTAGGGTGGAGAATAGAAAAGAAAAAAATGAAACACTGTAAAGGTAAAAAAAAAAAAAAAAAAAGTTTGATACTCCACAACTGAGACTTACAAGTTTGATTCATTGTATAGTAATGGAGTTACACCAGAATAAACCTAAGAAAACTGAAGCCACTGATACCTCTTTTAGGGTTGTAATGCAGTATGCTTCATAAATATTCACAGTGAGCCTAACTGCCCACTATTATCCTCCTACTTCAAGAGCCTCCTCTCAACAGAAAGTTTTCAAGAAGGCCGTTAGTGAAGACAGAGATAACTAATTATATGTACAATATAACCTGAGAATGTTACCATTACCAAATCTGCCAAATAAAAGTTCAGTGGGAACACAATGGAAACTGCAACACAATATTTTCCTAGAAAACCTGTTGGGCAATAACAGCAGCACTTATATTAGGCTATTAAAAGATAGAATTATACACATGGATGGGGTACAGTTGCATATTCCACTCATGTTACACATGTGCATGCACACTATTTAGTCATCAATTTCCTCCCCATTGAGAGGTTCAACAATTTGATTTCTAGCTTATTGCTGTCAATAGATTTATACTTTACTCATGATTTAGAGCTATCAAATAATTTTATGCTGACATCAGTTGCCTCCCTGACAGCTCTAAAATATGAAATAACAAGCAGTTGGTGTCAGCACTCTTAAATCAAGCCCAAGGGCCCCCATGGCACCATACTATGGCAGCTTGTTACTGCTAAGCAAATGTCAGTCCAGTCAATGTGTGTAGGAGGTTGTCAACTCCCTGGTTGCATCTGCCCTAATAACTAGTCCTCTATAAGGTGAAATTCATAAAGCTACCATCGTACTGCCTGAAATAGAAGGTGACAGAGGCTAGAACAGATAACATTTCTTGCCAAGTTCAAGGAATGGTTGCCAGTCCGAGAGACTGGGCTCTACACCTCTGCCTTAGAGAGGTTACTATTCTTCTGGTGGTTTTGTTAGGAAGCACAGAAGATACACAGTCATTAACATGCAGAGATACATTATTTTTTTTATCCTCGCTTTCTATTTCCAGTGTTAACAGCATGCTACATTTAATGGTGTAATCTAGCCAGAGGCGTAGCTAGGAATTTGGAAAGTATACACACACATTGGCCTCCCTGTTGGTCCCCTGCCCTCACCATACCCATAATCTCCCAAGGTAGACATACCATTATATATATCCCCATCACTAGCACAGCAGGCACTATTAGACAGGGGATCTAGCAGCATGTTCATAAAAGGCCTGGCAAAGAGCAAAAAAACCCACTGCCCCCCATGAAATTAAAATTCTATGCTGAGGCGTACACAAGCACATGCTTGCTTCCACTTGAATAACTTTTGAAACATCTTGTAACACAAAACAACTCGGAAAATCTACCACAGAAAAAAGGAGGCAGATTTGAGTTCAGTCATACTACAGTAAAATTTCATTTTCCAATCTTTTGGAAAAGACCTTAAGACCCTAAGAATTATAATGGATGTCTCTTTTTATTTAGTTTGAAAAAAAGGGTTATATCTGCAGGAGAAGGTAGGATTTTCTCTACAGTTAATTATATGAAAATATATATCACAATCTTATTTTAAATACAGTCAGTAACACTTGAAGATTAAGTCCCAAGGCTATACAAAGCAAGAAGATGAGAAATAGAGAGCACTATATTTTCCAGTAGATACCTACAATTTAGTATTGGAAATTCATTTACCTTCTTTCACATGGTTTGTTTACATGCAATGAAATTAAATTATGAATTTATGATTATCCACCATATCACTGTATACTGATCAAAATAGTTTTGGTTTAGAAGACTGCCTCCTAAAAATGAGAGAGACTACAAAAGCAAGATTTATTTCCCAACTAAGAAAAGAGAACACCAAGAGAGGCAGAGTGCTGACCCTGAAACTACAGAACTATTCCCATTTTTCCAGTGTCTCCTCCAGGATGCACTGCAGTTTATGATTAGAGATAATCCAATAATACTCCATGAGCAATGGAGAACGTGCAAGCTGTACCCTTTCACACAGTGAATTTCACAAATACACAGGCAGGTTCAGTTTAGGCTTCCTCTTGTACAAGTCCAGCAATGATGGGCAGCTAAGAGGAAAGGGATCAAAGAGAGAAAGCTTTGAAGGCAAAATGCACATGGGTTTGAAGAGGCAATTAATCTTTGCAAAGACACAGAGAAGGAAAATGCCTGTCACCTCAGCATGACTGGAGACAATACAGTGTTCTCTACTACATTTTTATTTTAAAAGAAGAAAAGGAAATCTGGCCTTTAGCACTAGGCAGGCAAGAGAGAGAGAGAGGGAGAGAGAGAGAGAGAAGGAGAAAGAAATTGTGTTTAGGTTTAAAATTATAAATAGCACAAACATTTCTGACATTGTATTGTGTTTCTACATTACATTCCTGATATGTCCAAGTGTTTTTTCCAACATGTATTTGATTTTACAGAAATATTAGTGGGTGCCATTTTAATGCTAAGTCTTGAGATTTTGTACTCTTTACAAGGTCTTGAGAAAATTTCACACATCATGACTGATGGAGAAAGCTGAAGTTTTACCTTACTTATCAGGAGGAAAAAAAAGGGACATAAAGAATAAAGCTTAATATCTCTTATTTCTTCCTTGCTTCCCACCACCTTGAGAATTTTTTACTCCTCATTTTCTTCATCTTTCCTCAGCTGAAAATTTCTCTGAGCTATGCTTTGCTTCTTCAAGACAAAACACTATTTTTCGGTACCTTAGATGACAGTGACATGGCTTTCCCATTTGTACTGGACCAATATGGAGGATATATTGATCATACAAACTGGGAGAGAATATTGCTGTAGCAATCTTGTCTCTTTAGAGGCCAAAATTAAAATACCACTTTTCTCCATCAGAGCATGCCTATTTACAAAAAACTCCAGAAAAGCAGCTGAAGAATGCTTTAGCTCAACTGTAACTTGGTTTTCTACAAAGACGTGTCTTTAGGCTCCAATATTCTCAATTCATTACCTTTTATAAGAAAGAAAAAGAAAAATCCAATTGTAAAAAAATAAAAACATAGTTGATTTCTATTTGACAAAAAGAAGCGTGAAAGTTTATTCTTACAAGTACTCTGTGAAGTGCTGCATAAGTAACTACGGCAATTTGTGTCTCTCCAGGGGCAAGTGCATGGGAATCCAACATCAGCACTGAAATAAGAGGAAAGAAGGCAAGAGAGAGACAGAGACAGAGTGAGAAGCTGCATCCCAGAGCAATTCTGTTCATCTACCATCTGTCACAATCACTGCCATTCCCAAAAGACCTGGTTTAGAAAGGCCACTAGAACTAATGAGCACTGGAGAAAGGTGGAATCCTGAATCAAGCTACATATAAACATCAAAAAGCCAAATAAAATGGGCAAAGCTCTTAATAAACCCTCAATACAGCAGGACAAAGGTCCAACACTATTGGTCCCAGTGGTAGCTTGCTGGAGTTCACACTAAACCCTTAAGAGATGCATATGTAGTTAAGGAGAAGGGCCATCATACTGGGGTTTGATTAGTTTTACTATTTTTTAAAATTTATTTTACACTATATTTTGTTTTTTTGCTAAGTATGCTGTACCCTGTAACACTGCAAAAATAAACCACAGCACGGCAACAGAAATAATGTTTATGCCTGCAGTAATAATTTATCTAGTCAGTATTTTAATACGTTTTTTCAGTAGAAAGTTCAGCACTTCTGACTTCAGAACATAAAGGCATGGATTTCTTTTTTTTTCCCCTGCTTGTAAGAGGAAAACCAATAAATATCAGGTAGATGGTTTGCTTTGAGATGCTGTTAAGAAAAAATGAAATGCTATTTTAGGCCCACTATCAAAGGGTTATGAAAATTAGTATCATAATTAGAACATGATGCTTGAATCTTAATATAGGGAGACTTGGTTCAGCTGTAAATCTTGAAGGGGAATCTTGCCTGAGACCTCTCTTTTCAAGGCATTTAATGACTTTCTGCAATCATGAACATCTGTAACTACAAAAACCTGATCTAAAGTCCACTAAAAGTGATGGAAAGACCTGAATTGACTTTGTCTTATCCAGGGATGATGGTATTGTTATCCTGGATTCCCAGGTTGGAAGGAACTTCGGGTGAATGTGATATTTTTGATCTCAAGTACTACAACTTAGGCTTGTTTTCCTAGTGTGCTTGTCCACAAAATTGAGATGAAATTATTCCAACAAATTCCTGAGAAAAGTGATTTACCTCATTCAGATCTTCCTATCCAAGAGAGGATTTCAAAAGCCTTCCATAAGTCACAGCCAACAAAGCCCCAAGAAGGAATTTGCAACTGTCTAAAAACAAAACATCATAATCTAAGAAAAGCTCTGAATTCTAATAAGAGCAAGTCTTTGGACACAAGCAGATACCTTGGGACTTCTCTGCTGGTATCAACAGCACATGAAAATTCATTAAGATATTATCGTGGTGGACCATAGTTTAAAGTCAACATATGGTCAGCAGAAAATTAAAGATCTGAAAGAAATGGAAAGGAGAAAGGAAAGCTTGCATTTTAAAAATACTGACAGAAGGCTCAAGCCAATTTCATTTCAAAGCTGTATCTTTCTCTGCTTGTAATTCCATATGGCTGTATGATGTCTAATGAAAGTATATGGCAGTTGCTCTCCTGTAAAGCATTCATCCCCTGAATCCTTCTCCTCTTCAAGTGACTCCCACCTTATTCCAAGTCAGAAACCCACACTCAGCAGTGCCATACTGACTGGCATTAACGTAAACTCTGGGTCAGAAGTGTGCTTCATGGTGCACAGGGAAACCCTACAGAAATGCTAGAACTCAGCAAGCTTCTGACAGCTGAAAAAGTGAGAAACTCAACAGGAACAGTGTGTATGAGCCACAGAAATAGGGACAGGAGGAGACAGAAGGCTGGCTGTATGGGAACAGCTACCACCTCTCTCCCCTCCTGCGCTTCGCAGGGTCTGTAAAACCTTGAGAGAATGCATCTATGAAAAGTTGCCTTGGCAAACTGAAGTTGTAACTTTGGCAATGTAGTGCTTCCCACAACAATTTTAGTCTGAAGCTAGCAGAACAGTAAATACCCCCACCTAGCAGACAACCATCTATACCATATATATGTGTATGCATATGTACATGTTTACATATATAAGTACACTTAAAACCATATTTAACCACATAAAATATTACTATTTAGAATAATAATAGACACTGAAGCCTTTTTAAGGCCCTGGAAAATTTTATCATCTAGAAAGTGATCCCACATACAATATATTGGCATTTAAGAGTTCCTTACTGATTTTTTTTTAAAATCACTCTTTACTTCAAGTGACCTGCAATATCTCCTTTGCTTAGATGAAGAGATGTGTTTTGTAAAACATCAATTTAAAGCACCACCCTATTTCTATTCTTTACATTTTTCAAGTGAATTTTAATGTCTGAAGAAGAAACTGTTATCCCAAGAAACACAAGGTGTGGCATGGACAGCCACAGAGAAGCTTCTCCCTACTATCTGTCCCCGGTTTTCTATCCCAAAAAGCTTACTGCTTAAACATCATAATGCTAATGACTATTGGAAGATTAAATGCTCCATATCCTCTGTCAGATTCACATTTCTGGAGAGGCCTTACATAAACACAGAGACTTAAAATCAGAAATAAGTTCTGACATAGTTACAAATACATATAGGCAGTGGGAGACGAATGCCTTAATTTCTGATAAAAGACATAAATATAAATGTCCATAACCCTTCTAATAGATCTTAAACCAATTTTGGTTTTCAAAATATAATATATAAAATAAGCATGCAAATAGATTCAGACCTGTATGTTGTCCAACAAAAGTTTGTTAAATTCACTCAAAAAATTCCTTGGCGACTAAGTGACTGTACCTCAGGAAATTAACTCAATAAACAGTCTAACCTATCATGTGGCCATTTTACTGTAAAAACACATGCAGATTCTTTACATGAACCCTTGTTTTTGCAATTCTGTAATGATTCAGCTCATGATGCCTAACCTCTGCAGTTTTCTTAGCAAGAGACTAATTGGTATGTCAGTACATGTTGATACCCAAATAAAATTGGCCATCTCAGACCGCTATCATGATGCCACGTTCCAAAAGTATCTCAGCAGAAGCAACACCTGCATTATACTGGCATAAGTCTGAAAATTTAAAATTACTTATTTGTTAAACATTATCCTTCTTATAATTTAATGAAGAAGAATAATAATAAAACAATACTACTATTTCAGTAATAAAGACCTATTTAATTATGTTAATAATAACAAGAATCTGGGAACTGATATTGCTTGAAAGTAAACTCCTTGCCCACAAAAGAGACATAATACATGTGGCAATTGTGCCTTCCGTGACTTAGAAAAGATCACTTTGTTGTTATCTTTATAAGTGGCTTAACACACATAATGCTTGCTTCCTGAACAGTACATTCTTCTCTTTTAAACTTCAGCAAGCATTTTGGCCAGCTAACACATATAAAATTCACAGTACTGTTTAAGGAAACCTCATATTCTTTCACTGAACCTCTATAAATAGAAGTTGCAGATGGTTATTTAAATGGAAAAGTACTTCCCAGTGGACTGAAACAAAGACCTGCTCTTGTCCAGTAATAAGTA
Source organism: Athene cunicularia (assembly GCF_003259725.1). NCBI lineage: Eukaryota > Metazoa > Chordata > Aves > Strigiformes > Strigidae > Athene > Athene cunicularia. The sequence continues at coordinate 107,643,244 of NW_020799091.1, read as the reverse complement.
GCTGCAAACTTCAGCTATCATGACCCTACATTAGTCACTTTCTCAACTTAAAAATTTTTCCACCTCACTCTTCTGCTTCAGTAAACAGGATTGTCATTCAAACAGAAGAAATGTTCTTTCTTTCCTTTCGGTTTGATGCGCAAAGGATGGGATGTGCTGCTTGTGAAGAAATATTACAGTGAGTGTGATGTAGTGTCAAACCATCAGTCACAAACAAACGCCTTCTTCAGGGGCACTATTTTACACACCTTCTGTTCAAGAAAGAGTTTCCATACTGGCTGACTTACAATAAGTCTGTTTCAACATAGACTTATGTTCATGCATAAACTAAGCATGGGTGTTGATCTTCAGAATTCTTCCTTAGATCAATAGTCCCTTTAGTTCTCAACCCTGTCCACCACAAACTGACACAGAGATCAGGGGGTCAATTCATCCTGCCTCTCTGCTCTCCTCTGTCAAAATCTATGAAAACCACACGTAAAAACTGATTTATTCTATATCTGTGATAAGTCTTGCTAACCAAGAATAGTTGATGTTCAAAAAAGGAAACCAGTGCAATGCTTTCTATCAAGGGAAATTATTATTTTATATGCAACTGAGATCTGGGTATTATTCTTTGATTCCAAACATGGAATGAAAATCTGCAGGTCTTTCTGCTACGGCCACCTAGCAGCAATTACTTACTCAAGGAGTAACTTGAGAATATATGGTATCTAAACAAAACATGGTGATTATTTGCAAAAGAAGCTCCACATTCTATTCCTGCTCAAGATGCATTAGATCCACCACCTAGCATCTTAATGACAATTGTACTTCTTCCTTTACAACTCATCTGTTAACACCACCTCAGAGATGTCACATACATGATAACTTCCAGATTTCTGGATGAGAATGCTTGGACGAGTTCTCCTATCAAACCAGCCTGTGCTGATGCTTTTTTTCTGGCAACCTGCTGAGACATGGGCAAGCACTTCACCATTATAAACAGTCAAGTATTTCACTACTGCTTTCCTATCCAGCAGGCAGAAAAACTAGGAGGAGGACACAGAGAGCAACCTGCAGTGCTTTGCAGACCTACAGTCTTGCTGTCCAACTGTTCTCTTTCCCCTTCAGCTGACACGATTTAGAAATGGTTAATGAAGTTTCACGAGCTAAAGCTCAGTTGACTTTATCTCTCATTGTATATAATTTAAAGGCATATTTTGACAGTTCAGCGTCCAAAAGAAGCTTGTAAAATCTAAAAAAGGCACCTGCTTTATTTTTGTCCAAAGCTGAATTTTCATCTAAAGCATTTATGCAGTAAGACTGCCCAATATTGCCCTTATAATGCTCACCACCTGTGCATACAGTGAGAAACCATGTCCATTTTCCAGATATAGTTTAGGTGGTCAAGTATTATAGCTGAGCTTTCTATGAATTTTATCTTCTTTCAGCTAAAGGAAGCCAGAGTTTTTTATAGCTTTCCTTCACCCTGCTGTTTCTCTTTGCCAGTAAGGCCTATTTAAAATACCCTCGTTACATATAACAGAAGGAACAGAACCCTGTAACAGAACCCGTCACTTGGCTGTGCCAAAAGCTGGACTTTTTTCTTCCATTTTATTTATCAATTCAAGTACATACTGTACTTTATAAAAGTGTTTCCTTGGGCCCATTATAGACAAATCTGATATTTTGCTATCATGCCCTACTCTTGACATGAGAAAAGAGTTCAAAGAAACTATTTCATAACAGTCTGACATTTTTCAAGTGCACACATGAATAATTTATAATTAGAGCATATTTTTATATTTACTGGTTTAGGTACTGATGTACTAAAATATATTTAAGATATGTATGAATGCCATTAGCCCGCATCATGGGACCTAATTTCTTCAGCTAGAAAATATGAAGTGATAACATCAATGCATTGACTACAAACAGCAAATGAGGTAATTATCAGCGCTTACTGGAACTTTCCAAAAGTAACTTAGCCAAGATTGCCAAAAGATTTGAAGCCCCCTGCATGTGCTCAGCAAATCTAGGTCAGAAAGAGACCACATGGGGAGCTATGTAAGGCAACTCAAATCTGATGGGCTTAGCACCCGTGAAACTCTGATTCTACTGTTATCATTTGCTTGGTTCCAGAAATGACTTTACTACTATGCAGAAAAAGTTAACTGTTCTTAGGCTCTGATACTTTGAGTGGTGAAAAAACCTACTAAATGAACCAAACAGACCAAGTTCATTATGATTTTGATTATTTTTCATATTTTGGTGTATTTCATGCTTCCTGCCTCCTATTGCAGCACTACCACTCCTGCATTCCTCTGAAATTACTGTCATTCTAAAGCCCTGCATGCTGGAGTTAAGAATTTAGGGAGAAATGTTGAGTGCAGGTAACAGCCGAATCACAGCTACTTACAAATTACTGTTGATCTGCTGACAGTTTTTAACTGTGTCCCCTGTCATTCTGCCACATATACAACAGAAAATATGCTACCCTCTCACCTCTTCCAAAGGTTTTTTTTCAGATAAATTGCAAAATGTGATATGCATCTCTAAAATATGTATCTCTAATTTGATAGAGATACATAAAAAGCAGCATAGAAAGAGATACAGAGGCAGGAAAAGGAACAGCAAAAAATGAGGCATTCAAGTTTATAGAAGTGGAAGAAAAGGTAAGAAGGAGTATAAAAGATAAAGGTTTTATTTTCTAAGTTACTTTGGAACCCATTTCTCCCTATTAATAGGGCTTTATGAACCTAAGTTCCAGTGGTCAGATATTCAAGATCAGAATCTAGGCTAGAGATGCATAACACACAGGCAATGAAAGCAAAAATGGCAAGATGGAAGTTTTTCATATTAGAGGTGACAGAAGGTCAGTGAATGTACTGGAAAAGAAGGCTAACATGGTAAAATGGCAGTCATCTTTTCTGACAGCCTGGAATTGAAAAAATGAACTTGAAGTAGGGGAGGAGAACATTAAAACAAATAGGACACGGGAAGTGTAAGAGTTAACTTGTTCATTTATTCTCTTGATCTTTGTAGGTGTATTTTACTTCCAGTTCCTCCAGGCTAATTACTCTCTCCTTTTTGGCATCATACACTGTTAATAGTTAAAGATAGTTATCAGATTCCTCTTAGTTATCATTTCATCCATCTTAGCATATTTAACACAATCATTCTCAGTAAATTAGACCCTTTAGCCCTTGAATTTTTTATATTCTTAGCTGAACTCTCTCCAGTATGTCAGAAACACTTCTGGAATTAAGTTTTTGATCAACAGTCTCTCTAAAGCTGGACCATAGTGAAAGGTTTCCTGTACATCTAAACCCAAACAAACCATCATGCTTCCACACTGACGTTCCACACTCACATGATGAGGCCGCACCTCCATTCTTGTGTTCAGTTTTGGGCCCCTCACTCCAAAAAGGGCATTGAATGACTCGAGCATGTCCAGAGAAGGGCAACGGAGCTGGTGCAGGGTCTGGAGCACAGGTCATACGGGGAGCGGCTGAGGGAACTGGGGGGGTTTAGTCTGGAGAAGAGGAGGCTGAGGGGAGACCTCATCGCCCTCTACAGCTACCTGAAAGGAGGGTGCAGGGAACTGGGAATGAGCCTCTTTAACCAAGTAATAAGTGACAGGACAAGAGGGAATGGCCTCAAGTTGAGCCAGGGAAGGTTTAGACTGGATATTAGGAAGCATTTCTTTCCAGAAGGGGTTGTTGGGCGTTGGAATGGGCTGCCCAGGGAGGTGGTGGAGTCCCCATCCCTGGAGGTGTTTAAGAGTCGGGCTGACATAGCGCTGAGGGATATGGTGTAGTTGGGAACTGTCAGTGTTAGGTCAATGGTTGGACTGGATGATCTTCAAGGTCTTTTCCAACCTAGATGATTCTGTGATTTTGTGATATTCATACTCTAAAGTCCTTTCTCATGTTTACAATTCCAAATTCTAAACCTAAACTGAACTAAAAGTTTAATACAAAAAAGCCAACAGATGTTCCACATTGATATTTACAATCTCTACCTGACAGTCTTGGTTCAGAAGAGAATACATTATTACCTACTTAATACTTCTTCGAATTCCACTTGAGATTAAAAATCATCCTTATATTTTTACTTTTCTTATATCATCATTCATGACAAGACTTTTCTTTAAACAGCTGAGATTCCCTGGTACAGCTATGTGGTTTCCATTCTGCGCAAAGGGACTGCAATAAAGTAATTAATGGAGTTCAGCTTCCCATTATGCACACCTAAATATAGGTGTCTGAATGCAGGTGGCAACACAAGAGGTAGGTGCCTAAGCTGTAATTACAAGGCAGTAAAGAGGTGGTCAATAAAATCTGTGTCATCAGAAGAATGACGGGACACACCTAGTAGCTTTTGTGTCCATTAACTGTGTTGACCAAGTTTTCATTGTTTAAAATGGGCACTTAGATGTCTGGTTCACCTATTGCCACCTACAGTTGGACACATAAACATACAGGTAAAAAACCTAGAGTTTCATCCTAAACCGATGATGGGACTCGATTCTCTGGTTATCTGAGGTATTTCTAGAGGCCAGGGCTGGCTGAAAAAACAGGATCAGCAACAGACACTTGTGCTGCTGGAGCAGCACCAGGAGGACACCACCGTAGGACATCTCAGATGTCACTAGATGACTATGTTTAGGTTACTGAATCTCAATCTATGTGTCTTTTGGGGAGATGGAGAAATGCAGTAAGGTATAATGTAGCCCTATAGTAGGAAGCTATGGATATATCCACAGAACTCATTGCACACTCATCTCCTACCTAGATGCCTAATCCTATTTACATCGCAGAGATGTTAGATGTTAGGCATCTAAAACACTCAAAGAATCTAACCTATCCTCAACTGTCTTGCTGCTTATAGGGATTTTTGAGTCACAATTGCTTTGTTTTTAAAGGCAACTTATAAACAAAAGCATTTAATGAACTGGTTTATTGCACTGGCCATTAAACAACTGTTGTGGTACTACAGAAACCAGAGACCTGAGCTGGTGGGGCAATAAGTCTCAGCAACCGTCCTCACCACAGAGGTTGGCAGATTCATGATAAGGAGTAAAACGCCATGCTCAACTGGAGCTGTGGGGAGCTCTGTGATTTATTTCAGCAAAATCAGTCTGATCACAGGTTTTGTTTCAATGTCCATAAAAGAAGACCCGTTCTGATGCATATATAAATAAATAAAAAATAAACCCCATTGAGTCAGCACAGATCAATAAATATAAGCAAGCATGAAAGCTTGCGTGAAAGTTTCCCTCTTCCCCCAAACACCAAATACATAGCAGAAAACTATCAGCTGCCAAATCAGTGAAACTATCTAAAATGCAACAAACATCATGCCATATGCTTGTTCTTAATTTTGTTATTTCTCCTTCCAGTGGAATTGCACACAAAAGTTTTCCCACGAGTCTCTGGTTGGAGTCTGCCTCACCACCACTGAGATAACCCTGCTCCTCTCTCCCTTAGTCTGGAAGAATGATATGGCATTTCTCCCAAGTTTATTTGGGCATACAAAGGAAGCATAAATTATCAAGGGTTTGTTTTGGTTTTTTTTTTTAACTAAATTTGCATAAATGACCTTATATTTTTCTGTGAGTAAGCAAGTTCTCAATAAACATATTGCCCTGTAAAAAATTTAATAATTTTCCTCACTTAAAACCAGTATAAACTAGTGTTATAGAAAAAGTAGTAAGAATTCTCTTGGCCTTTTGAGAATATTTAAACTGCTTATTCAGTGCTTTCCCTTGAAACAAGGTGCTTAATAGCATAGTTTGTGAAGTTGGTAAATCAAAGCAATACTAAAAGTCTATCTTTCTGAAAAGATGCTTCAGACGCAATGCCTACCTTGGAGTCTCATGGGAGCCCTGTGTTGTTAAAGACAGTTATAACCTGCACAATTTCTACTGTTTCAGCAGGATGCTGAGGATCAGGATTCCTGAGCTCCTTCTCAAGCTCTGCCACAAAACACAATTGGCACTTTCCTCCTTTGTCTTGCTCTCGCAGTTTGTAAAGCTGAGATCTTATTTACAAGCTGACAGAGTTCATGTGCCACTGTTTACAATGTGCTTTGAAATACTCCGACAAAAAGTGTTATACAAGTGAAAAAATATCATTATTATTCAACTAGTTATGTCCTTTGCATCCAAGCAAAATAAAGCAGGCAATTTAATCGTGCAAGCAATCTTTTAAATAGGTTTCCATGTTTATGCCACTTGAATTCAACATCAATGGAGCAGGATAAAATAGAGCACTTAGCTCATTCCTGTGGTCCTAATTTATTTTCATCTTGCTGGTTTTTGTTTTCATATCAAGTTCTAACAAGAATGAAGTACATGGATTTTTCCAGCTGACTGACACTCTGTATAATGTATAACATTGTGTTCATAAAGAAAACATACTTCTCTCCAGAGGTCTGAAATAATATTTTTAAAATCTGAAACATATTTTTTATAAGTTTTGTAGAAAAACAGTGATGGGAAAGATCAATTGTTACTCTTTCTTAAGCTACTTTCATGGGAAATATGGTGATTTTTCTTATTTCTTTCAAGATGATTCCTTTCTAACTTAGACACTTTGCCCACTGCAACATGAAGATTCTCAAACTTCCAGTGACAGATGAAGATAACAGACGTAATGATTTTGGAACAATTCAGTGCTGCTTTTCAAACAGAGATTCAGCAGTAAGATTTTTCCTTTTTTTTTTTTTTTTAGTCTTAATGCATATGTACCTGTGTGGATTCAAAGTATTAAATTTAATGCTTTAAGACTAAGACAAAAGAAAAAAAAAATCTGTATTATCTGATTATCAAAGACTAAAACCTCCTTGCCCAAACTCCAGTGAATGCTATCATTCTTTACAAACTCCAGGGTACTGCTGTACTTGGAATCTGCCAAAGATTAGAAGTTAGCAATTATAGATTTTACAGATTTATACAAATAAACAGAAATTACCCATTCACTGTGGGAATGAGGGTGATTTTGTACATGTGGCAAGCAAGTATGGAGAAACAATTACTGTTTTAGAGAAGCTGAAATAAGATCCCTCAGAAGGAGAAAGAAGAAAAGAAGGTTTCCTTTTAATATCCACATCACACACATCAGCTTTTATTCCATATTGCAATGGATTCTAGGCAGGTAGAGAAGTGAAGTCAAGATGCATTGTACTGTGCAATTACCAACTCCTCTGGAAGCCCTAAAGTAACTAGGTACAAAACAGCCAGTACTTAATAAATTTTAAATATAAAACTGATTGGGAAGTAAAATATGATACTATGGTAGCTAGTACTGAAGCAACTGCTTAAAATTGATGTCTGGCTATATACAATTAAATGTACACCCCAACAGAAGTCCCTGTTAAGCTAGAAAAAAATACCGAGGAGTATAAAATGAAAAAACTTTTTTTCCCCCTCAGTTTTGCTTTTAAGACCAGTTACAATAAGACCTTCGTATAACTGAATAAACTAGGGACAAGTTTATCTAAGTTTCTGAATCTATTTAAAGAGACCTACTGCTTTACAGGGTACTGAAAAAGCACACATTGCTTTTAAAACATATCAGTCCAATTTCACAGTAATCAAGGATATGTGCCCTTTCCAACACACAGTATACAAATACAGTCAGTCCAAAAGACAAGTTTTCAGATTCTCAATACCTGACTTACATGCAATATTCATCATGGTTATGTGATGAGAGAAGATAAATTTTATAATACAAATAAAGTGAAAATGATTTTTTCCAATTTGAGGGCCATAAAACACTTATTAAAGATAAAAGCAGGTTATTTGGCTATACTGGACTCCAGAAGATGCAGTATGTGTAATAGAGTGAAATAGAAATTTCAGTGATAGAAAATCATCCTCTTCTCTCTTTATAGTATAATAACCTTTTAAATCATGTTTGACATTTGTAAGTTGACTGAGCTGGCAGCTCTGTAAAATCTATGTGGTAATATATGTGGTAAACCCTTTCTGGAGCAGTAATCTCATTGCTTTGTCTAATGGCTCTCACTTCATGTGGCCTACTTGTCCCCAAGAGACTTATTTGACTCTGCCTTTCCTGAGCCACTGGTTGCTAATGTTCCTTATTACCAAGAAAGCAGGAAAGTGCCTGAAGGCAATGGCTACTCTGCCAGTGGTACAAGCACCAGCAACCTTCTGCCGAGTCCTTTTTTCCTCCTGTTTTTCCTAAAAAAAAAACCCATAAAATATGCACATGTGTTATAAAGGGATTGCTTTGTGTCTCAAGGAAAAAAAAAAAAGGGAAAGGAAAAGAAAAAAACAATATGACAGTGCTCTTTACGCTGCTCCAATTGCTAATCTGACAAGCTCCATCTGGTAGGCAGACCTTTTATCTTCTCATCACCCTAAATCTCCAAAGAAAAGTGGACACTAGTGGCATATGTGCATTGTTGGTTCCTATGTTTAATGAGGTACACAATTTACAGGTCTAACTGGAGAAACATTATTGAAACTTAGACAAGGAAGGAGCGTGAGGGCAAAAAGCAGGCACTGCATATTCTTCACCTCTTTCAGCAACTGTTCATCGGGACAAATATTATATCATAATCAAGGTCAAACTGTATTCTAAATCCCCATTTAATTCTTACATCCATACCTGAATTATATAAAGAGATTAAAGCAGATTTATCTAAATGTCTTCTTGGCAGTGACCCATCTATCCACCTTACGTAGCTGACCATTTCATACATGTATTAATTGTTCTGTGAACTATGGAGGCACTTTTTTTTTTTTTTTTTTAACTTGAAGCTTGAAGTCTAAAGATACAAACCATTTCCCACACTGAATGACATCACAAGACGGTTGTAAGGTATACTGCTGTAAAATTTATGATGTACTCAGGGTTATATTACTACGTACTGAGACAGCATTTCAATTCAATTCAAATAAGGTTTCCTTCATTTGGGGCAAGAGTCTATTCTGTCTTAATTCCTAAGGGTAGGAATTAAACACATATGCTCCTGAGTGACTCATATTCTGCACATACTGTGTGACATCTTTCAGATTTGGTCTTTTGATGCCTAAAAGGAATTTCTTTCAGACAATCAATTTTTTTTTATATGTACCAGTATGTATCTATATATCTATATATCTATATAAAATTATTATCACAACTTTCTGTATGCCATAGTCTTATTTACAGATGCCTGAATTAAAAGCATATCTGAATGTATTTGACCATCCACACTTACTCCCAAAAAACTGAATATAAGAGCTAAAGTCACATTCCTGAAGATCCTCCTTTTTAATTGGTATAAAACACAGTATAAAAACACCACATGCCCTAATCTCTAGCAAGTATAAATTATTGTTTACCTCATAGCACAGAAAAGAGTTTCAGTTTTTAAAAAGTGTTTGCTGCTGCCCACTGCTGAGATACTTCTCCAGTTTGCTATGTGACTTGGATGTAGCAGTGAGGTGGTGACTACATCAGGTCTCCAACAAACCTGGAGAGAAGACTGTCTTTCAGCTCTAATAAACTGATGACGTTTTAACTTCAAGAATATTTCTCACTACTGTAACATGAATTGCATGACTTCCATGAAACCTCTCCTACATCCCTCACTTTTAAGCCAATGAGTATCATAAAATTATTATTCCCAATTGCAAAGACAGTATTGTTTAAGTATTTGCTCCACTACTAAGCAGTGATGTGTTCTGCACATACACTTTGCACTTACACTCTGCACGATTTCAAGCCCTGTGCAATCACCAGATGGATTGCACTGGATTGCTTTCTAAAAATGAAAAATTCATACTGTAAATCAGTTCCTATGGTTCTTATGGCAACAAAGTCCTCAGTAGCCTCCCAAGGCCTCTGGTGAGCCCTCACCTCCCAGAGCTCACAGACTTCCTGCCTCTGCATCCTGCTTCACCAAAGGCTGGGGAAACCTCCCCTCTTTGCAGTCACAGATGGAAAGAAAAAAAGAGGCTTTAACTACTCATTAAAACCAGAAGGAATAGGCTTGTCAGTTTCCTTAATACTCCCACCCTTGACTTTTTGTATCATTTTCTCCTTCTTTATATTCCTTCCTTTAGCTCTCTACTGCTCTTTCTTTTTTTCTTGCTCTGTTTTCCTCTGCTTGTCCTTTCCTTAACCTCTGTCTTCTACCTTGCAGTCTCCTTTATCTCTACACTTATTCTCTCCTTCCTCTCCTGTCTCCTGCGCATAGGCTATTTGTGAATTTTCTGCACCATTGTAGCTTCCCATCATTTCATTATTTTAAATCTCTCTGTTCTCACTTGGGTTGTACACTCAGTATTTTTCTGTTTCTTAGATTTTGTTTCCTCTGCAGATAGTTCTGTGTTGTTCCCAAATTATCTAATGTTGATCTTTTTTTCATACAAAGCACTTAATGCCAGTTTCCCAGAAAAAATAAGTTGGATGGTGATGCCAATGCCACTTCAAGGGTAGGGAAACAACTGATAACAGCCATTGCTCACATTAATTTCCCCCAGAAATTACAGAGAAACTGGAAAGATCATCCAAAAGCAAAAAGCATATTTCTCAAAGTGCCTCAAGTCTCAAGATAAGACCACAAAATCTGGTAACACAGCTAACACAATACAAAAACATAATGCATGGCAAAGCTCGTCATCTTTCTCTAGAAGTTTTAATATTTTAAGCTACTAAAAATCATTGCATTAAATCAAAAGATTCATTTTTCCAAAAGAAAGTTGATGTTTCTGCTCCAGGAGACTCGGGCAATGCAATGCCACTGCCCTTTGGCTCCAAACATCAGCCCACCAAGTCAAGGCTCCAGAAACACAGACTGCTCCAGTCTGAGCCTGGATTTTGAAACGTGCATGAGCTCTCTGCTGCAAACTGTGAGCCTCAATAGTACCTGTCACAAGACTCTCAAGACTTCCCAGCACCTACAATTTTCAGCCACAGAAGCTGCTGACTTGTTGATAAGCAAGCTAGCAGCACAGCAGACATACCTCAGGGCCATCGATAACAGTGATTCAGGTTCCCCAGCAGCCCCCAGGCAAAAAGGCAGAAAACTAGGCCAAAATCTCACTTGCAGTGAAAGATTCTTGAAACCAAAGTGCTTCTGTATGTCCTGAAGAAAAACCGTTCTGCCAGAATATTCCCAACTAACTCTACTTCCAATTTAAGGAGAAAAGTCAGAGAGAAGGTGGCAGAGGAAAGAAAGTGTCATCACTTATACTTTACATAGGCCCTGCTTTCTCCATTACCTTGCCAGGATAGCAGATGCATTAAAGAATTCCTTCCCCTCCCTAATTACATACCCAATAAACTACTTGGGGTTTCGTTTGCCAAAGATACTGCACTCTGAATGATCCATGACCCTTGCCACTATAGCTGTTTCAAAGGGTAACATCCTCATACTTGGGTTGTTTCTCATACATTATTCATAATACTGTCCTTTGACAGAGACCTGGCACTTAGAGACTGAACAAAAAGTAAAATAAAGATAGGTAACTTCCACCTTGACATATTTGTCTCTAATACAAACATGAATAATGAAGAAAGGCAATATATGAGGCAAATAAGATCCTAAAATAATGGGTCTTTTGTTCTCTGTCAGAACCATTCAATATCTTTTGCCTTTGCAGGAACTCAAATGAAAATGTGTTTTCAAGACCTAATGTATTCAATTTAATACTGGCCATAAAACTGCCAAACTATCTGTCATGACCAACAGGCAGTGCATTACCTTGGTCGGGAAATGCCTCACATATCCGAGAGCTTCTGCATCTGAACATCCGCACAATGAGGTAACTGTCCACTATCTAACTGTATCATGATTGAGTCATACCACCTGTCCCTTCCTTGGCCTCTGGACAGAGTAAACATTGCATTCCACCAAACTCTTGGAGGGTAAAAAAAACCCCAACCTTGTAAAACATTTACCAAACCCACCAGTTCTATTCCATTAAATGTATAAAAACTTAACAATTGAGAATAAATTATTCAAACTTTGTCCATCTAACTTCTCTGCTTGTTCATCTTGTTTTCATCTCCCAAGCCTCGTTTGCTGTCTTCTTCCAGATTTTTACAGGATGCAAATGTGTTTTGTTGCCAGGGATTTGTTAGAGAAGGAGGCACATGAGCTGGGGCACAGCCACAGTGCTCATGGGGACAGTTTTATGACTTGCAAGGTCCCCATTCCAAACTAGAAGAAACAAATCCCAAAACAGGAAAGTCAGTTTCTTTTTGGCTTATCTGAGACAAAGCATTAGGTTTAACAGCACTTTTCTTCTAGTCTGAAGACGAGACCGGAGACGGTGTGACTTGGAAAGCTTGCTTAGCACACCAATCTATAAACAACTCTTATGATATATCCAATCATATACTGGTTTACAGTCTGATCACTATAACTTGTCTTTGTAGACAGAAATGCAGCAAATTATTATAGGCAAGTTCAAGATTATTCTCTTTTAGCTCTCCTATGCATTTGCTACTCTTCTTCCACAGGAACTCCTGTGGAAGTTCAGTTTTGCTTCTACTGTGTGCAAGAAGGATCACATCTGTGTTTGAATGCATTTTGTACAAATTCTACCACAGCTAGCAATTCCTCAGCTGATTATTCACAGAGGCCATCAGGCCTGTGGCTGTCACATGGTCAAACAAGGAAAACAGCACAACAGGAATGTTAATTAGTATAGCATAAGCACAGTCATAATGAACTCTAATTGCTTGTCAGTGGCAGTTGCCATAAGGTGCAAGATCTACACCAGTTCTTGCACCTGTGGCTATGGCTACAGGTATTGCCAAAGCTAAACACAGGCCCTGATTAGACAGTGTTTATTAATATTATCAATTCATCAAGCATCCCATACATTTGTATGTATTATCTTTATGATTTAGTGCTCTTATGCTTCTGAGCATCACTTAAAAGAATCTTCACAATTCTCCGGATTTTGCTGCCATTTGAACCATCTCCCGCAATACTGAGAAACAATTTCATGCTTGATTGGTTTTTTAGTCACATATTTGATCTCAGTATTATAAGAAAAAAAAAAATCAGCAGGAGAAACATACTAAAAGGGGTTTTATGCACTAAGCCACAACTGAATTCAACTAGAAGCTATTTGTCACAAAATGTAGCCACCAAACCCCAAAATATTAACAGTACTTTCAATCTCATTCTGATAAGCTGTTGAAATGACAATACCTTCCCCCAAAACTTCACATTCTTGCAAGCAAGCCTTTGAAATAAATGCAAAATAAAAAGATCACACATTACTTAAGCAGATTTCATTACATTTGTGGTATCACCCAGACTCTCTTCTAAACAGTGAATATAAATTATGCTGATTAACATCACAGTTTGAGGTGATCTGAGGAGGAAAATGGATTGTGATCTGCAAAGGATGAAGAGAGACATCAAAGCACTTAGTTCCCACATCTCAACTGCAGTCATCTTTTAGAATGACACTCCAAAGTACTGACAGGACAGTGAGACCTGGGCAAGTTGCTCTCTGAAGACTGCAAATCTCTCTTTCTCAAGAGGAAAATAACACACTCCTCCCATATTCTCTGCCTTCCAACCTCTCCGATCATGTCTACATCACAAAGGGATTTTGTTGTTTAGAATCTCAGATTTCCTCCAACTGCATAGAGGCATGCTTTAATTTGTATTATTACTTAAGATACTAAGAATCTATCCTATTTAGAGATGGTTATATCACCGAATTCTGTTTATCTCAGGTATTTAAAAGACACACATCATCTTAACATCTACTTTGACAGACAATGAATAATACTAATGAAACCTAGCCAGATGCAAATGATGAATTTTATCCATTATAAAAACAATCAAATACTCAGTGGTTATATCTCAATGACTTGTCATATAAAGGGAGATGGAAAGGCAGTAGTAGTTCACTAAAGCTGGTTTTATCTTCTTGTAAGTTTATTTTATCTTCTCAGCCTTAGGAGGAGGAGGAAAAACAGTAAAGGAGATTGTAGCTTATAGAGGAGAGGAGAGGTGTAAGTTGTAAAATGGCAAATATTTCCCATTAAAGTAGAAACACAATCTTTTACTACAGTTAGCACTCCACCTAGTATCCTAGAAAGTATGAGTGGTTCATGCAAGAAAACAGGAATCACTTCTGAGGGTACACTTACGGCACAGGCTGATGTGGCCAGCATATGGCTAAACACCAGGTACAAACACTTTATTGTAAATCTACAGTCTAACAGTCCCATCATTCTCTCGAGGACAAGGATACCTCTGAACAGGGATGTTTTATAAACAGTTATGTGTTTGATGAAAGGGATGGTTTTCAATCTTTTGAATTTCAGATGCCTTTTGACGTAAAGGTGCAAATCCCTGCTTAGCAAATGTTAACCTAATGAAACTAACTTGCTTTTTTCTGTGTTTAAAGATCTCTTTAAGCTATTAAGGCTTTCTTAATTCATTTTACTCTCTCCCCCTTCCAACCAGAGCGATAAAATGTACAATGAGAAAAACACACACACACACACACACAAAATTCTCTGACACTTCCTACACTGTTAAATATTTGATATGCACTGCCAGTATTTAGCACACTATTTCTTCTTCTGTCATATTCCTATTCTTTGGTATTGCAAGAAAAAAAAAAAACCAAAACCAGCAGCAGTGTTCAAATACTCATCACTGAAGACCTTAGTAAATATTTAGTCTATTATGCTTAGAGATCCACATACAAAGGACAAATGAAACTGCTTGGAAGGACAAGTGAAATCATACATTTTAAACTTCAGACAACTCAAATCTGACACAACACAGCTGTATTTCAATTTTCCTCGTCTTCTTCAAATCTTTGTCTTTCATTTTTTTCTTTCTTCCTAAAGGGAGAAAGTGTCTCAGTCTGTAGACTAAATTGCCCTGCTACCTGCAAACACCTTAATCCTTTTACATCTGAATGTTCTTTACCAAAGTGGAGATGTAGACAAGCATACCACTACCTGACTGCAAAAAAAAAGAAAGACTGATTGATGTTCATAATGGAGCTCACACTAAATATTAATATTTAAATTTAAGTGCTGGGTTTTTATGCCCCTTCTCCACTATTTTATCTTCCTTTGATTCTCATTTTCAAATGTTCAACACAGAAAATGTTTTAAATAAAGATGACCATAATTAGGATTTTCCCTAATTTCCACTTCAACTTTTTGTTTTAGATTTAGATAGTTTTTCACATTCAGATGTTTTTCACAATGAATAAATAATCCTACCTTCTTTTAACTGAAGTTGAGATGTTTATTCATCTCCCTCGACAAGGAAAGGACATCTAATCAAGATGCAGAATTAGAAATTATTTTTTAAAAGTAAGAATGTGCGTCTCAGTTCTCTTAGAAGAACTCATCTAGCAGGCAATACAATATGGTACTAAAATAGATTAAGAAATTATCAGAGTTTGTCTGTTTGTAATTGTTTTAGGAAAATAAGATGATGAAAGTGAAATTTACACTGAAAGTCAGTCCAAAAGTAACTTAACAGCAGGTTTCTGATATAATCCATAATTAACCATGGGAAGAAGTTCTGATGAGCCAATTTATTCCAGAAGAAAAAGAACATGTAGCAATGTTAACACTCAAAAGAGGAAAAAGTATTTTTCCTCCGCTATGTTCCCAATAACTGATATTTAGCTGTGAACAATAACATCTCCCCCACCTCATGCAAATAATAATAGTATTGTTATAGGAATGCCTGGACTTAGGATGTCAACCACAACTCTGCAGTAAGGCTGCTGCTGTTCAAGACTTCTGTTTCCTGGGCCCTCTGATGATTAAGATTGTACTAATCATAAAGCCACTTACTGCAGCACAAATTTCCATCCTTGCTGCACTTTGAAAAGTGAATAAACCCTAAGATTTTTGTGGACTCATCAGAACAGATTATTATTGTTAGCTATGCTCATACAGCATCCTGCCACACTACTCAGTCTAGTCAAGAGGACTATTTCTGCACCTCCATGAGCCCCAGGCCCACACAGCCAAATTAAAAAATCACTAACACTCCACTCCCACCCTCAGTTATTAGAAATGCATGAAACATAAGGGGTTATAAATCTTCTTATGACACGAAGATTGTTTCAAATCTCCTGCAGTCACTGCTTATGAGAATGTCATCTCTGAATCTCACTCCCAAAGACAAGGATATGTTTTTAAAAGTATGCGGGATACAGGAAAAAAGAGCAGTGACAGTTTTGTAAATTGTATGCTTTGATTGTCGATGACTTAGAAAGCAGTTTATTTTTAAAATAAACATTCTCAAAATCTTTGATGGTATATTCATCAATCCATCTGCTTCACTGTAAATTCTTTGAAGTGCAGGTGGCTTGTAACGTCATGTTACAGCAATTAATGAAGTTTTTGAATCTATCTTGCTCTTTCACACTCTGTTGAATGGTGAAAAGGGGTTATCATCTTTAATTTTCCATCCAAACAGTATACACAATTAGATATTTTCATACATTTTCATATTTCTTTCAATAAATACATACATTACATGTTTTAATATAGAGCTACTGAATGCAAACCAACTACATCTTAGAATGATCAGGATGACAGTTCAAAAAAATAAAGATATTAAAATGCTGCTGTGCTCCAGAAATAAAAATCGAATAAATGAATAAGAGAAAAACCATGACCCTAACTATCTAACAGATAAACTACAAAACTCATTAAGTTCCTGAAATAAGCCTTATGCTTCACACTGTTCTATAATAAGCTAGCTATTGGATATGTGTCTGACTCTTCTGCCAGCTGGAATTAGACCTGCCTAATTCTTTCTTGCAGGCTGTAGTCAACTAATAAGGATTCTCCAACAGCTCAAATGACAGCTAGTTCTTGAAGAGCAGGTTCAGAGCTCTGTCTGATACAGTGATGGTCCTAGAATATGGCATCCCAAAAACTGTGACACATTCATGGCTGTGCATGTATTGTGTGACTCATTCTATATGTTCATGCTCACGATATTTGATCATCAAGTTTATTTTTTTAAAATATAAGCTGGAGCATTTTATTACCATCAAAAGTAAATGTTATCACTCAAATGAGAAGCCAAGAATAACTGAAAGGTTTTAGAAGCTTCTGAATGCCTGCATTTGTGCTCTCCGCAGATTTAAGACAATTCAATGAGAAGTCCACAGTGAAACTATTGTCTTTGATTTGGTGGTGGGGAGGGGAAGGGTGGAGGGGATGAAAAGAATAGCATCCCTGCATTCTTCCCACTGTCAATTCCACAGCAACTCCTCTTTAAAAATAACTGGAAATCCCTGGGTGGTCTAGTGGAAAGCAAGCAAATGGGAACATGCTCTTTAGTATGACAGTTGTGCGAACCAAATTCTAGACAGATGGACTTTAAGTCTCTAAATTACAAAGAATAAACCTGCTGTTCATGGTTGCCTCGTAATGCCAGTACATTTTAAGTTTTAAAATTTTCTGTCACTGCTTTAGTCTTTTGGTTCTTGTGTTTTACTTAACCTCTACTGTTTTTTCAACTATGACTGGATACAGAAGAGGACTTCCATGCACAAAAGTGCAGTGTCTAAACATAACCTCAATCCAAATCAGTGTAATATTATAAATGACCAATACAGGGCACTGAAGTAAGCAAAGGAATTCTCAAATGTGGTATTACTTGTTCTGTTTGAATATTCCGTCATCCTGTTACACATTCGCAGATAAAAAACTGAAACAGCCAGTCATTTTGATAAATGCTATGAAATTACTCTACAAGCTAACTTGAAAGTGATCATGATCTTACTGTCCCAGTTTTAACTTTACTTCTGTCCCAGATTTAGCTTCACTACATCAAGAGAGGATGACTGGCAGTCATGTCTCAACACCCACATAAATCTACCTTGCATGCAAGAATCCCTCAGCAGAATCTGTTACTCTGCTTACACTTGCACAGGTATATTAGAAGCTTATTTTGTGATTCTTTTCTGAGCCTGGATTTTTTTTCCCCATTTAACAGTGGGAATAAAACTGCTATACCTTCAGGAAAAATCTGTGCCAAGGCACTAAAAGATATCAGTTCATGAGCAGTGTCTGTTGCTTCAGTGGCTCCATATGCTGGATTAAACCAGAACACAGACAAACTAATATCTGCGGTTTACTCACAAAATCCAGGCACCTTGCTACCTGTAAGCCCTTGTCATGGAACTTTCCTGTCTAGATGAAGACTGGGACTACTCCATTCCCTCTAGCTGCAGCAAGCTTCAGCACTCCTGCCCTCATGGAGACCATGCAATCAATCACACTCCGTGCCCTTGACTTTTCCTGGACTCTGAAGGCCCCTTGGTTCATGCAGTCTCTTCTTAAGCTATGTTCAAGTACAATGAAGATGCTATCAAGGGCACTTACCGCCCTCACAAAATTTAGGGTTGTTTTGTAGAAGGCAGCAGTCAAAAACCTAACCTTTCCTCTGTTAGATGCTCAGAGGCAGTTAGGAGTCCATAGGCAATAAACTAACTGACAAGAGTCCCCAAGGATTCTCTAATAGCCTTGAATTAAGAATTATATGGCCAGAAAATACATGACTATTTCCTAACTAATGAAACTCAGAAAAGTCTCACTGGATCGCAGTATACCACAAAGGTCTAAAGCCATTTGCCAAAGGCAATCATGGACATTTCTTTATAAAACCAAACTCTTTTGCTCAAGGGTAGAAGGTAAGTAACATGCATCACCAAAATTTCAGAGAAGGGCATTAGTGCTAAGAGAAAATGGTATTGAGGAAGACATTGAAGACAACTGTAAACCAGAGCTTACAAGGCAATATGTCCACACAATGTTCTGACACTGACACACAAATGGAATTTAGTTAAATTTACAGACATTTAAGGAGGTTTGGGGCAGCTGAGTTGAATACATACTTTTAACATTCTGCAGTCCTTTCCCACAACAGAACATTCACCTTTTAACAGACTCAAAGCCTACAACCAACCAGAAAGTGGCAGACAAAGACAGTGGAATTTTGCAGTTTGGAAAAATGTATTTTTATCCAAATAGAAAATGTAATTTATGAAACTGAATCCCAATATTAATCTCTTGCATAGTCATATCAATCTCTTTCTCATGCTTGTGTAATCTGATTTACAACTTAGGCAAGAATCAAGTACCTGTTTTGTCAGTATCAGAGTGTTTGAGTTATTAGATTAAGAATGAGTCAAGTAATTTAATCATAGTGCACCTCGATTTACAAGAAATGCTGGCATACATGATATGGTTCAGACAGAGAACAGAGCAGAGAACAGAGCCAAGTGCTACCAATTGCTATTATGTATATGGCTTGTAAGAATATGGTATAATATTAAATCTGGTTACCTATAGTGATTGTGCATCTTAATTATCTGCTTTATAAATTTACACTTAATCATGCATATCCTGTTTGGACTCCAATTCTTTAAGATGGCTAGATGATAATGAAGAAAAGTTTGAAAGTAAAGCAAAGAAAACAAGCCCCAGTAAACAACCAGTCTAATAATCTCTCACAGGAGAGCAAGAGGGAGAGGGGTTGAAAGAATAATAAAAAAAACAAAACAAACCAAACCAACAAACAAAAAAAACCCAAAAAAAACCCACCAAAAAAACCCCCACAAAAAAAAACCCAACAGAAATGAAGCATTGTACAGGTATAACTATTTCATAACACTGGTAACAATGATAAACAATTTACTTTTCACAGGCAATGAATCTTTTATTTGTCTTTATTTGACTGATCCACCTATATTTTTCTTCTTCTTTTTTTTTTTTTTTCCTAAAATATTTCCTGCTTTCATCTTGCTGGGGACTTCATATTAACTTTAAAAATAAAATTATTTATTTTTTAACAGAAGAAGATACTCTGTGTTGTGTGCCCAGAAAATGCAAAGCTTAAATACCAATTGGTGGACATGCTGCTTCCTGATTTAGCATCATCTCCTTTCTCAACCCAATATTATTGTATATTAAACTTCCTATTTTGTTCTTTAGTTTGTTTTACAGTTCAGGAATAAAATACCACTCTAAGAAAGAGATTTTTTCCTTTTAATTTCCTTTTTTTTTCAGCTATCCTTGAGGTTACTCTCAAAGCAAAATCCTGACCCCTCTGATTTCAGGCAGAATCAGAATTACAGAGCACATTTTAAAATCAGCAACAGTGTATAATATGCAGAGTGACATTGCTGATTGGTACTACTGCAAAAAGTTATGCCATAACACATCTGGACACAGAAACTACTCTGTTAACCCATCACACCACTCAATAGACACCACTTCTGGGTATTTCTGTCAGAGCCCAAACCAAAATCAGTGTTTCTCTGAAGCCTCTTGGCTCCAAGTAGTCCCAAAGGATCTCACTACATTTTTACCATACAGTTGTGTGGATGAGTTTATTCTTTCTTTTGTCCAATTTTATCTCCTTTTTCAATTGCAGGCCTTTATTTTGGTTTTTAGCTTATTCAAGTATCCATGTTTTTCTTTACTGAGCAATCTGACATATTATGACAAGCAAGCATGCATTAAAATTGCTATGCCAAACAAATAAATAACAAAATATCTGGAAAAGCAATAAATTAACTTTTGAAACATTTTGACCAACATTGTAGGGATTAATTTCTTTCTTTTTTAAATAATTTAAATTAAAACATTTAATGATTGTGAGATTTTAGAATACTACTTGCTCTATATGTTAAAACTCACAACAATAAGAGGAAGTAAACTTCCATTTCTTCAATATTAAGATGAAAAAAACATTTCCAAGTGGTTGGGGTTTTTTTGTTGTTGAAATTCCATTCCTCATAAGTTCATCCACATATAAGTAAGACCTGTGGCTTAATCTTTGGGTTTTATATATACTCTCTAAACAATCCAACATGGGGACAGAGTTTACTACACCTGGGCAGAACTGGCCAATTTGTTTGGTACCACCTAGCTAGCAGTTAAAGAAAATTTTGTAACATCTTTTATCTTAGAGAACAAAATACTTGACAAGATGTCAAAAGTGGATGAAAGTTAAAACTTAACCTTTTCTTATTCAGTGTTATTTATATAAACTCTTTGCACTATGCAAGGCTTTAACTCAATACCAGGTTGCACCTGATAAATTATATTAGAAACAGAGAAACAGCTCAAGTTTTTATGCATTGAACTACAGACTTCCTAAGGTAGTCACAATCCCTTTTAAACTGAACACATCAACTCTATTTCCTTAGTTTCTCTACCTACCACTAACACTGATGAACTTCTTAAATGAAAGCAAGCAGAATATTGACTATCAATCACTAAGCATTTTTCTAATAGTTACAGAAAAACGTGTGCTGCTTCTCTCTTCTTTGGCTGATCTATCCACATTTATTCACCTTCAGTAACAAAGTCTGCACTGGAAGTCAGAAGATCCAACTCTGCAGCTAACTGCAGTATATGACTTTTTTTTTTTTTTTTTTTAAATGATGCAACAAAATGTAGTTCTGTATTTTAGCCATTTGTCATGCATACTGACTGTTTCCCTTGCACACTGATACGTTCAGAATTAGGAATCGATTATATGTCTGCAGCAGGAATTGTCAGACCTTCACAGGCTACAGGTCAACACACCTCTGCAACTGCAAAGAGTGCCACAATTGTGACAGCTTTTCATTAGGTAGTCTGCACACACCCCCCAAAAATAATCCAAATAGGCCCCAAAAAAGGTGTATTCTTTCCTTGAAGTCCAAAAAGAGCATGCTTCATCATGAATGCACACAATGTATTGCAGTCTATTTGATTTTCTTTCCCAAATCAGTCTATTTACTTCCAGGAATGGAATTTATTCACTAGGTCCTCCACCCTAACAATTCATCTTCTCAAAGGCTGTGAAACATATTGCCTGATTTAGCCTCAACATACACAGGATTTTTGCCCCGGCTTTCTATCAGGGACTGTCACACCAACCACTAGATTTGTCAGACTCAAAAAACCTGGTGGAGATCACTTGACAATGAAAACACGTAACATTTTTTCAGATTGTTGCATATTCCTGTACGTCTGAAAAGGGAGTAAGTGGATTGTTATTAAATTGCTTTTGATTACTGGTGGTTATTCACAAAAAAGAAAGCTTCATTGGTTTACTCTCCATTAAAATCTTGCAACTTAACCAGGTAAGAAGACTTGCCAGTTATTCCTTACTACATTTTGGAGAAGTTTAAAATATATTCTTATGTTATGGACTTGATAGCATCTTTTCAAACACAAAATTCAATCAGATAATCAATAAGGTGAGCAAACCAATTATGTAGCTTTACTAAGTTTACATTATTCATAAAATGGCTGCATAGCTCAAGTTCAACAGTTTGCATAGTTTGCCTAGTGTATGATAAAAATGTTTTTATCTCTTCATTATAAACACTTTCTAATATGCATATGCTAAAGTCTAGGAAAATACAGACAGATGCTTTGAAAATAATTACTGTCTCCAAAATAAAATACTCTACTGGCAAAAAATCAAATATTTTCAAGGAAAGAAAAAAAAAAAGCTTCTCAAAGAATCCTAAGACATACATTTATTCTATATGAAATTGTACTTTTGCCACCTTCACTGCAAGAGCTACTATCACACTGGTACTCATAAAACAGAAGAAACCCTTTATTTGGAAAGGGAAAAGATTTTAGTTATACGCACTGTAAAATTGGCTCACATTAAGGCATAATGTGGCTCCCATTAAAAATATGCCATTTAGCAAGTGTTATGACATAATTGATATTCATGATACCATGATATTTCCCCTTTCTTAGGATAGCAGATAATATATTTGATGTGATTGGGCAGTATCGTTACTGAAGAGCAACCACTGCAAACTGCTTCACTTAGAATAAGGAACTACTTGCAATTTTCAGAGAAGAAATGATAAATTGCTTGCACAGCACTGGGAACCTGTTATTAAACAGCACATTCAACATGAGAATGTTGTCATTTGGAAAGAATTCATAAAGGAATATGCAGAGTTACAACGCCACAATAGGTATGTAATAAAATTTTAAATTCACGTGACTGATGAAAAATTCAGAATCAATGCCCTTCTTAGACTCAGATGCCCTTCTACTTTCCCTAATGCTACTTTTCTCTTTCACTTATTTCCAGGAAGCCTGCTTTAATTTAGCTCCTTTGATCCAGGCTTGCAATGGGATCTTCACGAGCCTCTTGAATGGACTGATGCTGTGATGGTTAGTGAATCAATTGTCGTTATCTGATTCTGCTTTCTCAGCTGAACCACCATCTAAAGAAGCTGCTTTTCACTGTATTTTTCCTCTGTCAAGCTGTTTAGCTTCCTTCCAAGATGCTAAAATGTATGTCACTTTCACTAGTTCAGTTCAATTTCAGACACAGTCACATTGATTTCTTTGTTCACCAAAGATTAATTAGATGGCTGAGTTACAAGAATAACGGACTTACAGGAATGAACCATTTACATAATTTACACTTTTGGTTAATTCTGTAGTATAAAGTCTTAAATGTCAGGTGGCATTCAGGTGCTTACAACATCAAGTGCATATAGATACTTGAGCACAACATTGAGGGAGCCCCTCCTGAGCTACAAACGAGACGAGACTGAGCTGCTCAGTTTTGAGGGACAATTTGGCAGAGGTTGCTTTCTGGCCAAGTACTCTTTCCAAAGTATTATTTTAGCTACTTATTTATTTTGGCAAGGAAGGCCAATTTTTTGCTTTCACTAGTAGTCCTGTTTGTTAGTAAGGCCATTTGTACTGCATTAATATCGATACAAAAATAACGTACTGTTCCCTATGGAGTATCCTAAATGTACATAATAATTTTTTGCAACGCTACAAATATAAGACAGAATTTCCTTTTCAGAGCCCATTTCGAAACAAATATCTTCAGCTAAAATAAAACCTTCACTTTTAGGGCTACACTAACATGGTTAACTATAACATTCTGTTTTAACTTCTCAACAACTCCCACATAAAATCCAGCTGAGACACAGAGAACAGTGATTCTACACAGCATGACAGTCAGCTCATTTTGAATGCAAATGAAATCAGAAATACACACAGAGAAGTTTATTCTTCTGAGATTTCCAGCTTAATCTCAAAACTACATGGGTTTGGGTATATGCTTAAGTAAGCAAACCAACTTAAAAACTGACGGATAAGTATCTTGGAACTTTTTTCTTTTTTGGTAAACTAACAAGGGTTGTTTTAAATGCAGTAAGCAAATTGTCACCAATGAAACAACTAATCTGAGTTACTTTACTATGTAGAAACAACATGGCCATTCTTAACTCATGGACTCAGAAAGCTTTAATCTTTCATTAAATGAGGCCTATCTACTGCTTAGAGAAGGCAGAGGATCGAGATTCTCTATTCCCAAATATTTTTGGAGGCTTTTTCCCCCCCCTTGAAATACAGTCAGGTGAATTTCTTTGTGCCTCGGTTTACCCATATATAGAAAGGAAATTTAGAAAAAAATCTGGAAATGCACTCCTTTGTTCATTTCAAGAGAGAGAACACACAAACTTAACATCACTTTCATAGCTTCCTCAAGGTCACTTAAAGCATGATATCCAGAGAGGCCCCATCTTCTATGAGCCAAGCTATCAGGCAAACACCACCACTGACAAAAGAGAGTTCTGTTTCATTTTATCATGAGGTTGTATATTGCCCCTAGCTATGACTTTCAAATGGTTTTACAGGTCACTCTTCTGAGGTCTTGAAAACACAGCAAAATAAAAATACTTACAGAACCACAACTGAAATCTTCACATCTTTTCCCAAAGCACAGATCATCTGGATATCAGTCCAACAGAAACATTAAACAGTTTTCATACTTTTCCTTCCATCATTTCTACACATTAGAAAAGACAATGCACCCTGTTCTTTGTGATCCTAAAACCTTATTCCTCCTCCAGCCTCAAATGTTATTTTAAAGTAGATGATAGCATAACTTGATAATGCAGAACAGTTTGCAAAAATGGAATATTTTCACTCAGAGTAAAATCATAGTCATCTACTCCTTCTCCTATATTGGTTCTATTATTAACCAAATAAATGTTTAAAATTAAATGCTCCCTTAAGCTATCTGCAAGGAAATGTATGAGTTCGCTAAATGAGAAAAAAATAAAGAATCAAAGCCCGGAACTACAGACTAAGAAAGGTCATTGAAAATAAGACCACAGCACTGCATTATGTTACCTAATAAAGGCATTCAGAAGGCAAAAAAGGTCCCCCCAAACCTGGGTAGAAGATTGCATGAATATATTCATTCTATGAAGAAACAATGAGAAATTGTACTGGGAAAGTAATGGCAAAACCAACATTTTTGCTCTGACATTATCCTATATTCCTGAGCTTTCACTACTTGATATAGAAAACATCTACATCCATGAAACAGCTTTTGACATAGAGATAATGAATTCTCTATTCTGCCTTTCTCTTGTGTTGGTTTCCACTATTTATTAAAGTCATCAGCTTTTCATGGGAACACTAAAATCAGACCAACACAAAAAATAGGAAGATAATAGGTGGATTTCTGTGGCAAACAAACTGTCTAAGAATAGCACATCAAGCAATGATTTAATCATACAGCGTACCTTTGTTTGCTTTACACAACTCTGCTATTCCCTTAATTCTTCAGCTGCTTCTTATAAATACTCTTCTGGGTAATGCCTGACATTAATTTCTATCTAGGGATAAAGCTCTGTTTTGAAACTGGCACACAAACAAATACACATAGGACCCTTCTTTTATATTCCACCCAAGAAAAATAAACTGGGAGCTGATTTAATCATGAAGGAAAACAAATTTCTCCTTATTTATATGTGACAAGCATCACAGTATTGATGAGTATAGCAGTAGGTGGTTTATGTGCTTTCAGCATTTTAACGAAAAAGCTAGTTGTAGTGCAAGTTAAAGTATATGCAGCACCAATAACAACTATGAACAACCTTCTCAGTCCCCCTGAGCTTCCCTTATTCCACTGAGACTGCTCTGGTTGTTGTAAATAAAATCGCAGATTAAAATCTCTGCACTAATCAGCAAAAAGGGAACTCTGAAATCAGAGAAAGAGATGATGATGGGTCTCAGTCATAGTCCTCTTGAAATAAATGGCAAGCAGGATCAGGCTGTGTGTACTGAACTAAAATAAAGACTATACACAAAAGGATTAAAAATACCCCCCATAGTTAATGTCCTATCAGTAGGTCATATTGCTATATCCCTGACATCTACCCCATTAAGTGCACTTAATAGCTCATGAGTCAGCAAATACAAAACATGGGTGATGGCACTTGTAATTTGTCTATATATGTGAAGATGATTTTTCCAGAAAGAAATCATGTAGTGTCATTACTGGAGTTAGAATAACTCCAAACAATCCTTAGCATCACTTCAGAAAATGAAGTAAATACTTGGTTTTCTTAGCTTCATTAGCAATACAGAAGTCTTATTTTCATTACGTGTATCTCAAGTGTACTAAACTGAGTACCTAAAATTTCATGGAGGGAGAGAAAATACAATACGATAAAGTGCTTCAGGTTATAATGGTAAAAGACTCTGATTTATTTGATATTACTTAGCTATTCTGCCTGTATCATAAACAAAGATTATGGTATAATAAATTAATCTTGAGGGAAGTAGCTGAAATTTACTATTTGTGTCTTTAGAGCCTTTGGTCACAATGAAAATGCATCTGAAATATATAGAGACATAAGCCATCCTTTTTATTATTTATGTGTGTCAACTTTCTCTTCAACACCAATTCAATTACTATTTCTTCAGGATAAAAGCTTGCTGAGAATAAACTATAATGGGAGATGAATAAGAACAAAAATAAATCATAGTTCTGTAAGAATGAGATCTTTCTGCTGTTCTTGGTGTGCCACTCTTAGTAAAAAACATTTTCATACAAAAAATTTCTAGACTGACTGAAAAAGTCCCTGAAACAAAAGGGCCTGGGGTACAGCCTGTGATTTTATGATCTGTTTTTTGCAGCTCCTAAATCTGCTCACAAGGTCCTTTTCCCTTAAAACTCATAAAATTTGATCATAGCTACATCAGGTTTTAGACAGTACGGTTCCAATGACATCAGTGAAATTACTTTAAATGTAAAATGGTGTAACTGACAATTCTCTTAATTGGGTAGAGGGTTTGTTTGTTTGTTTGTTTGTTTTCCCAACTGTTCAGCTCACCTGATTGCAAAACTAGTTCAAACTGCAGGACAGAACAATTTTATCTATTCTCCTTACCTTACACAAAACTTTTAATTGACACTTTATTCTACCAGGTAACAATAAATTTTCACTTTTATCAGATTTACCATGTTTCAAGATATTCCAAGCAATAAACTTAATTTCTAGACCTACATTTTACCATGTTGAAATTATGCAGAGATATTTTTGTTAATTTATACATCTGGTTAGGAGGTAGGAGGTAAGTAATAGAGTTCAACAAACCAAGATAGTCAAACTATTTCAGATTAGAAACTCAGGCATGACCAAGAGCAGCAAATTGCTGGGGATTATATAGCATACCATGGCATAAATAGGAAATGATGTCAGAATTCCTGATGCCCACTTTGGTGCAAACTTCAAATCTTTTTTTTTTTTTTTCCTTTAATCTCCCTCAGATCAGTACAAGTGGCACAGACTGTGGTCCCAACCATTGGTGTGTATCAATTCAAATGCTGCATGTGACACCTAAACTGGAAAAGATGTGCAGTAGCTCTTGTAAACTGCATCACCTTGAACTGGAATTCATTTCATCCTTTTCATTCTCTTAATTTTCATTCACTTGGGAAGAGCATACAATAAAAACACCTATTATAAATAAAACTTCCAAAATTTAAAAAATTAGTAAAACCGCATTAATTTTCAATCAGTATTTCTAATGGCCAACACAAGCTCAAAAAAACAAGCAGCAGTTGATAGCAATGTGGTTGACAGAAAATATGATCTGTTATTGCCTCTCAGAAATCGCAAACTCATCAAGGACAGTGCATTTCACTACATGTAGTACAGCAGTGATAGTATATGAACTGACATCTGGAACTCAAGAGGGTAAAGACTTTTATCAGTGTGCCTCCTGCCTAACACAATTTCTTTTGGGCAGCTTTCTACAACTTCTTTTATGATCAGCAGGAACAAATGTCTTTCTCTGCCTTCTAATATTTCACATCAGCCAGTTCCTGACTTTTTTTTGACACTGACATTTTTCAGAAATGCTACTGTAATGTGATAGATGATCTACCTGCATAATACTGGAACACTTTTCTACAGTTTTGTCCAGTTGTTTTAGCTGGAAAACACTAAATAAATTCCTTATATTGTTCTACCCTGCTTGTGTATTTTGAATGGAACTCTGAAGATTTCGGTGGCTACCCTAAGGAAACAATGTGCCTACTCCATGTGAACAAAGGTAGTGACTACACAAACAGAACTGGGTGCAGTATACAATGGCACCTGGGATACCCAACTTGAAATGTGGATCAAATTCTGGTCAAAGCTACATAAAATGCCCATTAAATTATAGGCTAACCCAACTCATTTGGAACATTTACTGAATCATACAGATCTTTCATGGGGACTAATGTATGTAGGAAATACGAAAACTGATGTCTTCAACTGCTTCTGGTATTCTAGGCAATAGTAAAGACCTCTGCCCTTGTAAATCCCACTGCCATTGATGTTTTCAATATCATCTCTTTAATCGTGAAATAATAACCTCAGGAGGGAATGCTTATCAGTGGATTCTGGTTACATGGAATACTTCAAGCCTGAAGACTTGAAATAAAATAATGGTGCAGAGCCTACAGCGCAGAAGTATCCATTTGAATAAAACTGCAAAACTTAGGGGCCTTAATACAGATGACTGAAAACAAAAATGTGCATGATTAATGCAGATGATCTGTGCTGAAATAACCTCACTTTATCACAAACTTGCTACATCACAAACTGCTAAGGAAGCAGTTTTAAAAGAGGAGGATATGAATTTATTCATTTACATCAGCTCGCCATGAGCTCACTTTTTTTCATACCATAATAACTAGTTCGGATGCACAGAAGAACTCCAAATTGCTCTGATTTTTTCCATTTTCCACCTCAAAAGAATTACGTACAAAAGAAAAGCATCATCCGTACACAAACTTTAAACTACAGGACAATGATTACATAAGTGAATTGAAGTTTTCATACCTTTTCTAAGAATAAAAAGGTATAAAAACTTAACTGAGCACTGCCACAGTGCTTATCCACATAAAGCCCCATTATTAATCAGAGTTGTGCTAGAATAAACTTGGGAGAATTAGAAAAACCTTCTCACATGAAACTACTACACAAGGCTTTAGTGGTGTTTAAAAAAAAAAACTAAATTAAAAAAAAAAAAAAAGTGTCCCTTTACCTACAAATGCCTTGCTTTTCTTCAGGTAAAGTCATGACCTTGCAGTCAATGCTAAAACTCCCACCGACTTCTACCCAGCTAAAGTGTCACCTCACACTACTTTGTGGTGAAAGGAGAATAGTCATTACCTACCTGGAAGAGTTTTCTTCCTCTGCTTTTTGAACTTACTGAAAAGTTTCAGCCTGTCTAATTTCAGGATTTCAAGTCAACATTTTAAAGTTGAATCCCTGTAACTACATTAGCTAGGTATATATGGGGTTACTTCTTAATATTTAAAAGAACTATATCGGTACTAACCTTATACAGACTTTACCACTGTATCTTGCTTTGTGTAGCTTGTTCTGCTTCTTATATATAAATAGTTGAATGGCCACAAGCAACTTCCTTACAGGGCTGCTTTGTTAAACGGCAGCCTACAGCTCCTACTGCAGACAGAAATGCAGAACCCCACATGCCAGCCTAGCTGAAGAGTGACTTGCAGCATTGTACAGTTTAAGGATAGTACATGAACTAAATGGCAGCTGTAATTTTACTGCACGTGAATACATTAAATGTTCTTAAGAAAGGGGTTTGTAAGAGAGAAAAATGTTGATACATTTTAGTAGATTATGGAAAAATTGTCTACTGGGATAACTGTCTGTCAAATCTTTATGCAACGAGAAGACATATGCATGGTCATGAAGAACTTACTATTTTAACCCCATTAGAATATAAAAAGAGTATCAGACAAGTAAATTAGAAACATTAGGTATGCATTGTGTTTCACTCGTGGTATTTTAGAAATGCAACGTACAACCAAAGTGTGCATTTAGCGCACAGCTCTCAATAACATCACATACACATTAAAGTCTGAGAATGCTCCAAGTGAATTTGGTTCATGCAGAAAACAACAAGCCTGCAGGTGATCGTATTTTATGAGATCGTGGTCCCTGATAACTAGCTAGGTCATGCAATATTTATTTCAATGAGTGTGAAAAATTCAGTGTAACATTATATGCTCTTTTGTATGCAAAGGGTTAAGTTATAGCCTTCGTGAGCCATTAGTTGGAGATTTATTGGAGGAGTTAGTAAGTCTATAGTTCAATATGTGGTGATTGAACAAGGACCATAGGTGCAGAGACAGAGAGAGGAAGAGAACTCAGTCAAATGATGCCTCTGGGGCTTTGCAACATATGGCCCATCAGTCAAGGGTCAAGCCCCCTCACAAATTGCATGCACTTTACATAGCCATCTGCATCAATAAATTACTAGTCTTCTGTAGTGCAAGCACTAATGCATGAGCTGAAGAGACCACCTAATTTACAAAGAAACTGCTTCTTTATTATTATTATTATCATTATCATTATTATTATTATAGTTCACTTGTTCCATGCACACTGACCCAGTCCCTTCCACAATAGGATTCTGTTGCAGACAGATGTACTAACAAACACACCTCAGCTTGTTCTGCCTGCCTTATTTCCTTCCTAAGCAAATACAATCTCCTACCAGGTACCATGGATGAGATGTATCAAGTCTGAAGATATGTGAATTTCAAAAGTGGGCTTTAATAGTCTTATTTTTCATTTGTGCATTTGAACCAGTCCACAATCCTATGTGGTCAGCTAACAATGTTGCAACTACTGCCTGCAGAAGGTATGTTTTGGTGAAGAGCAGACCTTGACAATTCTAACTTTTACACTTCCACTTACCTCATAGCCCAACTTTGTATACATTAGACAACAACATCAACATCTGTAGACTTTTGAGTGTGGTCAGCTGTACAGAAGATCTTATTTTGAATCATCAAAATTATCCCTTTGCTGCTGTTATGCCACTTTCTCAACTACCTACTGGTTGAAGATAATTAAAAGTACCTGACGGGCATAGCATACCTGTTACTCTTAAGCCAGACCATGGATAATGCATAACGTAAATGATCCGCCTCTTCAGATTCACTAATTTGTTTCAGCTTTTATGAGTCGTATCAGATCAAAATTTTTATATTTATATATTTTTCAGATAATGTGATTTCATATTAGTACAAAAAGAGACAGACTGCAGCACTGAACACAGAGGTATTAACTTCTACATGTTTTTATCTAACAACACTATATAAACAAAGCTTCTGATAACTCCTGCTTGGTAAACTCTATGAAATAAGTTGCTGTTTTCAGTCAGATGCTCGGTAAACAGCTTTCTACAGCACAAAACAATCACCATGATAGCTAGTATTAATCACCACACTATACCAAGGAGAATGCTAAAGACTGAACTTCAGAAGATAACCTCTATAGGCAGTCTGAGACTACACTAAACCAAGAACGAGCATAATCCTTAACTTTCCTACACTAAATCCTTAATCAAAAAGAAAATGAAATTACTTTGACTATTAACCAAATAAGCAA
This sequence comes from Athene cunicularia, assembly GCF_003259725.1. NCBI lineage: Eukaryota > Metazoa > Chordata > Aves > Strigiformes > Strigidae > Athene > Athene cunicularia. The sequence goes on along the minus strand of NW_020799091.1, from coordinate 107,611,497 downwards.
AGTAGGAAATCAAATATGTTACAATAAGCCTACTCAAAGGCAGCACTTTCAAAAGTCTTCCTGCTACAAGCATTTTTTTTGTCCTTCCTTTGGTCCAGTTCCTGCCCTGAATGCAGAAGATGATGAAAAAGGAGGTGCACTATCTTAGCACAGTGGTTTTCAGCATTATTTGACTTACTGGCAGCTAACTTTTCCCTCAGAAATGTATCTGCAGACTTCTCCTTACCAAATATATACCTACTGACAACAGGTTTAACTTTCTTAGTTTCCTTAAAATAGTCATGTGCTCACTGGTTAAACACTACTGCCATGCTATATACAGTATTCAAAGAACAAGCAATATAATTTCTATGTTAATTTTAACTGCAGAAACGAAACAGTGTCCCACATAATAAAATAATGGGAAGGCATTTATTTAACCCTTCCCTAGTTTAAATAGACAATATGTTTATGTGAATTGACATTTGTGTACATATGAAAAGAAAGAGAATCAAGGGATATCACAAATTCAACTATAATTGTTTCCTGAAACATATTTAAGTTTTTTGGGATAGGCAGTATTTCTGAAACAGAGATGAACTTCAGCTCCACCAGTGAGGTGACAATGAGGAGCCAGGAGGCAGACCTTTGAGCTAGCATTGTCTCCAATCTCCCAGATGACAGGCTCATTTTTTAGTGGGAGGATCACCATGTTGAAAAAGTTGCTAATATCTTGCAAGGTTCAGTTGTAAACCCATACAGAACTGGCACCAATGGCTTCAAAAAATCAACAGTATGCAGAAGACAACATAAGAGACCAGTGAGGCGATGAGAGAGAAGCAGGATACTACATGACACAGACCTGGGATATGAAGAACAGTGCAGAGCAGTCAGTCATGCTCTGTTGGAGCATCCAGATTTGGAAGTTTCTTTTTTTTAGGATTGTGGATGTAAATTCCATTTTCTTAATGACCCTATCTACAGATGGAGACATGTGCAGGTACACACCCATACAGAGAGAATACTTTCTGGATGATATTAGATCCTCCCTTTGAGTCCTGGACACAGGTACTATGGAAGCCTAAAACAGTCATAAAAAGGTCATCTGCTTGCTGCCACTCTTGCTGATGCAAGACTTGTTTCCATGACAGAGCTGCTGTATGCATTACAAAAGTTAGTGAACATAACTATAATGGTTTTTCAAGATACGTATTTTTCCAGCTAAAGACAGACTGCAAAATTGAAGCAGTGAAAATTACCACATAGGCAGCCTCAAGGTATTCTATTTCAGTAGGGCTGAGATGAAGCCAGTCAGAGAAATACTATTTTACTGAATAACAGTAAACTCTTAGCAAATCTTACTCATATACAAGATGAAGTTTGAAATGTGTTCTTTGGCTTCAGAACAACCTAAAGGAGCTGCTACAGTTTATAGGGTTTCCTATAGATGAGGTAATATGTACTTTTACTTACTACTTTTTTTTTTTTCTGTGTGGTTGCCAAGTTCCAAAAAATATTTTCACAGTTTCTACTTAAGCTACATTGCTGTAGAGGTTAAAACAAGTCTGATGATCCAGTTCCCTTTACTCATTATTTGAGAAAACAGCTTTATGATGGTGTACTTCTTTCTTCTGTCAAGAATACTCTCGAAAAAAATAAAACAAAAACCAACACCTTCAGAGTGTTTCAAAGATTTAAAAAGATCTTTTGAAATCTGCATTGCAAAGATTTCAGGAAAAATCTTTGTCATTAGGACATGGGTGCCTTTTTATACATCAGACTTTCCATTTCTTCACACAGGAAATGATAAAGTACTTCCAACTTAGAGAAAAGAGACAGTAAAAGAAACCTCTCCACAACAGTTTCCTAAACATGACCCAGACAGACTTTGTCTAAGGACAGGAAGGCAGTCATCTTACAGCCTTTGCCCTCTATTCCGAGCATAAAGATAGTTTCAGATATTTTAATTGTACTTTTGTTCTGTCAGTACCGTCTGAACTGAATTATTGACTCAGCTCACACTTCAAAAAACATGTTCAGAAGTTTTTAACTGAAGTTTTTCCTCATACTTTACTGGAGTTCTTAAAGGATTCACAGTTTCTTCCTTAATCTAGCCCATTTTCACATCATCTTAGATAAGAAGCATGCTCTGGCTAGACAAGATGATGTTGAATATTGTGCTGAAGTACATATCACAACCAACATTGCCCCACTGGAAGGAATATCACATTGATTCAATGCCAATAAGCAGAGGTATGCTAAAAAAAAAAAAAAAAAAAAAAAAAAAAAATCACCCAGAATGAAGAAAGTATGTTGCTGTCCTGCTTTTTAATTTTTTGTTTCCATGTGGAAGGAGAGGGTTGTCTGGTTCAGCTCCTAGCAGCCAGCTGTCCACATCTCAAACCCCACCAATACAGCTGCCACTAATTGGCACCCTCGGCAGTTGCAGCACACAAGTTGTGGATTGAATGGCTTGTTGAGTTTGCAAAATGAACTGACCTCTTCTTCACCCCGAAGAAGTGTCCTGGGGGTCAGGGTGGAAGCAGGGTGTGGAGAGGCTTGCTCAGCTGCTCTCTCTATCATTACAAAGCACACTTGCCTTCATCCCATCTCTAAGAAAGGTGGCTTTTGCCTTCCTGTCACTGGGATTCAGTGCAGGATCTGAGTATGACCCATGCTGCTACTCACTGCCAGCTTTGGCATTTCTTTATAGCGCAGCATAAAGTTTACAGGAGGGCCTTGATCTGGATAGTTCACTGATACTTAACTTTGTATTACCTTACATTATACAGGCAGTTCTCCAGTACTTCAAGAGTTTTCCACTGAGAAAAGTTCTCAATCACTTAATTGTCAAATTGGTCCAACTCTCCGAATTATGTATTTTCTTTACAGAGAACACTTGCACTATAACACTGAATTTTTGGACATTTTACAACTCCATGTCATGGAAGACTATTTAATTTTGAAGCAATGAATTTACATTACAACTACATTCCCCAACATAGTGGGGGAAAACAGCAATTAAAAACACAGAAAATCATAACTCACCTTGTTGTTTTCTTTGATTTTTTGGTACAACCTTACAAATGAACAAACTGGTGACTATTTATTTTGATTATATTACAAGAACCCTTTTAAACACTACTTTCCTCTTCATTAACAATCCAGTAGACCTTTATTTCTTTGATCAAACACTTGGTGCTTGGTTGAAACACCACCCCCTGCTCTGGGAAAAGCCTTAGAGATACTATCAAATCACAAAGAGATAAAATAATACAATTATGTGAAGTGCTTCGAGACAAGAGGATGGTGATTTTATTTCTGACCTATAAATGATCTTTATAGCAAAAAAGCTACAGCAGATCATGTTTATGCAATATTTAACACACCCAGTGGCCTTCCAGAATGTCAAGATCAACTGTTCTGTTTCTTGAAATGATGCATAAATGGAGTTAAATCGTTCTCAGATTCAACACAAGTGGCATCAAGGATGACAAGGGACTATCATAAACAGTTTGACCCAGGAAACATCCCATGAGCTGTTCCACTGTCCAGCAAAACCAGAAGTGAAAACAGCTAAAACACAATAAAAGACAATGTCTAAACACCCAGACAGCACAGCTGTAAAAATACATTCCCGACACCAGCACCTGGATTTTGTAGCCACCAGCTGCCACTCCACGGGTGGCTGTAAGTGCTGTCTCTGGATCAGTCAGAGGCAGAGGTCAAACAGAAGCCCCTTTGCCACTCAAAAGAGCGATGCCAAAGTTAAGTGTGGAGTAACAAGTTTCCATGAAGAGAGTGCTGTCCAATTTATTAACATTGGATATAAAAATTCACCTACTTGCTTGCAAACCTAAGATCCTATTTTTTGCAGAGTAAGCCTCTTAATTTCCAAGAGCAAGTACCATTAAAAAAATTTACAAAAATTATAAAAGGCAAATTACTGATAAAGTTTTGTATTTGCTTTCAAAGCAGGAAGTCACATCCTCTAGCTTCTTAAATAAATTACAACACTGTACTGGTTTTGCCTGCCAATATCCAGACATCTGAGAGCAAGTGGTTTAGTGATTCCTTCTTGACCTGAAAAATACACTTAATTGCAAGTCTTGTGACTTTCATCTAAGTCACAAAGAAAAATGTATGGAAAAGATGAAAGATCATGTGACATGACTGAACAGGTGACAGGCCACACCAGAGTGCTGCTTAACACCAGAACTGTGGTAGACAAAGCGAAAGAGGAGTAAACCAATGATTTAGTCTGTTTTGGCATGATCAAACTTCACATTTTTTAAAAAGTAAAAAAAATGCGCACAATCCATATATCTAGGTGTACATTTCAACCTGCTATGCATAAAAGATAGCAGCCAATTTATCAAACAAAATATTTGCAGACCTTAAAAGCTGTAAATCGGGCTTATTCTTTTTAAAGGAGGGAGATGCTGGGACATCCTCAACATTGACTGACTTCAGAATATTTCAGTTTTACTGTACTGCCTCCAGTTTTCCTCTCAGTTATATTCCAAAATTTACATCTTTCCTTATGTGCCAAAAATGGGCCAAATTAGGTAACAGAAAACAGAAGGAAAATACACAGATGTTTATAATCTAACAGATACTACAAAAAAACTGTTTCAAAATTCTTTATTGAAAAATGGAAAAATGTTGATTCAATCATTAGATCATGTTCCATATTTGAAATTATACTAGCACTGCAAGAGTAAATGATCATAAATGGAATTTAACTTCAATTTTACATTTTGCAATATTATAGTGTTGCTCCAGAGGAATTTTGCCTTAAAAAAAAAAAAAAAGACACGGTAGAAATTAAAAATTCATCAGGGGCCACAGATGTTACTGGGAATGTTCAGGCTCCTGGAGATTTCAGTCTACTTTCACTGCAATACTACATTTTTTTGATTGAAGGTATGTCTACTGAAACTATATCCCATTTAAAATCAAACTGAAAAAGAAATCTGAAGACCATGTCAACTGGAGTCAGCTGACAGACTTCAAAAGGCTGGTGTCCTGTTGTGCAGACTGATATATCTGCAGCTTCCAGCAGATCCTCTCATTCCAATACAATCACTTATACAGTGTCCAGGAAATTGGATGAATACTTTCATGGATCGTATCTTCTCAGTTGACTTTTATTCCTTCTTGCAATATAAGCATTATTACTTTCCACCTCTGGGCAATTATGGGATAAATTTAATCTTTTGAAAATCCAGTGTGACCTTTAAGGAGGAGAAGAATCAAAGCTCAAGGCAAGTTTGGGTTCTGAAACTGGACAAATGAGAGAGGCAAGCAAGCCTTCTTATACAGAAGAAGGGGAGACCTCTTACTTTTTATTTCAGGTAATACACTATGTCTTCTAATCTCTGAAATTCCCAGTTTTATAAAATCACAGTAAAGCTTATTTTCTATGGGATTCAAGACTCCCTAGTTGACCAGTGTATTTATTAGTTGCTTATGAATTTTAGTAACATCAGGATACTATTACATAAATGCCCTCACATTAAATATATTGACCTTTTTGAGGTCTTTTATTGACATACGTAAATAATATACCAGAAAAACAGCTGAAAATTGCTTAAGTTGAAAACAGTTCTTCATTAGAAGCTGCAGAAAATCTTTAGAAAAGGCAAACCAGTTTCTGAATTCTACTCAGGAACACAATGATCACATGCAGAACTTCTTCACAGGACAGTGATTTCATATGGCATATAGTATAAAAGAGACAGCAAGACTTTTACTAAATTGTATACATATGCCTCTTTTATAAAGGTATAATGCCAAGCTAGCATCACTAAGGTAGTAGCACTACTCTTCCTGACAGCATTAGAAATTTACAGGAAAGGCAGCAAAAGACATTAACATCTGAGTTGTTACGAAAACCTCTGTCATTTTTTTATCCCCTAACTTCAGTTCCAATGTAGAAAACACTCCCAGAAGTTGTTAGATTGACACCTGTTCATGGTAAAAAAGGCTATGAACACATTAGAGGTGCTATCCCCTATATCAATCAGATCTCTTAGTACACAGAGTCTAACCTGGAAGGATTTCCTGTGTAGAGAAGTGAATGTTGAGTCACCAGTGTAACTTTAGCTTCTCTGCTGCAAATGCCAAGATGCTGCTTTATGTCAACATATTCTGAGTTCATGCTGTTAGGCAAGGACCGTAACCTGACAACTTCTTTCATGCTAAAACCCAATAGGTTTATCTTGTCAAATATTTGCCTGTTTAGACTCTTTCCCTTTATTTCCCATTTCTTTATTGAAAGACAAAGGTTGTGGATTGATTTGTAGATCAATGAAGTTACACAAATGGAATTAAGAAACAACAGCAGTAAATGGAACTGTGGAAAAAAAATTTAAAAAAGAGAAAAGGACAAAAGGATACATGTCACTATAACTGTTATCCCTAAAGAACTAAGATGTTCAACACTTAAAAGAAACAAGCAAAATGTTGGGCAGCAGTGTCTGGTATGTGCATCTGGTTAGTCTGCCTGCTTCACCTCGAGAGAAAACTTCATTTCAATAAGAACATTACAATTTTTTACACGGCTTTCTTAGCATCTAAACCAGTCTTTATTTATTCAGTGCGCTCTTTCCAGTACTATTGAAGATTCACTATGTAGTTTAGTAATCTCTGCTAATAAATATCTATCCTTTTGTATCCTACAGGGAAAAAGAAGGGAATCGGAAAGCACTTACTCATTGAAGCCAAACACTACTGCTTTTTCAGTAACTCAATACACACACAGTTCTTTCCGCAGTGTCCAAACATGAACTCACATTTATCTAGATGCTTCCAACTCCAAATGCTCTCGATGCCTCATCCCACAAGTTGCAGGCGCAAACATGCCAAGCTTTAAAGCCTACATCACTTCCTTGCCATGCTAATAAAATCTTTTTCCTTGTGTAATTCCTCCACTTCCTGCAGGTTCTTTCCACTATGAAGCAGACAGCTGCACAGGGAATTCTTCTGGAACCTCCTGCTCTACAAACATTTAAGGGCACTCTTCCCCTTCTCCTGTAATCCCTTTACAATGGCATGCTTGCCTTTGGAGTACTAAGCACCAGCAAACCATTCAACAGGACTTCTGTTTCTCTTCGTATCTATTTGTACCTTATGATACCATTATAATGGCCTACCAAGTAAGGGATACAGAACTTGAGCAGAAATGGTCTGTTGATTTTGTGTTGCACAAACACTATGTTTTAAGTGTCTCGCAAGGTTTCTTTAGAAGTTCAAGATTATAAGAGAAAAAAGTTTGTAAGAGGAAGGAAACATCCTTCACTTCAACAGCTGAAAATGCTGGAATAATAGACACACACAAACATAGTCCTGACCTGACAAAAATCACTAAAACTCCCTTAATTTATTTTATATGCCTATACTATAATGATTGCAACACTACTGCTTCGACTATTAATATTATAAAATCTTTAGTTCTTGCTGATGCCCATAGAAGGATTTCTGCTCACTCAGATTTGCTGTCTTCTGATCAAAGGAAAATGTATTTCCTCTCCCATTTCTCTGGCCCTTTCTTCTCCTCAGAATCCCTGTTCTTTTGAAGATCTAGCCTCAGCCAGCTGCTGTTGCTGTGTACTCACAGAGAAAATAAGCAGGGAGAGGTAAAAAAAGGGGGAGCAGGGGAGAAGAAGAGGAAGACATCCCCTTTACACTTCTTCCCCTCAGGTAAGTAATTTTCCTTTTGCCCCTAATTCTAGTTGCAGAAAACTAGGGATGCACCTAATTTACCTTTATGTTGCTAAAAGTATGAAATAATTACAGAAGTGTGGCTAAAATGAACAGTGCTGAATTTCCATTTTGTCAAAAAGTCTTAGGGTGTCCAGAACAAACTACTTCTTTCACAACGAAGGAGAAAAAAAGGACAGAACTCATTCCATCTGCAGAGGTGAGTATTTTTGTCTCTTTAAATGAAACACCCAGGCAAACAAGACATAATCTGTATCATGGTTTGTCACTCATGACCAACAGCTGGTGATGAAAAAAAACTTACGGCTTTAAACCTGCTTCCCTGTAAATAAGAATGACAACATTCATCCCAATGTGCTGTAAACCTTAAACAATCAGGCAGAGCCTTGGGAGGTGGGGGATGAGTCAATGAACATGCAATAGCTGAAAAGGAACATTTGTCAAAAAAAAAAAAAAAAAGAAAGGATCTCAGGTTTGCTTAGGCTTTATACTAATTTTTAAATTAAGGTTCCTATTGTGATGGTCATCTATTATTTAGGTGTTTTTCATGTTGCTTCCGACAGACTCACATTTAAGCCCCACAAATCTTTCCTTATGTGGGAAAACAAGCAAGAAACAAAAAGCAGGCAACAAAAACACCTCCATGAGTCTCCAGCCATGGGCTAATTTGCTCTTAGAAGAGAAAGAGACTGTCTTTCAAGGCTAGCAACACAGCCATCTGCTCAGGTTGTGAGTGACGAGCTAACTGAGCTCAGCAGCAGGCAGCCATACGGTTATTTAACTCTGCCTTGACCACCAGCAGGAGGTCCAGCACACTACAAAGGTTCAAAGGTAACAGGAGGACTAACACCTGGACAGGGCAGTCAGCTGGAAACATTTCCACTTGAACAGGGCAGAAAAAGGAGGGTCTAGAAAACAGATATCTCTGAAGGAGGAAACTGCTTTTGAGCAAGCCCTTTCTGCCTTACCCCATCTCCCAGCTATACAAGCATTATTCCTTTGGCCAGCATTCACTTCAGAGAGCAAGGGAGCCACGTCACACAGGGAAAAGGAACATCATATAGTAGTCAGGGACAGATCAACCGGATGCTTACCAGGGGTCCCCAATTAGGAAAAAAAAAAAAGCCCTGATTAGAAAAGACTTGACCCAGATGACCTCTGTAGGTCAGCAGTCAGGTACACATCAAAGTGCTTGAATGAACATGGTACTTGTCTGCTATGAAAATGCTGCCAAAACAGACCTTTCTCAAAAGGTTGCAAACTTATTTCTGTGATTCCCACTGAGTACTGTTTTATCCATCTCTTACTAGCGTATACCTCCCAAGCCTTTCTTCCTTACATCTACTTATTTCTTCCTTATATCTAAATCTACCTTCTTTCAGTTTAAAATCATTACTCCCTGTCCTGTTCCCATACTACCTGATAAAGAGTCCCTCCCCATCTTTCCTGGAGGCCCCCTTGAAGTACTGGAAGACCTCTATAAGGTCTTCACAGAGCCTTCTCTTCTCTAGGCTGAACAACCCCAACTCTCTCAGCCTGTATAATGGATTTATAAGTATTCACATTATTAAACACGACAATGAAGAAATACTCCTGGAGAAACACTACAAAATGTCAGAGCCTTAATCCATTGACCACTCAAAGGTCAACAAAGCTGCCTGAAAACTACTTTTAAATCTTCTGTAAAAATTCTGTTAAGAATATTTATAATTTGTTTTACATAGCAAACCTCTCTGACCACAGCAAAACCCAAGAGATGAGTTTAAAAAAAAATAGTCATAATATTTTAAACAGAATATTTGTCATCCAAAATTATCTGTCTAGATGAAATGGCTAATCAAATCATCTCCAGGGTAATTAATGAGTAACTCACCTGGTTTACATTAAGATGTTTTTAAGTATTTGGATCATCAGCAGCATAATGCTAAGTAATTTGCCTGATGTGTTTTCTCAATCACAAATAAATGCAACTGTTCCTTCAGCTGCTCCACTTAGATATCACACCCCAATCATCTGAGGTGATATCATCATATTCCATGATATATTAAATCTGTGCTTAGCAGGCTGCATGCTGTATCTGCAATGCTTTCTATATGTCGCTTTAACTATAGGTTGGAGAAAGCAGCATCTCTTCTAGTTAGCCACATAAACTTGGCACAAACCCTTTATCATGTGCTATAATAATATTCAGGAGAACTTATGCTCAGCCTTGATTCAAATCAAATACGCACTGCAAAATAATCTAGCTTAACAGAAATGAGTATTAATGAACAGCGAACCATAACCTCACTTACTATGTTTTATTAAGCCTTTACTTTTTCTACCAAGGCTGTCAGTGGAAGTGCCACCACCTGCCAGGGTGCACTTGTAGGGACTTGAAAAGCTATAGTAAGATTACTTTTTCTTTCCAGGTCACCTGAAAGTCATTCTGAACTGGAGAAGGATACATGCAGATCTGACACATCTAAGAACAGGAAAAATGCTAGATTAAATGCTAAACTTAAGTGATTCTGCTTCTTAAGGAATTTGCAGATTTTTTTTCTCCTAATGGTAAGCTAGTGAGAAATAAAGTTAACCAGATGAGTGAATGATACAACAAATGTTGAAAAAGACCTCTAATTTATATCAATACCAGGTGTCCACAGAGTCTCCAGTTCAGCCAATGCCCAGGCCTCAAAATCCTGGCTTGGTGAATAAAAACCTTTTTTTGAAGATATTGATGGAATACTTGATTAGATCTCCCTTTGGGAGGTTGGTTGGATTTTTTTTTAAGCGTCTGCCTAAGTTGCAGCATTTCCACTATTACTGTGTCTGACTCACTTTTCTGGTGAACATTTAGGGAATGCCACTGTCAGACTGCATCTCACAAAGGCTGCCAATCCCACTGCCATCCCACCACTGAGCCACTGAGGTGCATTTGCTTATTACTTTGAAGAGCTAGTAATCATCACATAGACATAGATCTTTAGAGATTTAAGCTAAGTGAGTCAGTGTGTTAATTATATGCTAAGGGAGTACACACAAGAAATGGAAAGTAGTAGTTTATTACTTTCCTGAGTTTCTCAGGTAATTAGAGCAGCTTCAGGATATACATGGCACTGTACCAGAATCTATCATCACAATGGGCTTCACTGTAAAATGCACAGAATTAATTTTTTAATGAAAATCCTCTACTGAGTGTCAGAGCCAAATTCACCTGATAAATGTCACTGAGCAACGTCATTACTGGCTCATCAACACAGGGTGTTTAAAGCAGATGGTAAAGCAATACATCTTCAGCACTACAGCCTGTTAATATCAGACCCCTCCCATAAAAAAATTAAAATTGGCCCCCTGTCAGTCAAACATGACAGTACTTTGGATTTCTCCCTCATGATATTCTTTAGCCTTGAGGCAGATATGACAGGCGCCTTATTAAATTCCAAAAATAAAATGTAGCACAAGAAGGCAGCGCATTCCAATGAGACAGCAGACTTGTTAAAATGCAACATGCATAAAACTTACTTCATTTCGTTTTAGCTATCATCAGTTTCATCTCTTAAAAAACCCAAATAGCAACTTTAGAAATGTGGTGTTTGTTGTATATAAATTAAAACAACATGTCATGCCTTATATTTCAAAGTCGTTAAAAGTCTTTATGGGCGTTGCACAGATATTTTGGTTATTTTTATGAAAATAAAAACTGGGATTTCTGTTCACTGTTCTATGTTCAGTGCTTGTGTTGCATTACTATTGATCCCAACCTGCACACAAGGCATGGAAGCTAACTATCCTCTTATACAAGAACATCACTAAGGAAGAGTTTTGTACAAATGTAGGGACTGGTCTATACATACCATATTCTCCAGCTATATAAAACAGGAAAACAAAGCTAATCTCATTTAAAAATCTTCAAAGTTGTATAGAAAGGCTGTTGAGAAAGCACAGTTAAAGCACTCACAAGTGAAGATACCAATTAATATTTTACTTTCAAATTTAACTGCACCCTGTAATATATAAAAATTAAGATATGGGTTAGAATTTTCAAGCTTCCACTGAACCACTCTAAAATTCAGACCTGTAAATCACATAGGTTGCTTTGAAATTCCCTAATATAAGGTGGAGTCTTGAGTGCTGTAAAATCACATTTTGCCTCCAAGGTCAACAAAATCAGCATTTTCTTTGTAGTCTAATACATATTTCTTAAATAACACATGAGGCTATAAGGACTGCTCCTAGCATCTTTAGTACAAGGTATACTGCCTGAATGCTCATAATAAACATATGAGCAATAGGACAATTCCACCAGAAATTTTGCATGCTTTCCAGTAGATCAAGTCATGCATTTGTTGAAATGTTTGTAGGATTCAGGCTGAAGTGTATATAGCTGGGCCATCTTCACTTGGGAGATTTTGTTTCCTTCCCAGGGCTTATTAAAGGTTCCTGCATTCCTCTGAAGCTCATACGTGCCTAACTAAACCTCCTGCACTATCATTTTGTCTATCTCAATATTCCACGTCCTTCAAACTCAAAAAAGAGGAGTGATACTCATGCCAAAGTCACATCTTGCTTCCTAATTCAAAACTGTGGACAAATACACGCCTGTAGTGAACACAGACTCTGTTCTAGTTTTTGCCATGCTTGATTTTTAAAGTCAAGTGAGGTTTAGATGGTCATGAACTTACTGACAGGAGACTCTCTATTCATTCCCAGGCTTTTGTATGTATTGTACGAACAGCTTCTTCATGTCTGCAACACACTATACCCTCTCTTTTTCTGCTGCTTTGCCTCCTAGACATTAACTCCTATGGTTTTGCAAACTATGTGCCAAAAATCTTCTTTCACTTTTGAAATAAACCAGGACTGATTTAAAACAAATGCTTTCATTTTGACAACACATTTGCACAAACAAACTGTGTCAATGTTGATGTGGCAATAACAGAACAAGACAACTGAGTTCTGCACTTCTCAGGAACTGCCCCCAGAATGTCAGCGATTGCAACTCTTGCCAACATGCTCTAAAAATGAAACAGCAGTGGGTTCATCTTTTTCAGCACAAGCCTTTTATGTCTGCTCTCCATGTACAGTAGTTGGTTTCAAATGCTGACTGCAGCCTCATCTGAATCCTATTTTAGGAACTGCAACCAAAGTGTTACATGATGCATAGAATGACATTTTCTATTGCCAAAAGCATGCTCTAGAAGCAAAACAGAGCAGGAGGAGGGGGAAAGGGAATCTATTCCCACAAGGCCTAAATGTTGTTATCTCTAACTGCCAAACACATGACATCTTGCTGCCACTTCAAAGCATTTCTTTAGTTCTTTGTATGATGTTACTTTTATTTTTTCCTGAAGCAAATGCCACTTCTTCCAAATTCTACTTAACCTGTGTATATTTAATACCTTGAGAGGCTGTGCCAATAGCAAACCATAAGGCAATACATACTCCCATCACTTATATATATATACATATATATATGTATATACACATCTCAGAATCACAGAAAAACTTCTGTTGCAAGGATTTCTGGAGGTGACCTGGTGAGACCCTCTTCTCAAAGGAGGGATACCTTCAAAGTAGGAGTCATTTTGCTCATGATCTTTTACAGATTGGTTCTGACTATCTCAGGAATAGAGATTCCACCAACCCTCTGGGCATCAAGTGCCCCTACCACAAATCACCACTCTCACTGTGAAGGATTTTTTCCCTTATCTAGCTGAAACATTCCTTGCTTCAACCTGTGGCCATTGCCTCCAGCCCTTTTCCTTCACACCTCTAAGGAGAGCGGGACTACCTTCTCTACAGTCATCCACCAGGCAGTCAAAGACAACAGTTAGATTCCCCCTTAGTCGTCTGCTCTCAAGGATGAGCAGCAGCAGGTAATAATTACCTCCCTCAGCCTGCTTGCTATACTCTTGCTCTGTAGCCTAGTATGTGCTTGGGCTTCACTGAAACAGGAGCCCAGCATGTGTATATACACACACATTCATAAAATGAAAATGTTGAGAGGATCAAAAAAGAACTTATGTTTAAAATATTGGGTAAAACAACTCTACAAATTACTCCACAGTATATGACAGGACTTTGTAAAATATCTGTGTTTATCATAAGATCTCCCGGTAGTAAAGGAAGGGAGCTTAGTGGTATGTGAAGGCTTTAAATTAATACAGGCATACTTAAAAACACAGTTAAAACCTGCATTCAGATAAGAGCAAATAAGCAATCTAATTGTACAGTCTCTTCTCAACACTACTTTTGCTTGGCTATTAACATTTGTATTAGGGCCAAAAGAACGCTTGGATAAAAATTAGGTATTACCATTCATTTATTCCATATGCAAACATGAATCATACCACAGTTGCCTGATGAGGCTAAACAGTATTTTGAAGGACTTACCCAACTGATCAGGTTGAAGGATCATCTGCAAAGGAATTTGGGGGATCTGACTGATCTAAAATACCCTGTTTTGTTGGTATCTAGTGCTGTAAGCTGAAAAGTCACTTATAGTTGCTTTGCAATGGTAGCAAGTCCCCCAGCAGCAAGGCAACAATGACTTGTCATTTGGGAGCCATAACAATACAGCTTTCCTCCAGGAAATCATTCATATTCCTTTGTACGCAATAAATCTTTTGAGCTGTCCCTTGAACAAGCCTTCTGCAATTCTGTTTTGCCTTCACAACACTTTGGTTTTCAGTAAAGATTTTTGTTTATTTCTCAGCATTAAAGTACCTGGTCTTAATTAGCTGTCACACCAGCACTGTCTTTGCATGCTTTTATGCACACACATCACACTACATATGAGTTGTTTGGGGCTTTTTTTTTTTAAGCATAGATAATGATAAGTGGGATGGATTTGTTTAATGGGAAAAAAAGAAAGGCACAAGTCTGACATAAATTGTCACAGAAATCAGTTGACATTCACCCTTTTCAGAGGAAAAGGACAAAAGCTAAAAACATTTGCCTCCTGCATGTGTGAGTACAAGCAAAAGAACATTTTCAATGTAAAGTATGTTGTTAGTAAGGGAGTGAAATACTAATGAGATGCTGTAACTTAAGTGCGAAACTAACAGTACCAAAAGCTGTTAAACCTCTGACTGGACTCAAAATTACAATTATCATCACCCTGAACAGATATGTGAGATGAGAGATCAAGCTGGGAAGAGTCTCTCATTTCCTTTTTTCTCCTCAATTGGCTAAAGTATTTTAAAATAACACACAAGCTGCATGTAACATTTGCCTGCTTGATCTTTCTAAAATGTAAGGAAAATCCTATTGTAGAACCTGATGTCTTACATCTATGTTGATGGTACCCTATCATTTATACCTACGTTCATGCCCACGAGGTAGGGGACACAGAAATCCCCATTTCATAAAGAGAGTCGCAGAGAAGGGGATTTATCCCAAATTCACGTCAAAACTAAGATTTGAAATTAGACCTCTTGAAAATACTCCAGTATCTTAACCTCAAGATCCTTATTCTTCTCTAAATGGATTCTCCAGCTATTAAATATTCCAGCAGCTAACTGGATTACAATATCAGCAATCAATCACATTTATAAAGTATTAAATTTACTTGGAAACTTGATGGCTGACTTCAATTTAGAAAGACAAGATCAAATTAAAATTCCTACTACATTGTGTGGAGCACTGTATTTTGGTTTTTTGTAGGAAGAAATGGGCAAATTGCATTTGATTTCTTGTTTTGACATGTTACTTGGCATATTAATAAACTAGAAACATTATGCTGCTTAAAGTCATGATCTCATTTTTCCCAAATTCATCTTGAAGCACTTTTTGAGAAGGAAATAGGGTATTCTTGTTCACTTACTAATTTTGAGACTTTTTTTTTTTTAATTTGAATGGAATTTACTACAACAATTCACCAGACCAAAACCACTATGAGTAAGACAATCCTTCTCCCCAAATACAATAGTTATCATTTCTATTTCTTACCCCAATCCGTAATCTCCAGTGCCACCATTGGTTAATATTGCAGTTCAGTTTTGTAACTGACAAAAGGTTACATGTAATTAACTACAAGCTTGTTTAAGATAAGGGGGCTGATACTTCAATTGCACATCAAAACCAAGTATGAATAAGTAATGATAAATGAAGCAGAAGGGCATATTGGGGAGCCACCAGCATTAGGAAAACCAGCCCTTTGTATTGAACAGCCTGATGTTTGATGGCTGCTCAGTAAAAGTCCAGTGGCTGGTGAGACCAAGTCCTGTGCCCACAAAGTTTCCAGGACTAAAGGTGAGAGCTGCCATGACCTCCAGAAAAATTGCTGCAGGAGATTCCATGAACCACTGGGGGTATCCCTTCCAATCCTCCACTATCATCTGTCTAGAGAAAGATCATCCCAGAGAAAATATTGTTCCCTTACAGAAAGTTCTTTAGCCAAGTGATCTTGGACCTTAAACATGTTTCCACTAAATGTATCAACTGACCAGTGCTAATCACCAGTTACTGAAGACATTTTAATTATAAAAGGTTATAGGAAAACAACAGCTATGCTAAACTTATGACAAAGACTACCTTTCAAGAGCAGGATTTAGGTACCTAAGCAGCTTGCACTAGCAATACTAAGTTTTAGCATAACATAAAATACTTTCATTTTCACTGAAGGACAAAACAAAGATTTCATCTTCAAGAGCAACTGCTGTGGGTGTTTCTGAATCAATTAACTTTTTCTTGTTGTTGTTAAAGGTGCATCATGCAAAACAGATAAAATTTTCAACCATGGAAAAAATACGGAATGTCTAAGAAGTTTAAATCTTCAAACAGGCCATTACACCTTGCCTGAGGCAGAAAGGGTAGGACAACATGAGCAGATGGATGATGCACAAGTGAATGTCGACAGAGCCCTTTTCCTAAAGTGGTCAAAATACTGCAGGGACACGAGCCGATGAACCTGTAAGACTAACAGAAGTTGTAGCCTATGCTTCCACTCTCCTGTTTTTGCTGGTGAGAAGTCAGTGGGGCCCTTGGCTTCAGTCTGGTCATCCTCACAGGGCACAAGAAGTCCTTGTGGTACCTCTATCATCAGGTGAACTCTTCCATTGTATTGAAAATACTTAGAGAAACAAAATCTCCTTGCACCTTTCAGCTACTGTTTCCAGCCCTAGATAAGGACATGGCATAGCCCTTCCTCTTTTCTCTCCAGTAAAGCAAATACTTTGAAGAAATCTTATCCTTCCACTGTTAAATATTGACATAACTTTACATGAAACGTGTCCTGGTGAACTAGTAAAACAAACACATAAGAAATGTTTCTAACAATGTATATGTGTATAATAAATGAATTTTAAAATAGAAACAAACAACCAACCTAACAGCTATAAAATATTCCTGCCCTCTTAAATAACATAAGCACTCATCACACAGTAACTCAGGGGCATCTGAACTATTCTGAAACCACAGAAGTGCACAGTATCCACCTGTAATCGTATAACATTATCTCCTTGTTTCCCAGGAGTGTATATAAAATACTTGTTAAAACCTCATTATGTGCTTTGAGAAAATAGTAGCATTATATCAGTATGTACTTCTTTAGTGCCACAGAAAAATATTATTTCGTATTTGTTTTATGAAAAACCAAATTTGATGCCTTCACCAATCTTAGTTTCACCAATGAAGTTTAATTAATCAATAACATAATTCTTATAGAACAAAACTGTAAGAATGTTTTGCTCTGTTGGTTTCTTTCTTTAATTCTAAAACAAACATGCACACACTTATTGAATGGATACAATGGCATTTTCAACTATCAAACCAAGAAAAAATAGAAAAACCCCACATTATTTTCTGTAGTAACTCACAACAAGGTCTCATAAAATGTAAGCATCTGTCTCCAAAGATATGTAACCTGTACTGCTGAAATATCTGAACAAGACTTTAACAAGATGAAACAGCTAAAAACTGGAATGACTGTGTTGTTTATACCAATGCTGTTATCACACAACTAAACATTTGTATAGCTTGTTCAAACTCAATTTAAAGCCCGACATTTTACAGGGTATGCTCAGTGCTGACATGTACTGACTTTACCATATTATGTGTAAGGTTCACTGACTATGCATCTTTTGAAATAAATTCACTACATTTAATCCCAGGGAGGATGCTTCATGGGCAAAGCATTCAGATAGGTCACCATAAAAGCAAGAGAGAGATATAAAGATAAAAAGATAGCAAAAATGTAATTTAAAATATAATATTAAAGCTGCACACGTCCTGTCAGTTTCCATGTCACATTATCTCATATTCTTCTTGGAAGAAACACGTTTTTAACTGGCAAGATAAACTCTGTGTATGTGCATTGTTCATTTCAAGAAAAGTTCTTAAGAAAAATTCATCCTATATGTTTAGTCCAACTGACTCACGTACTATATGCCTTTTAGTTATAGGCACAGTCTGTTACCCTGCAGCCTGTGCGAGCAAGAAGGATCTCACTGCCAGCAAACTAATATAAGGGGTCCTTTTCTACATTACTTAGGGTATCAGTCTGCTTTCTACCAGGGTCCTAATTTCACTTCATTTTATCATGAGGAACCCCAGGGGTTTCTAGGATGGTAACACTAACAGAGCCCCTGAGGGTAGAAAAGGAATGAGAGGGTCAGGTTTGATTTCAGCTGGCAACATTAGCTGTTGCTTCCCAATGAATTCTGACATGGTATCCAAATGAAGGATGAATGCTTTTCAAAGTAAGCACAGACAAAGTAATATTAAATATTTAATTTCCAGAGGCAAAGGGCAAAGTCCCAGAGCTCTAAGGAAGCTAATGGACTTCAAGCTAGATAAGCTGATTTTAAGTAGTAAATACCCATGAAGAAACTATAGCAAACTCAAAGGTTTAATGGGAGCGGGGCAGGGGGAGGGTAAAATACTAAGAAATTCTGTCCATGTACAGATATTTGAGATTATATGAAATTAACAAATATGAAAATCAGTCCTAATTCTCCACTGACACAGTCCTCCTTCAGTCTCTCAAATCAGGGCGGATTAACAGTTTGCACTAAGCTTACAGTAGTAATTTCGGCACATTCTGGACCATTATGCTATTGCCATACATTTCAAATAAGAGTAAAGCTTTTATATATACTTCACAACTTTAAGAAAACCAGAAACAGCCAGTTAGTTTTATTCAAAAGCCTTCACAGGAATAGTGAAAGGAGAGCTTCAGTTCTCTATCAGTGAATTTCCCTCAGGATGTGTGATAGTTCCCTTGTTTTTCTCCTGTTTCACGCATACACACAAAAATATTTTTATTTTCTCCTTTTTGTTGTCAAATAAGTAGCCATAAAGATTAATCTTTTGGGGCATTGCTGGCACAGTGACACAGTCATCTGTCAGGGGTTAGGTTCAACGAAAACTTTTGATGTGCTTTGCACAGCATCTAACACCCGCTATCAGCTTTGGAATTTCAACTCATATTTGAACAGCTTTGTCAGGTCATGTCTCTGAATAAAACCAGAGGTTCAGAGAATCTGTATGAGGGACCTGACAGTGAACAGGAGGCAAACTCTGTGACACAAGAGAGCTGGAAAAAACTCTCCCATATGAAGTATAGTATAAACTCTGAGAAGAATAAAACAAAACTGTTTAGATGCGTTTTCCAGAAACAAAATTGTAAGAGCAAACAATACTTTCAGCCAACGCTACATTTTCACTTCACCTCTACCTTTATTTCCCACTTTTCCTCAAAAACCATCTGGGTGAAAACTTTTGATTCAGAGATGCCACCGCAGAGCTTAAGGGTAAAAGACTCTTCTTGACTTCACTGCCTTCAGAGGACTGACTGCTGGGCCAGGCTTGCCCAGTGGAGGATGCACAGCTGAGAAAGTGCCTCGCTGTCTCCAGATTAATCATGTATGATATTCTGAAAGTGAAGGCAGATGCTACTTTTATCCAGTTGAGGATTGCCGAGGTAACTGTTATTTATCATGTTTTAATATTTATACTTTATCCAATAATTATTTTCCTGTTATGACAGGAGCTAACTTATCATTTTCCATATGGCCATAAAGGTGTTAGACCTTCGCTAATTATAAATAAAGCTATATTAATGGCTGCTGAGCAGCAACATCATCTGTGATGCTGAACAGCAGCCTATAAGCCATGAAGTCTTCCCTCCCACAGCAGGTGGATAAATAGAAGCTCTCAATAAACAAGTTTCTGTGTACTACAATACTGAAACTTGTTTTGAGAGAATGAGAATGCACTATTTGCTTGTTTTATGCCTATAAAGCTTGTATGTTTGTCCCAGTCATTATCAGGTAGTCTACTAAAATCTATTGCCACTTAATAAACTTTCTTCTATCCTACACCATCACAGCTAGAACAGCCCTTCTGCGTATTTGTATAACAACAATGTTACAGCTGGCCCATAACATCAATGTCTGATCATCGTTTGCATCAGAAGAAGAAATACTGAAGCATAAATATTAAGATGACTGCAGACAAAAAGGACATGCAGCTGCTGAGAGAGAGGCTGTCTGTTTGCTTTTCTGCGTAAGCCTTAACAAGAGGACTTTTTCAAGCCTTTTCCATCACCCCTCTTCATTTCTTCCTTTCAGCCTCTGTCCTATGATCACACTCCTTACTGTCATCGAGTCCAGACAGATATTTCTCCAAAGCACTCTAATTCTCCTCCTTAGCAAGATGACACCCCCCACCTCCTCCAAGAATCCCATGCACCGACAACCCATGTGCTCACCCTGATCACCCGTCCACTGGAACTGAGGGGCAGGACTGCATGATGGGAACCGCTGGAATTTACAACCATTTGTTTTAAATCAGTCTTGGACAACAGCTGACTGGTGGAGTGAAAACCAATTGCACTGCTGATAGGATGATCCAGTTTCTCAAAGTAACTGGTTTGCCAAACAACCTGCAATACGCATTGCAACTAGCATGTTCTTATACGGATGCACACTCCACCAGATACAGTAAATATCATGAAGGGTCTTCAGCCAAATAAAAAGGAGTGTGGCAATAAAGGAAAATAATTTTCACCATTTATTCCTTGTGCTGCAGGCTGCTCCCACCAAACACTGTTCAGAGTAACTCTACATGGGCCGTGGCACTAGCTAACAACTGACTAAAAACTCTAACTGTATTATATTCTGGAAATTGCCCTGGAATTTCCTTGATGATTACCTTGCCAAAAGATTTTAAATGTTCTCCATACTTGCATTTAGGAAATTATTATTTGAGGATGTTTACCTACTATTTGCAACAGACATCAAGATTTTCTTGACAGTAACACTAAGTCAGGCAAACAGGATTTACACATTTGGTGTCACATGAGTGGCAAGTGGCCACGTCTTCTTCCATGTGCCTGGATCCCTGAGAAGGGGAGCTGACTAGTCAGACTTCTTTTCCCTTACTGGGTGTATACATGTGTAGCAGTGCAGATACAGCTTTTCTCCAAATTGGACTTGTCATGGATCACCAGGTGATCAGCAGAAGAGCCAGGTCAGCTATTCTGACACAGAGACACCATCAAGGCAAAAATTATTTCCCCAAAGCTTAATTATTTCCCAAAAGCCTAATTCCAACTGCCATTGCTAGATCTGGCTTTATCATCTGTAAAGCAGTGGTATCATCTGAACAGCCCTTTTGTCCTCACTCACCTCTGACTTTCAATCATTAGGCCTAAAGAAGCTTCACTGGCTCCCAAGCAGTCACATCAGTGTATGATTTTTACTAAATTAGAACAATACAAAATGAGTTTTCTCTTCCAAGAATTAAGAATGAACAGGGGTCCCAGAAGTATTAAATATTTTTCATTATCAAATGATTCTCTAGCTGTTCTCTTTAAGCTCAAATATAATACCAAATTTACAGAGAAACTCTATTTTATATGGTATACTGCAATAGTAATTGTTCCTCTCCCTCTTTCAAAATATTTTCCATGATAGTCTCAAAGTACACACTTTTAATGTTATTTTCTATTCAGAATTATTTTAATTAAACTTTTTTTTTTTTTTTTTTTTTTAAAATACTCATGCACAATGTAGTGAGATATAGATTTTTGGTCACCTTTGTGTAACAGGGACCCCCAGTTCTGTGGTACTCAAAGCCCACGTAGTAAAATGAAGCACCAAATATTCACCAGTAACAGATCACACGTAAGCTGCAATTCAACTGAGCACAAGTTGCATAACTGCACATGAATTAGATGTTCATAAAATACACTGATGTGCTCCCTCCTTCCCACCAGAACTCTATCATAACATCTCTCCAGATGTCTACATTTATTCCACTACAGTAGCAAATATACATCCAGATTGCACCCCATTTAGCTACAATGAAAGCAGCTTCTCTGATGAATATGATAGTTTGCTAGGCAAGAACTGCATTTCAACATTTAGATACATAATTTCAACATATGTACTGTAATACAGAAAAATCCAGCTGTGCCTTTGGGTGTTTCTGGTTATTCCATGTCAAAAACTGTAGTCACTTCAGGATTTAAACTAGAAAGTGTATTTCTTATTGCACCAAAACTCCTGCTTCTTTTCATTTTGTTCATTGGACATGCATAGTTTGGACAGCCACAGTCCTGCTCAAGTATTGACTTAAACCAATGCATAGAAATGTATAAACCTGCTCTATGATGATCTTTATGTTCTTTTCCCTGATTAGTTCTCCCTCTTCTGCCTAAAACTGTATTTTTCTACCCCAGAAACCCATTAGCTCAAATTCATATTTGGTAGGGAGAAGAAAGTAGTATTCAAGTACTTAAAAAGTCCATTAGGATTTGCCTCAAGGAGTCTCATAGAAAAGTAAACTAATATGAAATTAATACACCCCAATATGCACCTTTCAGCTTTGTCCAGTCCCATGCATCCAATTGTATCTCTAATATCCTTTTAATATAATTTCCCTCTATGCCTTTGGCAAGCCCTATAGCATTCACCTTTATCCTCAGAGAAATCTAGGTTAACGTTACATTTGTGTAGCAGATTCTACATTTTTTATTTTATTGGAAAAGCAGTCTAGCATGAAAGAGTGAAGGCACAACCTTAGAATCACCTGAACCAGTGGAGAGAGATACTTCCAATCACCAGGGGAAAATCGCTTAATACAGTTCAGTTCTCTTATGAGACAATCTATTTGCGAGACAAAGCAATTATTTCATTTGGATAGTCCATGCATCACACCATGTACCTAGAGGCTGAAGTGAGGTTAAACATTAACACATTTTTTTGAGTATCAGTTAATAACTAATCTACCAAAATCTGTCATAACTCTATTTTTTCTTACAGGGAAAAAGCAACGTATAAATGTATAACATAAAACATTTAAATTAGTTTTTTAAATTATCCAGTAATTTTATAGAAATATTAAACCACATCATGTTTACCGTAAAATGACAGAAAACAAACCTGCAACCTTAAGATACTTTTCCACAGTATGAAGCCTTTGGTGGACTGTCACTCTTTAAAAAAGTTTACCTCTAGATACAGAGTCAGTGTTTATCTGTATTTCAAGTGGAGGATCACCCATAATGGTACTTGTAGAACTGTACTTTTCTTGAAAAGCACAACATCCTAAACCATATATGTTTTTCTTCGGTATAGAAATAAACACTAGTGACTTTATGCTTCAACTGATAATTTCAGAGAACTGAAGGGCTAAATTTCTAACAGAGATGACAAATAAGTCAGTCTTCATGCTAGCTCAGGCCTATGTCCTGCGTGGGTCTAACAAAAATGCCTAGGTAATTCTCCTAAGTTTCTGAAAGCATCCTACAGGTCAACCCAAATTACACACACACTTTCAGTACAACAAATTTAGGCAAACTCTACAGGCTGAAAGAATTGTTCATTCACTTCTGGAAACTCTGGTATGAACACTAGATACCATAAGGCATTGGAATGGGCTGCCCAGGGAGGTGGTGGAGTCCCCATCCCTGGAGGTGTTCAAGAGCCAGAGTTGACAGAGCACTTAGGGATATGGTGTAGTTGGGAATGGTTGGACTAGATGATCTTCAAGGTCTTTTCCAACCTAGTTGATTCTGTGATTCTTTGATAAAATCTTACACGAGATGCTCACTACCTGCTTTCCAAGTCACAAAAGGTTATTGTCTCTTGCTTGTGCATCTTGCCCTAATATTTTATAAACAAACAAAGTTCAGTTCATACATTGGGAGTTACTACAGATCACTGTTGACAGAAAAAGCAGCACAGTTTTAAACTGACCTGCTTCAGATACAAACAGCTGCTTGTTATGGATTTATAAACTTAAGTCTGTGAGTGTGTGTGCGTGTCTGTGTGCAGGGAGATGTTCATCCAAAGAACCAAGTTCTCACACAAACAAAGCAAATAAAGTTTATAAAGATGATGAAATGACCAAATACCAGTCCCAGCAGTTATGTTCTATGAAAGAAAACAGAATAAAACTTCTTTAAAACTCTCACACTGCAGATGACATTGCTTGGTCTGCTTCCTGTGGAACTACTTCTATCATTTTGGTATATTGGAAACACAGAAGCAAGTACAAATGTAAGTAAAACTGGAAAAAAAAAAAAAACGTAGTTTCAGCTCCTTTTGAATTTATCCCATAAAAGTTAATTAGCTGAATTTGAAGTAAGCAAATCCCACTAAACACGGTCTTAGTCCCAGCAGAGGAATGCTCTAGAGAAACAGAACTCCACTGCATCCCTTGCCAGCCTCAGTGCTACCACAGGAGTACCGAGATGCACTTCCACTGCACATGAATTCAGTACATAAATGCATCCCAGTCACCTAATGCCACAGCAATTCCTTGCAGGCAGTCCCTGTCGAGGACTGAGACCTTCTGCAATACCTGGGGGAAAGGAAGAAAGCAGCTCTCAGATGACAGGGTCTGCCTTGCCAAGCTGCAAGCATGAGCATAGCCTTCATTTCCAGCTTATCAAGAACAGACAGCCTGTCTGATTGCACCCTACCCCTCCTCCTTCACAAGGAAAAAAGAGGTAAGAGGATTCAGGGGGACAGGGAAGGTGGTGGGGATTGGTGCAGAACTCAAGATGTGTCCTAGTATGATCTCAGCATACAGCTGTGAGGCAGAAAGATTTTGAATGTTAGGATATGGCCTATGGATCTTCTGCTACAAGGGCTAGCAGATGTTGTTTCACAGGACCAGCCAATGCACTCACACTGAAACACTTTCTCTAAGCATCTTTTTAAAAAATTTATCAATGACTATTATATGGGGGTTTTATATGTGTGTGTGCATACATGCACAAACACATGTACATACAGACATTAATTTTCAGTTCAAAATGCACTTCATTTTTATAGTCCAGTGGTACTGCTTTCTCCTTGTAATAATTATAGGCTTATAAATACAAGTGTTGACCCAATCTTACCTTTAGTATGGTGAACATCTTGCTATAATAATGAAATGAGCACAACATAAAGATATTACAATTCTAGCTGTATACACTTAGCCTGCAATGAGGGATTGAATTTAAATGTTTATAGCTTTCCAAACACTATTATGCGCTTGCAAATGTTAATTCAGTTTCAATGAAAGAGTCAATTTTTTTTAACAATATAGAATGCATTTTAATACACTATTATGCACAATAGGCCGACAGTGAATGGACTCATAATTGATTTAGAAGCACGTTCTACCATCCTGCTACCTCTATCTCTTTAGTAAATCATTTTTTAATCGGGCTAGTCTAAGCTGACCCATACAGAGCTTTATTTAATTTATTATGGAATTTATATATAAGGTTGACTAGTAATGCATGGCTACAGCAGCATTAAACAAATTGTACAGTGAATAACAAAGAGGAAAAAAAGAACAAGAATTCAAATAGCCTAAGCATATTGCTGAGGTTAAGACAGGTTCCAAATGAGCAATGTTATTCAAATGCTTCAGAACGGGAAAGAGGAAAAGGGCTCTGACACCATTAGAGCTTGTACAAAAAAAAAATGGCTGGGTTTGAATCAATTATTAAAAGAAAGATAAGGGAGAGAAAAATCTCACAAAATGCATTAGTTGGCTCTTATTCCTCCTAATGAAAAGGAGGATCATAATAATAAAACAAGAAAGGTAGGCTGAATAATTGCTCCAAAGTTCTCCTTTTCTGTGTGCATAAGAAACTTACTGAAAATACTAACAAGGACATGGGACTGATTCAGTGCTACAGTGAGAGTTTTCCTATTACCTAGTAAGTGTAGGATAAAGCCTAGCAAAGATTCAGAATAGGGACTACCAATCTACAATGAGCATTTTATCAATTATTTGCAAGATAGTTTAACTCAAGGTGACTAAGGATGTGTACATATTTAGAACACACACACACACATACATATAGATGAGTATTAACATACATATACTATTTTCCCCAGTCTAAAAAAATGAGAAAGGTCCGCAATCTTTTCCTTGGAGGAGATAGAGAGCATCTGCTTGGGCATCATTCAGTTTGTGCACGACTTGTTATTGAATGGGGGGAGATGCCACTGCCATGATTGCCACATCCATAAGGACAGGGGAAAGTACATGCATGGAAGCTCACTGTTCACATGCAGGGCTCAGCAAGAAAAAGACAGGCTGGTGCATCTGCCATAGTTAAATACAGTTATCTTCCTGCAATTTTTGTGCATGCATGATAAATTTGCAAACTCCTGATGTAAAAGCAATCCCTACATTTTTTTTTTCCCCCAGATATGTAAAAACATTGCATTGAAGACCTTACGAAAATTAACACAGAATATGGACAAAAGAAAGTATCTTCTGACAATGAAGACCACCTTCTCTGCAAGCTAGATGGCTTAAAAGATCCATAATAGGATGGGAGCCTTTCCCCAGTGACCACTGGCTTGAAACCACCTCCAGGTCATTATCGAGTTGCCATCATTCACAACTGGTTTGGTAGTCAACTTGAAATGAACTGGTAGTCTCAGCCCAAGGTCCGCATCATAAATTGGCAACACTGATAAGAGTCTTGGCAGGGAGGTCAAGGATTGAATGGGCACGGGGAGTGATCTCTAAAGGTGATCTCTCTAGGTCAGGGTTCAGACATATTTGCAAGAGAATCATGCCTTGCCACTGTCTCCTGCTGTACAACTTCTGCAGAAAAATACAGGAATTCATCTTCAAGTGCTGTCGCAGTCCAGCACCTTTCACAAGGATTAAGTGCCTATTAAAAAAAACACATTCATCAGCAGGAAGACAAGCCTGTACCTTTTAAATCACACCTGTCATTATAGCAGCACTTCCCATTGTAAAGTTAAGAACAAAGAAAAAACAACAGAATGAGTATAGTCAGTCTTATTTCAGTCTTAGAAAACCAAATTGCAAAGCTTATGCGAAGTTCTAATTTTACAGATTCTGCAAGGGGTCTCCCTCTCATAATTACAGCAGAGAAATCCATAAACATATCAAGACTAGGCAAGGCCAATTCTGCTAATTTAAAATACTCACAGAGATGGCAAATAACTGATTTCGGAAGACCCTTTAGAAACCACTTTCTACTTTAGCTTGTCCAAAGGGAAAAAAAAAGCTGAAATTAAAAGACATTATTAATTTTATTTGACACAGGCTGAAATTTCCACTGAAAGGTGTATGTTAACATGGCAGGTAAACTGCCACAGCTTGACTGTAAACCCAGAGCCTTTTTTTGCATGAAATACAAATTGCTTGCAATGCTATCCGAAGAGGCTTCTGTTCCATGGGAGTCCAGCAACAATTCAATCACTAAACTACTTTAGCTGGCTGATCAAGGATTATCCCAGAGCACGGCACAGCCAGCAGTGCTAGCCACTTGCCATGTGCTTGCAGACCCGATTTGCTGAGGAGAACGTATGTGACTGAAGTGCTGCTCTGAATATCACTGTCAAAATGATCTCCAGGGGCCTCTGAAGACACGATGATGCTAAGCCTGCTTTCTCTGGCACCAGAAGCCAAACTACATCTACAGAGGCTTCAGGTACTTGCGGTCCTCCACAGTGAAGTTCAGGAAGGGGTCCACGTACTTCCTTCATGGTGTAGTTTTGCACAAGCTGCCCAGTAAGGCCTGTAGCTTGCCAAGTTACCTCATTATATTCTCTTATCCCTAAGACCACGTTTACATTGTAAAAGGTTAATATCATATCTTGTTTAAGGAAAAAAAAAAAAAAAAAAAAAAAAAAAA
>NW_020799091.1:107578904-107583627 GCF_003259725.1 Athene cunicularia | reverse complement strand
CCTATAATCTTCACACTTCCAAAGATTTGAATATATAAAAAGTGCAATACAGTTGGCAAGTATAAGTAGACTTCTCCAGTTCTCTCCAATATGCAAAAGAGAAGGTCAGCAATATATTGCACTTTATGGTATTTTGACAGGGTGGACTACCCAAACAAGTTCATGCATATTTAAACAGAAATAACAGAGTTGTCTGGGATCTGCAGCTTTAAGTGCCGAAAATACCAGATATCTGCAGTGCAATGGACCTTTATATTCAGAAAAAGAAAATAAACTGGAACTCAACTAATTTATCAATGTGATCATGCCAATTCTATGACAGATTAAGTTTTGATCATAGCATGCTCAAGTTCTTCAACACCCAGCTAGATAAGGAAAGAAAAAAAAAGAAGAATAAGATGAAAATCAGTGACAATAGCAAAATAATGCTGATGAACTACATTACGGAAATAGATGAACAATCTATATTAGCTTTTTCTTTATTAAAACTTCTCCAAACCACTCAAACAAACCCTGAGCCACATACAATCGGCATGCAGAAAGGGAAAAGTCTGAGATGTGCAATCTCAGCAAAAAGGACGAAATACTGACACCAACTATATAATCCAAATCACATGAGTCCCTTCACAGCAAATCTAATATCCTGTGCAACCCCCTCACTCCCCTTGTCACCAAGAATGTTAGAAGTGAGAAGCAGATCCAGGCAGGCCCTGATAGCCTTCCCCATCTCACAGAGAAATTCAATGATTGTTTCTACAGAATCTGCAGGAACAACTTACAACTACTGTGGTAACAGCTTGGAGGCATCCATCAAGGATCAAGATCCCTCATGCAAGAGACTACACACATGCATAAAACATAAAGATCGCTCTGGCTCCAATCTCTTTACATTTACTCAGCTACGACATCTTGAAGATACATGAATCTCTCTGAAGAGTATAACCCCTTAACAGTATCCCTGACAGCAAAACGACGATAGAAGGAGGGCTATTTAGATGCCAGAGATAGCAAAAGGTCCAGCAGACCAGAGTGAGGAAACCTTTGACAAACACACCTTTCATGTTGGGTATGACAGTTCAACATTTTATAATGGGGTGGCAGTAGATATAAAACCAGTTAAAAACCACAGGACTAAAACTCCTCAAAGCATAACTTAAAAGTCTTTGTCCTTGGCTCCCTTTCTGACAAGACAGGAACACAGGTAGGCTGTTGCTCTTAATGTGATTTGAGACATTTATTAATCAAAATATGCTAAGAACTTCCTCATCACTCAAGTTGCGGAGTTATTTATACTTCAACCAGATTATGCCCCTCAGCCATTTAAAATAAAAATGCTGCTGTTTAAACAAGTATTCTTATTATAGATGTAATAAAACTCTGGAGCATTATTGAAAGTTATGCAATAATTTGTCTCTTAGGAAAGATGAATGGCTAAGTTGGGTGCCCAGGACTTAAAATTCATTAATGTCTTAATAGTGAAACAGATATTAATCTCTCTTCATTAGCTCACCAAAATTAGCCAAGGCAAGTTAGAAAATGTTCTGAGACATTATTTGATTTCAAATGAATATGCCTGAAGTACTACTCTTCCAAAAAGCTATTATAAACAACAGGGAAAGGGGAAAAGCATTTGAAAAATTACTTTGACATTGTCCTTTAATCATGCATTGTATTCAGGAAAATTATGCTAATGCATCTCTTACATGAATAAGTGGTGGTAGTATATAAATAGCATACATTGCAGAATACCATGCAGAATATCTGATGATACAGTGCATTATACAACAACTAAATTATATACAAAAGAACATAATGGTGGAGTGAGATGCGTTTAACACATAATATATTTAAAGAAAAACAAACACTCCGTAGGGTTAGGGTATTCCATCTAGTAAGTTAAAATACTATCCCATTTAAGGAATGATCATGTTAAAAATATCTAAATTATCATTTTATTACTGATTACTAATTCAAATGCTTTTTCTACTGATTCACTGTGACATCTGAAGGGAACAGAAATGAAAAGTTTAATCCCTTATCAGAATAATAAACATATTGGAAAACAAAAGTGGAGCATTTTGAAAAGTTTGAAGATGCACCCTAATATCAAACACCCTAAGCACAATCAAGTGAACAAATTTTATTTTTGTATTTAGTAAATGAACACAGAATAATATAATTCTTCTATATAAACCAAAATTTAGGATTTTATGGCCACTAAATGATCCTCATTCTTTCCTTCTATTAGACTGTACAAGATTGAACAATAGTTTATGTCCTCTAGTGCCTGGATTGCAAAGAGACTGTTGCGATGGGAATTTCAGACAGAGGAGAGCCAGCTTCCATTGGCATTTTGGAGCTGAAGAAATTAACTCCCGTTCTTCATGTGAAATGTAAAAATAATCATTAGAAGTCAACAGTGTGCACACCATATATTGCTTAAACAATAGTTAACAATTAGGAGTTGGCTGCACAACATTGATCAGAATGACAAAACAGCATAATTTATTTGTTTTCTTGACTTGCTATTGCTTGGCTTCTCAGTTTTCCAGTTCTCACTCAGAACTAAATATATGAGTATTTATCTTCTGTATCAGGCACTAACCACAAAACTTCAAGCCTGAAGAGGAAAACACAAGTGATGGTCCCAAACTGAAAAATGACAACTGCCACAAGATGACATCATTAGCTCAGAATATTACATCTTGATGACTTTGTTGTCAAACTTTAGAAGTGTCAGATCTGGAAAAACTGATTTGCATTTTGACCCTACTTTATAAGTATAGCCAATGTTCCTTTCCAATGCTATTACAACCTTCTATATCATGCTAAAATTATGTCCTGGCAAACATGGCAGGTGTTTATTTTTAAATATAACAATAATTCCAGACGACTGCAGATACTGATATTGGGCAGGGAACAAAGCAGTGAGGCTTGCACCATTCACAAGTAAAGGTAAGATTGATTGCCCATTTAAACACGAATTATAAGTAGCTTCATACCATTAATATTAATTAGGTCAAGACTAATAGGCTCTCATGAGTGGACTGTTTAGCAGGTCAGAGGCAATGAAAAGGTGGTAAACAATTTACTGTATATTGAAGTTTGCAGGCATATGGCACATCTCTACCACTGTAACTATGCACCTCACTCAAAGTCAGATTGCTAAAGAGCGATTAGACTATTTGACCACTCAGATAATATGTGAAACACCAAAATCCTATTTTAAATGAAATAGTTTTAATAAAAAATGCTTCAAATTCCAACCAGAGAAGCAGTTTCAGTCCATCTGAGAGCGTGGGGCTTGGGGGTGTTGGGGCAGGAGAAACCGGGGGGCACAGGTGTGGCCTCTCACATCCCCGCAGGCCCTTCAGGAAGGACACTCCAGCTTGTCCTGCTAGGTGTCCCTTCACAGTAAGAAAGGACACTCAGAGCTCACTCTTCACATGGATTCATTCATTGCTTGGCCCGTCATCTGTTACCACACTAGATGTTCCCTGGGCATTACAGCTTCTAAGGTGGATATGTTTCCAGTTAAGGAGAACACTTGCTGCACAAAGATCAAGTTCTTTTTTTTTTTTTTTTTCTAATTGGATGGTAACACATTCTGATCAATAGCAAACATTTCTTTCACTGCAAATTTAAGGAGCAGTGATACAAAGAGTATATGGACCTTGTTTGTAAACAAGTATCTTGACTCAAGTATGCAATAATGTTGGTGTGCATTAAAAGTAATTTCATTACTGCTTTATTCTCATAAGCAGAGAGAATTTAAACCTCTCAGCCGTTTTCATCACAGGCCATTTGCAAGTGTCTGAACATAACAGTATTGGAGAAGCACTCTGCGTTCATATTCCCTTTTCTATTTGTATTGCTCATAAAGGACAACACAGACTCCTTCCATGGACTAAATTTCTATTCTTCTGCTACTGTTGCTACTTCCTCCTGTTGCTACTATTAAACTCAAACCTGTGAAGAAGGACTGCCCAACGCATCTCTACCACTTAAGTTCTACTTGAAATCTCGAAATAGTGTTCAAGTGGAAGAAAAGTACAGCAGAGGCCAAAGGTGAGCTTTCTACAGAGGGATCAATTTCAACCATTGGCAAGAATAACAGAATTTCTTCTGTAAGAGTCTGGATCATGTAGGAAATATTTTTTATTTTTAATTTACCAGTGATTATGGCTGTTTTTACTTCAGGATCCCCCACCTGCTATTCTTCCCTTTTTCTCAAGGGGCATAATTTTCCAGAAACACTGATCTTCTCCCTTTTGCAAACCGAATACTTTAGAGATGCCTCAATTCAGACATGCAAAAATTGAGGTTCCTCCAAAAGATCAGATAATTCTGAAAACTGCCTGTATGGTTTTACTTCAAGCGGAACAGTCATAAACCTAGTAACAGAGAAAAGAAAAAAAACCCAAACTTTTATTTAAAGTGTGTATACAGATGGTGAAGGAAACATTTTATTTTATTATTGTCTATGCACAACTGACTACATTCTATCTTTCATGCTGCACCACTACTTGCCTGCCTTCAAATTACCTATCAATGCTTGGCACAGCTCAAGACCAGGAAGGATATGAAGGTGCAGGTGTTGGTCCTCAGGCTCATGTGCACAAACTGAATTCCTGCCTGGAATATGGTACATTTGAGCCAGCTGAATATTGCAGAGGCATAAAAGTTTTGAAAATCTAATCTCCAGTGAGGGGGGGGGGGGGGG
>NW_020799091.1:107564917-107578854 GCF_003259725.1 Athene cunicularia | reverse complement strand
GGGGGGGGGGGGTGGTGGTGGAACAACACAAAGACTAAACATGTAAATCTTTAAAGGCTCTCTGTTTTCTTAGAGCTTCCAAGTAAGCATGGTTGTTAATCAAAATCGAGATGTGAGCACAATCACTCAAAAAAGGCAGCTTGTATGGCACACAACTTTACACAGTCCTTTTGTGTTCCTGCTCAATATGAAAACTGAAGAGGTGGCATGGGGAAGTCTTTTAACAAAGCGGTGGGAAGCTGTACCAGCCTTCCACCTCAGGGATTTGTATGCCAAATACGGGCAGGACTCCGCAGCTCTACACGTGCATATTGTGCTGTTTGTCACACAGCATGAACGTACCACTGCCACCTACATTTTCTTTCTCAGTATGATTATTTTAGCAAAATGTCTTCTGTAATACTATTTCGGCTCCACTAGCCCCACTATATGCATACCGAAGATTTGCAAGTGTGTATTGACTTTTCATTCTTCACAGCCATGTCAAGACACACATAAACTTTACAAGATGCATGGCCTTGGGCCTACATCCAGCTACTGAGTGTTATGGTCATATAATGACACAGCCTGAAAGATAACAGTTTTAACAAAACCAATACCTACCTACTGAACATCTAAAAACATAATTAAAACATCTGTCATGACACATTTGCTGACACAATGGAAAATTATTATACCTTATCACTCACTGTACTAGGATTCCATTCCATTATCAGCTTTTGTTGTTCCACTGCAAACACACCAGAATAGATTAAAACACAACAGATTCGCATGACATATTAATGTGCTATGCATAAATGGGACTTCTCAAAATCCAAGCATCATCATATTGATACAGGGGATAAAAGGTAATATTTTTTCTGTCTTTGGTGGCTGAACGGGCTAGGTCCCTGAAAATCAACTTTCTGAGGCTATCTATCTGTTCCAAATATCATATATTATGATATATGTGCACAGCCAGGAGGAAATCTGCCATTTCCTCTAGAGACACTATCTCTAATACAGTCACAGAATATCTCTCTGTCTAAACCCCACAGACAGGAAAAATTTTTCCTCTAATCATGCAGATTACGAAGCTGGTTTAAAACCAGGAGGCAACAAGTGCTGGTATGAGGTCCTGGCATATCCCTACCTTGATGCTCACAGATCTGACTAATTAGACTACCTAGATGTTACATTTTCTCTTCTGCAAAGATAGTTTTAGCTGAACGCTATGGTTGATGTGTCCTCAATACTTTGCAACACTGGCAATTGGGCTAAAGTCCTTATACAAAGGAATGAAAGCTGTGGTTCCAGCAGGCAAAAACCACACCTGACAAAGGCTACACCCTTGCTCTACTACAGGAAAAAAGTTACTTTCTTCACCACAAAATACTGATGTTTTAGAAGAAAAGAATGAAAAAGAAGTTCTCTCTAAAGTCTGACAGTTGCAATGCACTGAATGGCACTTGAGGATGACTTCAGGGGCTTTTCGTGTGTCCCTTCCTGCCAATGGCTCTGTTGGCCAAAAGATGCAATTGTGACCAGCTTGCACCCTGCTATACAGCTCCAATTTTCTGATTCCAGTGGTACAGTGTCACATTTCTCTTAAGAGATTTCAGTCAAGTTAAGTCAGCCTAGACTGTTCAAGGTAAAGCAGTTCATTTTGCCTCAGACAGGTTAGTACATGGTCACAGAATCAGTTCCATGAGGAGATCCAAGCTAATGGAGACCTCCTCATGAGGAGACACCATGGAGCTGTTCAGGCAATCTGCTTTGGGCACCACAGCAGAAAAGAATGGGAGAAGCCCCCTTAGCCTGCCACAGCCTCTAAGTGTCACTGGGCTGCTGTGAACACAAATCTCCCTCCTCAACAAAAGAATGGTCCACCAGCATCCAGAACCAGACACAATTGCTTTATACGAGCATGCAAGAGTATGCTCAGTGTTTGTACAACCTCCCTTTTCCCATGCAAAACAAATAACGAGCACAGAATACTGTAGAGGACCTAGGGAGAACCTGCTGTGTCACAGAACTGGAAAGGAGGCACAGAAAGCTAAGGCTTGCTTGAAGAGGTTATAATACATGAAATCAGGTAACATTTAACTCAGCTTAATTTACAAATTTAATATAACCATGCCCCAAAAGAAACACAGCATTAAAAACTAAAGAGCTGTTGCACTGCAGTCATCAGTTCTTTACTGTTTCAAGCAGCAACACGTACAAAGAAACTTAATAAAGGCTCCAGAATAGCTAAATATTTGAGCACATACTTTAAGTGTATGTGAGTGTAATGTGACCTCGTATCTTCTCTGTCCATAGTGCCAGTTTCTAAAGTTCCCTTTACACCTTCTCCCAGCAATGTCCTGTTACCCATGCTGCAGGTTCCTGGCTTCTCCAGTTTTGCCAGTGGAACTGTTTGGGGACATGATGAAGTTGTGCTCTGAACTGCCAGCAGAAAAGTAATCAAAGCAGTCAACCAAGCCAACATTACACTCTTTTAGCCATCAGCAATAGGGTTTTTTTTTAAAGCAGCTTTACCACTAAGGAGACACTGTAGTCTCTATATACTATGAATGCAGCTTCCAGCCTACAAAATTAACGTCCTCTTAAGGAAAGTGTTTTGGGTTTTT
The DNA here is from genome assembly GCF_003259725.1 of Athene cunicularia. Lineage (NCBI taxonomy): Eukaryota > Metazoa > Chordata > Aves > Strigiformes > Strigidae > Athene > Athene cunicularia. Next base: position 107,576,242 of record NW_020799091.1, on the reverse strand, counting down.
TTGTTAAGGGCCACACTAGACTGAGACCACTGCACCGTATCTCAGCCATTTTACTATAAACATACCACTCTCACTCTAAAATTAGCCTTGAAGTATTTGTTGTCACAGGGTCACAGATATTTTGATAAACTTCCCTTTCATCATATACATACATAGTCAATCACCCTTTGCATATGTAATGCAGAGCAGCCAAAAATTGCCACAAATGTGATGACAGATCGGCTCCCTTATTTTTAACTTCCTAAAGCCAGACTCTTTAAGAAAGGCTTAGCTCTCCTTATCTGATCAATTAGCAGAACTGCAGACTTTGTTAGATGACTGAGCTCATTCCTTCCTAACCAGCAACTGAAGTTAAGGTTTAATACATACACTGTACTCCTGAAGGTTCAACAGAAGATCATTTCATTTCATTATACACTACTGTAAGTGTGAAAGGATTATTACACATCAGTTATTTTGCAGTGCCTATTTGTATTAAAACACTATGAAGAAAGGCAATTTCCATTTTCAGAAGAGAAATCTTTCCTCAGCGTACTTTGCTTAAGGACATTAAGGGCAAATATACATTAAAAAGGCTTTTTTCCTCTCCTGCCCATATAAGCTCTCCTGAAGGTTCACTAGAAAATATTCTACAAACCATCCAGTATGCTGCTTCTGCTCTAATAAGATGGACACATAATCAACAGAAGCAAATTGGTATAAACTACTATAAGGTAGAAGTGCTGTATACTGCAGAAAATGCATTTATTCCAGTTCACTATATGCAGTCAAAACTAGAGGGAAAATCCAGATGATCAGTAATTTCACAGTCGGCTGACTTCTCTCCTCTTTGATACTATTTGTAAAATCTTTCCTTCACTTCTGAATGTGTAAGCCAAGTAATATTTTATTCGTTTACTTGTGGGAAGGAGAAATTAAAACAGCTCACTTTATTGAAGATGCTGAATAGACAAGAAATACATATAACATGGGATTCTGAAATGTGTTGCTGAAATTGATATCTAACAGTCAAGTATCTTACCTTTTTTATTCAAATGTGGGGTTCCCTGAATGGCCATTCACAAAACTAAACAATCCAAAGAAGTACAGAAGAATGTGCTTTTACTTTTACAAATGTGAATAGTCCTATAAGTAATTGAATTATGTTGCTTTGTCCTGGGTAAAGTCCATAATTGTAGTAAAGCCTTCACAGAGGATGTTTTTATCTTATGCTGCTTCAGTTCTGTGAAGACAGTGGCCACAGAACCAGAACAGGCAAAGGCACTGAAACTGATGATCTAGCAGAAAAAGTTTGCAGCCTAGATGAGTTCAGTGGGAGCTGGTTATCCAAATCCATCTTATCCTTACAAATATCTGACCCTTAGGCTGCATCTATATTCAAGGAAAACTCCTTTAGATGAGTTGGGGATTTGTGAAGCAAATTCCCTGACCGCTCCTCCCCAGCATGCACTGATTCTGGTCACAAAGCCGGTTTGGTTCTCCTCAATTAGCTTGCTTTCAATGCGATTGTTTGAGGCTAAGAAAGTCTGCAGCAGGGAACTTCCTCTCACCCCTCAGTTCCAGTCAACAGCTGCCCCAGTTTTTGAGGAAAGCACCCTTGGGTTTTGTTTTGTGTTGGTGTTTTTTGGGGGGTTTATGTTGTTTGGGATTTATTTTTTTTTTGGTAGACCACTTCATCAATGCTTTATGCCTAAATGAATGGGGAAGACTGGTGCTCTCAGCAATTCTTCCCCACATAAAGTGGTTACTCCTGTAGCATAAACAGCTTTCTAAGAGAACATGACCTGGAAGCTGAACTTGCTTACAAGAGGACTGGACTAAATCAATGCTCAGAAAGAGCAACGGCTTCACATTCTGATAAGTTGCCACTAGGCATCATTTGCACATCTTGTAATAAAAACAAAAGTACAAAACTGCCTAACCTATTTACAAATCTTTTACTGTGGACAAGGCATTTAACAATGAGAATGCTTTATGAGCTACCAATTAAGCATACTAACTTTCTCCAACGTGAACTCTCCCAGAAAACAATCCCAGGAGGGATGAGGGGGCCCCCCAGCAGTACGGGCTTTCGGAAAGCCTTCTGCCAACAATGGATAGATTCTTGAAAAGGGCTCGCAGTGTTAAATTCCTCCAAGGGGGAACCTCTAGCGATGTGAACTTTGAGAAGAGGAACACACTCGGTGAGGTGAAGAAGAAAAACCATGGGAGAAAATCTCACCACTCTGCAATAGGGGCAAATTTCCTACAAACGCAGTAACTCTGTAATTTGTACAATTTCTGTAAAATCTGTAATTTCACTTGAGGCTATGATTTACATGGATCTTCAGTCTTTACTTCTCAGCTGGACTTACTCCATACAAACAAATTATAACTATTCAAAGATCAACACTGAGTAAGGCATCAAGCCGGGCATATGTGTTACTTTTAAACAAAAGAAAGGAAGCCTTTAGATAAATAGATAAATAAGAAGCTAAATAGAAAGACAGACAGGCAGATGATTTCGACAGGCAGACAAAGATCTCCGCAGAGGGAATTCTTTTCTCTTTGTAGCACAATCATTTAGCTGATCTTGACTTGACAGGACGGGTGTCACATTATGGTTCCAAATTCACCCCTCTTTTTGGCTTTTTTTTTATTGCAAAACACCAAGCAAAAAAAAAAAAAAAAAAACCGCAAAAAGAGACAGAAGAATTTCTCATAACAGCGTTTGACTCAGTAATAGCTGTAACAGGACATGCTGTCAAAGGAAACCATCACATTCCTATACAAAGCCATGCAATGCCTGAAGGGATCTGCCCACATGTCTGCAGCTTTCCTATTAGTGCCCTAGAGCCATCCAAGCAAGCTGCCAGCAAAGGCTCTAACTATATTTGATTAGTTTCAGGCCTTCATTTTTAGCGAGTCATCACCCTCTTAACGGCAGATGATGCCCTCTAGTTGGAATCAATGTGAGTGACCAGCTCACAATAGGCCAGATTAATGATGAAAAATGTGTAGTCAGCCTGGAGGGCTTTGGACATTTATCACCCACTGGGTCTGCCAAGCAGTGGGCTGCTCCCTGACTCATCAGGACAACACCCACCCTGGCTTAAAGAGCAGGCGAGAGCACTGGGATCCTGGCTTAATGAGCCTCGGGTGAGAGAGTCCCCAGCACAACACACTTAGTGCATATGCACTGTACAGGTAAACACGGGCTCAAATGTCTTTCCTTCTTCTCACCTACCTTGCAGACAGTGTACACCAACTACAGTAAGTCTTTCCAACTACAAAACACTCCTACAAAAATTCTCAGTTGGAAAGCGAAGAGTTTCTTATTCAGATCGAAAACCCAGACAATATGCTGTGTGCAAAACTCTGCTGCAAAATTTCTCTTTGCTAATTCATCTAAGGGAAGCAACTTTTTGACAAGTGAGTGAAATCTCATTATAATTTCATCGACATAATGAAAGGTGGGCAAGTAGGTTTTGTGTCTGTTTCATAAATATTCACATCAATTTTTCATACTAGAGGACTAGTATCTCATTAAAATAACGGAATCTGCATCATACCTTATAAATATATTTCTCTAAACTTCTGATGTTAGGAAGGGCTGCCTACAGTATGCAGTAGCATAACTCACATTAAGATAGAGATGCACACTAAAGCTCCAGTCACCACGTGAATGCTGCCTCAAAAGTTGTCATACAAAGGGCTGTGAGATTTATGAATGTGGTAGGCACAAACTGTAGAGGTGCTGGCAAAACATGTGCATTTTCAGAAACAGCATCACAGGGAAATGAAATACTGACAAAATATATACATCGGAAGCTTCAGCTAGAGACCCAATTAGGAAGAATAACCATATGCTGAACTTTAAAAGATTAAATCATAGACCTGAAATTAAGCAGGGGGTGGATGGGAAATGTTCTAGTATGAAAAAACAGACTTAATCATGTGGTTAAATGCCTTCCTGTTGAGGCCTGATACCTCTCTATCCATTCTGCATCGATTTATTTTCACAATCTTCAGAGAATGCTCCGTCAAAAAAAAAAAAAAAAAAAAACAACTAACAAGCTTGCTCAAGGGTCATCTCATTTTTACAAGGACATGATGGCTCCTTCCTCCATTAAGAAAATATAAGTGCAACCATATGGCATTTCTTTGAAAATTCATAACTTCAAGGAAACACACAGCCTTAGGAAAACAAAGCAAGATTTCCTTGTAAGGAATTTACCATCCATTCAGACAGTTTTCAGTGCTTAACAGGAAAACAAATTAGTATCTCTTGATTAAAAAGTCTCTCTAATTTTTAATAAAAAAAAGGTATATTTTAAAATGATACAAAAGCCTGCACATTAAATATGAAATGCCTGTAATCTTGCTTTCCATGGCAATCAGATCTGATGAAGTGCTTTGGTTTGGCAAATGTCCTAAAGACACTAGAAACACAGTCATTATGTTTTGAACATTTCAAGAAGATCTCTTCATATTTAATGAAGTTATTTTCTCTGCTACTATAAGAGATACAGTAAATTCCTAAATCATAAATTAAGGTTCAAATTGCTAATCATGCTTATTTAAAAAAAAAGTGACTTGCAAGATTAGTAACATTATTAAATTACAAAAGAGCTCATTCAACCTAACAACATAAAAATCTTTAATAGGTACCTTAAACCTCCTCTACTATTCACAGCAGTCTTTCTCATGACAGCCTTGTAAATGCAAAAATGAGACATGCCCATTGTTTTGGTTTAAATTGCAGCCTTACCTCATGCCAAGCAAGGAGCAACATCCCCCGTGCAGCAAAGGGATCAGACCTGGGATCAGATCAGGCTCATTTCAACAATCGTGCTCCATAGGCCTCCCCCTTCTAGGACAGCCTCACATTGACATGCAAATACAAGAAGGGTCTTGTGTGGTAACTTTGCACCACTGAAAACACATGCTGTGTGAAACCACTTAGGTAGATTTATTTATTAGAATATAATACTTTACAAACTCTTACATCATCTCCAATCCAATGGTCCTGGTAAACCATCCTTTTTGTTTAGCTCACTGCACATTTTAAAATGAAGAATAATCATCTTCATTATTAGTGCAGCCATCAATTCTGCATGGAACATTTAAGCTAAAATATTTTAAAATAATTATTTCATAAAAAAAGGAAACAAAATAAATTTGCTGAAAAATTAAATGGACCATCTACAATTTTCCCTCCTCTGTCCATTTCTGATTTAGTGTTCATTTCATACTATAAAATTTGTTTTCAAATAAATGTTACACAATACACTTCACTAACTTTGCTAAATTTATGTAATCTCCGAAAATTCCCAAAGTTTTTGTTCAACTCATTGCTAATATCATTAGCATCATCTCCATTTAAGAAAAGATAATTGGTAATTTCCGTGGCTGTGCTTTGAACCATCAGGTCATCATCTTTCAGAAAGGGAAATGTCATTTATAACTTTTACTGTCTCCATTTAGTACATTTTACCAGACATTTTCACTGACATCACACTGCAAGAAATTTAAAGATCCACTGTAATTCCTATTATCAGGAACAAGGATTCTTTAAAACCATGTTTTCTGTTTGTTTCAAAAGCTTAGTATTAAATTCTTTCTGTGAGACTTTTGGGTTTTACTCTGTTTTCTTTTTGTTTAACTGTAAAAGGAATTGGTCACTGTCTGGATCTCCTGAGATTGGGTTTTACTCTGTTTTCTTTTTGTTTAACTGTAAAAGGAATTGGTCACTGTCTGGATCTCCTGAGATTCATCTGAGTACATGGGAATTGTCATAAACATGCAGAAGTTGTGTGTTTCCATAATTGAACTTTATAAATTTTCCTTATTCCCTATTTCAGTTTTTTTAGTCCACATTTTCTTACTTTTCTTTGCCATACTCTGCATTCACACATATCTAATGTTAAAAAACACAAAGCAGATAATCCTTGGTTTTACTAAGGACAAGATCATGTTGGGGAGATGGCAGTAGCAGGGCTGTGTATTAGCCTTTCATCTCTGGAGGCCAACGTTCATGTCTGTCTGAGGTCACGAGTTAAGAGATTTGTGATCTCGCCTTAATCCCTAGTGGACATTTAGCCACATCATGAACCAACTATACAAATAGCAATTTCCACCAAACTTGAGAACCAGGACTGAAACATGGTAGTTTACAAGTCAGGGTTAAGGTGCATAGCTGAGCCATTTTGCTGTAGTTCATATGCTTTTCCATCATATAAATGTTTTATGCTTGTTACATATCAGTGTAAGGAAATAAGCAAATAATATACGCTTCCTCAACAAAAATACCTTCTAAAGGTGTGAAACTATATTACAACTCTATTTCTTACCCAGAAATCAACATGGTAAAGTTGCATTGCAAAGGCAATGGAACTCATTTGTCTTTTTCTAAGTACTGATGATTGAAATTCTAGCACAACTGAAATTAATAGTGTCTTCATTCAGTGCAGACTTTACAGTAAAAGAAGAAGAATAGATATTTTTAAATAGCAAAATAAAAAGTGGCATGCACAATGGCAAAGATACAACATTTTCATCTGAAAAGAACAATTTAGCTTTATGTCAAAGTACAAAACTGCTTTTCAATTTTGGCTATTACCATTTAGTGATTACGTTTATTTCACTGTAAACTTGCTTATTTCTTCCCAGCAAAATAATGTTTTTGTCAGCATCCTCATTCTCTAGTCAAATGATAACTAGTTTGGGGGTTGTTTTGTTTTTTTTTTCTCTCCAGTAAAACTCCAAGTCTATTTGGGTTAGTAGCACTATGTAAAGGGCAGTCTTAATTAACATTACTACTAGATTAGAAAAAGTGCTAAGTGAAGTATTGAACCTAAAATGAAAAGCTTCAAGGCTTCGGATTTATCGGCTCTAGTGAAGAAACACTGGGGTAGAGTCTTGGGAAAGCAGAAGTCCGACTACATAATTTCTCTTCAAAAACGGATGTCTTAACACTCCAGCAGAGCCTCAGCCTGCCACACAACTGACTCAGCCAACTAAAAGATGCATGATGGCCAGGAGGGGCAGAATCTGAGCATGCCAGTCAGTTCTGTCAAGGGACCTGAAAATGAGTTGTGGCCACAGAAATAGACAGGAGATGCTGAGAAAGCAGAAGAGCAATAAGAAAAAAGGCTATGCCTTTTCAAAGACACTGTTTTCTCTGCTATTAAAAAGAAAAGAAAATCTCACCTGGCTTAGCACATGGGACTGTGCTGTCCCACACTATTGCTTCTGTGCTAATTATTTCTTTTCCCCTGTTTTTTTCTTCATATATTTTCTAATTATTAAGGTTACAGTGTTACAAACAGTATGAAGTTGACATGCACAGAAAAGAACACTGTGCTTCCTAGAAAGGAATGCTGGAGGTTAATTAATGCTTGTAACTCTGCACGTAACCTATACTTGTTCCAAGCATAAAAATGAACTTTATTCCTCATTGCACCCACACCTACCAATGAGGTAAGCAGTAGAGTGCTGTAGTTACATGTGTCTATAAAGAATACATCCTTAGTTTCCAGCTTAAAATGGAATCTTTATTCAGAGTTCCATTTCATTATTTTTTTTTTTTTTACTGCCCTTTCACAAAGGGACTGAAACATTTCTATAATTAACTTTATCCTGGAGCAGGCAAAGAAGAGCTATCCTCATTCACAGTAAGAACTAGCTTTTCCAGAAGATCAGTATATCTGAGTAATTAAGTATTACATTTTTTACAATAAATACCATACATCTCTGGGCAGGACCACCTTACAGCTTTCGGATACTTTGCAGGAGGATGGATATTGAAGAAATGGTGGCAAAACAAAATTGTTTGGTGTCAGTTCTCTCTTACCACTCCTAAACTTATCCCTGCAGCACAGTGTCTACTTAACTGATGGAAATGGACATGACTATTTCTGGAGAAAAGCGAAAATTGTCTTCTCTGTCTCCCTTTCCCATGATTCCTTCCAATAGGTTTCACGCAGGTCAAAGACCAAAGCACATCTGGCAATAACACTCTTTCTATTCAGATTTGTGCCCTTCATGGATGGCCTTGCATGCTATAGCAAACGTAGCAGTGTATACCTGCTTCACTCTGAGTAGAAATTATGACAGTCTGTCTGAGAAGCAGAGAGAATTCTTCACAGAAACACACACACACCCTGGAGGACCTCACTCCCCACCCAGATGAATTGTGAGATAAAAGCTTAAAGAAAAAAAAGAGGCTAGTAGGTCAGGTTTTGTGTACTCTGCTTTCAGAATGATTATCCTTGTCTTAAGAAATTTCTGGTTGAATAAGCTACAAATCACAGCTCTTTAAGGGAAGCATTGTATGGCTGGGTAGTCATGCTCCTTAACATGTAACTTCACCTGCTGCAAATGAAACATAAAGTAGCTTTCAGAGCTGTACAGCGAAATACTTCTCCAATCTCTAGGATACTTCCTTCCATTTTAAGTTTATCATAAAAGTGCATCTGTATTAAATTACTAAAGTTTTGCATTTATACTACTTCTCTAGAAATGCATAAAGTTTTCTATAATATAAATGAAAGATAACAGCTTAGCTCCTTCATGCAAGTTTTGCATTACATGGTCAGATTTTGTTACCAAACTGGTTTGTAAAGAATTTGAGGAAAAGTCAGCAAAATGGACAAATCAATTGTAACTCCAAACCTATATTCTTACATTCAAAATACTGAGAGCCACCAGTCTTTGAAAACATGTCATGCTTACCTGGAAAGCATGTCTGAACTATTAATTTTAGCTATTTTATTACAAACAAGTAAATCAAGATATGGAGATGCAAAATCCTGAAAAATTCACCCTTCACAGAAGATTTCTGCATTTTCTTATGACAGCTACTGGCTTTCTGAAACAATTTGCACATCCAGGAAGAAATAATAGTGACAAGCAGTCCTTGAAGCCTTGTAGTAAGCAAACAGCCCGAGTGCAACCTCTTTCTCTGTATAAGGTCACTTGCTGATCTAATAGCAAAGATCATGGAATTACTTGCAGCAAGAGTAATACCGGTACCCTTTTGCTGATGGTCTATGGGATCTAAAAAATTAGTATTTCAGTACCACAGAAAGCAACAAGATGGAGAAAATGCCTCTAGCTAAGATGGATTTCTAAAGACATGAAAAGTAAAAAATGCAAATCCCAAGGCTTGCAATACAGCCACACCTTCCTTTCCACGTCCCCTCAAAAAGCTAGTAACATGAATTGTGTGGGCAGGATTATTTTATTATTTAAAAAATATACTGTTGATAAGATCAATTATGTAAATAGCCCTCTTGCAATGGGATCCTGTGTCTGCCAGGGCTTTGAAGAAGCACTGATTGCAGTTGCATTTATATTTTTTTTTTCTTACAGAAAGCTCTCTGAAAATACCAAGAGGGTTTATAAAACCAAAATCCAAGTTTCACTGGATTTGCTACTACAACAGGTGATTTTTAATAAACAGCAAAACCTTGATGACTAAACAAGCAGGCTAGACATAAAAGGAGGTTTCAAACAGTATCCCCTTATCAACCGTGTCTTTAAAAGCAGATCATTTTCTTTAGATTTGCCCTGCATCCACAACTCAATGATTTACTCAATTTCAGTAAACTCCACACCTAGCAGAAGGGCAAATCCTCTTTAGACAGCCTTTTGCTGTCCATGACTCCTGAGATCTGGCCTTACACCAGCTCCCAGCCTGAGCTCCTGCTCTTTCACTCACTGCCTTTCTGCTGCCCATCAGGCACTTAACATCCTTCTGCCTGCCTCCCCTCAGACCTCCTGCAGCCTGGTTTTGGGAAGGAGCAACAGCCCCTTATCTAGAAAGCTGCCACACAGGCAAGGGCATATCATCCAGAACAAAGCAAATGAGGAACCTTCCTCCCCACCGCTCAGTTATCAACTAGTAAAGTTTGCCATATCTGTCACAGCTTTGCTGAGAAGGCTTTAGATTTTCATGTGGACATTGGCCAAACTACCAGTGGATTGATCACCCCAACCAAGAGCTCCCACGGAGGAAGTGCACATGGAGTCTGAGCACAAGGTCACACTCAGAGAGGGCAACAGCTCCAGACCACACGCTTGAGGGCTCAAGCAGGTGGCAGTGTTGGCAAGAGAAGTGTCCTGGCAGCTCAGTGTTGGAGATGCAGATCATTTTCAGGCAGTTGTGTCCTTCTGCACAACTCCAGCCTGGGGAAAATAAAGGTAAGGGCACTTGTGGCTGTCTTTTGAGAAGACTAATTGTCCTGGATAGGAAAGTGTGAAAGATCTCTTTCACCAAAGGAGGAAGTTTTAAATCACACCAGGTGCAAGGGACACAACACAACTAAATGTGAAATCTAACCTCTGCTGAAATCACTGGCAACAAATCCTACATACTTCAGTGGGGCCAAGATTTTGCCTAGAGGCAAAAATTTATAATAGTAAAAGTGACAATGATGATGGTAATAAAGTTAAAATAAATACTCTTGACGTTTTATGGTCAAAGATAATAAAAACAACCAGCAATATTCAAAGAATGCAGAGCAAGAGATGTCCAGTACTGCTACCTAATCTGCTATCTTGAATATCCAGACTGCTAAACTTAAACTTTTTATTTCTTCTTCTTCATTCCCTTTTTCAATTGAAGTATCAAATGGTATGATAATTAGGCTTAGTTAAAGGAGTTAAAATGCTCATGTGGACACAAATTACTTTGAACAAAGTTTATTTGGACTTGACAGAAGTGATTACACATAAATTAACCTAAATCTACATGAGAACTATGCCTCCAGAGGATCCACATTGAGATACTGAGTTTCAATTAAAATCATGGAAAAATTTTGTTGGTAGACAAGTTTATATGGTTTGGACACATAAGAAATTATGACAAAGGTATATGTTATAGGTCTTTAGCAGGTGTTCTTTAAGCCATTAATATGATTTTAAACTTCAACAGCAGTGAAGTAATTTCCATTATTTTCACTTTAGATAGCCTGATATCTTCTTATACTAAAAAAGTCTTTAAAATATCGACAGTATCTTACTCTAGCTTATGACAAGCAATCTAGCTCACAATTTTACCAGCCAAAACCCTTGTATTGTAAATATACAATAATGTTCCTTTTGGTCTCATTAAGGTAATCGACAGTCTACAATACTGTTTATTCATTGTTTTTCATTAAAGATTTCTTTGTTATTACTGTAAATTCTATAAACCTCTTATTTAATGAAATTTTACAGACTAAGAATTAATTCCACAATGAAGTACTACAATGGCATGGAGCAACTTTTCTCTTTTCAAGCAAACCAAGTTAGTTATGCAATTTTATCTTCAACACTACACTGCCTCACATTGACATGCAA
>NW_020799091.1:107555611-107564867 GCF_003259725.1 Athene cunicularia | reverse complement strand
GGGGGGGGGGGGGGGGGGGGGGGGGGGGGGGGGGGGGGGGGGGGGGGGGGGGGGGGGGGGGGGGGGGGGGGGGGGGGGGGGGCGTGTTCACAGAAAGGCATGATTCACAGAATCATAGAATCATCTTGGTTGGAAAAGACCTTGAGGATCATCCTGTCCAACCGTTAACCTAGCACTGACAGTTCCCAACTACACCATATCACTCAGCGCTATGTCGACTCTACTCCTAAACACGTCCAGGGATGGGGACTCCACCACCTCACTGGGCAGCCCATTCCAACACCTAACAACCCGTTCTATAAAGAAATACTTCCTAATATCCAGTCTAAATCTTACCTGGTGCAACTTGAGGCCATTCCCTCTTGTGCTAACACTGATTCAGAACACATTCCATAATTCTGACGTCATTTTGCTTATAAAAGAAAATTATATCACACAATCATCAGGGGAAGTCTGAAGTAAGTTTTCAATACCAGTGGCTCTACCTGCATATAATTAATCCCACAGGTGAGCTTGCAGGGTATATAAAAATTGCATATAGTTTTGATGATTAATCTTCAATTGGCTTTTGGTCTTCCCAGTAAACTATAAAGGAATACAGTTATAATATAATACAGTTTCAATTTTAGTCCTTTGTGCACTCATTACAGCTTGAAACAATTGCAATGCTAGAGGCTTTGCTGCTTGAACTATGTAGCTGTTAATTAAAGAAAACACTATTAAAATTGTAAATACAAAGTCACTCCATTTGCAGGCTCACTTCATAACAACGTGTCTGCAGTGTCTGCAGACTTCCAGATGCACTTTTTCCAGGTGAACTATCTAGCTGAAACTCGGTACAAAAAGCACATAGCACAAAACGGTAAAAGTCTTCATTCATAGATCATATTTTTAAACAGATTTTTAATAGTTAATGTGTTCCTAACTTTGTACTCAGAGTAGTATTAGTAATTACAATACTAATTTTGTGTATATAAACAAATCATTCTATAAACGTCTGTATTAAAGCAGGGCCCCAGAAGGATTAAGAAAAAAGAACTCTCAGAAATATTGTACAATCATACATTTCCAGTTGTATGATTTAGTACTGTAACCAACATTATAAGCATCTCTGATAGCATTTTTATACTCTTTCACATTAAAATTCCCCACGATATGTTCATACAGGAGACATCAATGACACTGGCCATTTTTCCGCCCTCTGTATCAAAAGACTGCACTGGTGAACAAAATGCAACAGTTCAGTATTTACTGACAAGGTATTTCAAATCAGTACACTAATATCTGTAATAACTGATAGTTATTGAAATAAATATGCCATCTGGTATGAATTATGCAAACTCATCACACACACAAAAAACTATAGGGTGGATACAGGACAAGAACAAACTAGTATCTCCAGTGAACACTCTTCTACACTTAACTAGCCTTAGAGCGCACACTCATGTCTGCTTTTTGGAGGGTTTTTTTATCACTTTAAGGAAATGAAAATCCTCACAGTTTCCAGTTTACAAAGCACTGAAAGAAAGCTAAATTGCTTGCTGATTTTAGATTTTTGCAAAGTAGGCTGATGTAAGCTATGCAGGGAGAAAAAAATACACACATTACAGTTAATGACATTGTCTCTTGAGATGCAGGTGTGTTGTCCAGTAATATGGAAGCCTCTAGAGTAATTATTCTTTGCACCAGTCTTAAACAAACAGGATCCTAATTACCTACAGGCATTCTGGGCAGAGGCTTGTTTAGAGAGATTTATTACAGTTCACTATCACAAGGTTGCAAAAAGAAGCCCTGTAGAGCAGCAGTTATATTTACATCATAAGTAAAGCTACAGTCATAAAGGTTTAAAAGAAAATTGACAGCACTTTTGCTGGAGATCAATACTGAATAGCCATCTTTATGGTAATTAGATTTCAAAGTTTGTTTTATATGAATCAGAAATTTTAGTAAGGTTTCTTACTCTGCAACTAGAAGCTGACTAATCCTACTAATCTTCACGTATGCGAGGTATCACAAAAAACTCTCTCAGTGCTGCAGAGGTACTGATTTACAGGGAAGAGGGGAAAGGGAGGAAAGTGTGAAAGCTGCACTTTCTGTTACCACTGTCAATCCAGTCCAGTCTGCAAGTTTCTAGTTTTACAACCAAGAGGCATGAACACAGATGTGCACCCCTTCCTCTAACCACAGCACAGCTGCATCCAGCCCAGTATCACCTGAGTATTTCCTTGGCTGTTCCTTGGCTGTAGTCTTCCTCATGGCCATCGTCTCTGGAGGGCTGATGAGTTTTCCGACTGGAAATCCTGCTACACAGGCCTTGCGTTGTGGCTGGTTCTGTTCAGTTCCTGCCACTAGAGCTGTTCTGCCCTGGGCTTTGAGCTTCTCAGATCTCACAGGTTTGAGCAAGACCATGCCCTCCCTGTTTAGATGGGAGTCTTCCAAGGAAAACACAGGTGCACCAGGAAGCGCTTTGATGATTCAAAGCTGACAAAATTCTCTCCCAGAGCCAAAGCCCGTTAAAACAGGGGATTTCTTTCTCCCATGAACTTCAATAGACACTGAATCAGAGACAATGTGGTATTCATTCTACGCCCTCAGGGCTGGAGTGAGGTATCACTGCATTTCTAGAAGCCCAGGGGTTTTTGATAAAGTCCTCTTGTATTACCTCATAGCATTTATTCTCAGAATCCAGACCAAACTCCGATTTACCTAATTACATTCTGCCTACCTTAATAATCTTCTATAGGTTCAATTTATTAAGTACCATATTTACATCCTGTACAGGTGCTATTACAGTGTTATCTTTCACCTTGAAGACAGCTGTATGTCAGTTGCAAGTGAATTTTAGTGACTAGTAAGAGTATTTCATAAAGTAAATGTTGTGGAAAATGTAAAAAAAGCATATACTCTAATAATAAAACTGTCTAGTTACACATTTCTTGCCTGGTATACAACATTATTTACTGACCAGACCTTCAGATGAACTAGCAGGTTTTATTTAGTGTGGATATTCCTTGATAAAAATATATTTGTTGAAACACAAGGAGGTGTACAACTTAAATCTGAAACATAGTTGAAGTTTATTCCCGAGAAAAGCAAGATACTAAAGAGAGCACATTATGGCAATGTGGTGAGGGTACCAACTTTAAATCCAAAAGCACCATTTCTTCCAATCTCCCAGGAAAATCATTAAAAATAACGAAACACAAACCAGCAAAAGCAGAAAATGTCAGAAGCAGCATAAGGACCCTAAATTTAAAATGTCTGTGACAAAAACCAAGCAGCAATCCATTACAAGAAAAATATGAAGGTTTCCAGTAGTACTTCACCTCTTCTCTCTCCTACAGGCCCTACCAAGATACAGTTGATCAGCTGTGCATGTAATTAATGATTAGCCATACAATTAAGTCTTATTAGAAGCATCAACTGCTGTAAATACACAAAAATTACCTGTTTGATAAAATGAAAAATCTTATACCAGTGAAGTACAGCAAGCTAGAATAAATATCTTCATCTAAACTGATGTTTTAGTCCGTGACTTTTGAACCACAAGAAAATACAATGATCCATCACACATCACTCATGTTGGCAGTGGCCTTAAAAGGTTAACAAAGACCAGTCAACCCTGCCCACCTTCAGTGGCACTTTATCAGGTGATGTTGCCAGTCTTCTTGGAGCATACTACAGCAAATGTTCCCTTACCTTCTCCCCGATCACAGACAGATGCTTCAGAATACAACTTTATGTATCATTTATTCAAAAGAAAACTCAGCCTGGGCAGGCTATCCATCCCCCTGTGTGATGTCAAATCTCTTCATGTACGCTCTCATATTATCATTCATTACAGCAGTCTTGGCCTAGAAGTCTGCCTCTAAATTCAGTACCATATTACATGCACCCAACAGAGATTTCAATAAAGTCCACCTCAACTGCTTTCAGGACTTTTGTACAGTGCACAGATTTTTACAGAGGATGATCACAGCAGGACAAAGTTTCCTGCATGCAAGACAGAATCTGGGGAGACATACTGTTTGATTCTTCCCTTAAATCTATTTTGATAAATTATTCAGTGTTCAAGTACTGTTCTGGCTTAATTAATTTAATTAAATCATTACACTGAGCAGCTATAAGAGCCTGAATATATCTGCATGAGTTTAATATCCCCCACACTTGCTTCAGGATATTCTGTTCTGAGGAAAACACTACCCCCCAGCAAAATGGAGAACAGTATCACTGTCAATCTCACTAGCAGCATGGCAGTGCTATTTTAGCCCATGGCTTCTCTGGTGTATTGCTGTGCATAGGGCCTCTCTTAATAAGAGCTAGCCATCAACAGAAATAAGCTCATACAACCCACGCACCAAGCGACCAGAACATTAGTGATGATATCCAAACTTAGATGAGCCTCTACAGTAAAGAGCAACATTAAGTGCACTTTCTGCCAGAAGTCCCATCTCTGGATGGGCTTTGTAAGGGCCAGGTTGTAGTTTATACTAGCTTATGCAAAAAACCACAGAGATACAGATAATAAAAAAACCCCATCACTATTGTTCTTGCCTTCACGTAAGGAAACATTTCCAGAAGCAGACAAAATAAGACTTGAGTATATTTCCTTATATTAGTTTCCTTTCTTGTTCCCATGAAACATACCCTTTCCTACAACAGTGTCTCCAGAATAGTTCAGGATTTTTGTTCTCAAGTAACTGGACTTTAAAATCTATCCTTTCCAGTTCTCCACCTCTGATGAGTGTTCCTAGGCTTACAGCCTAAACAAGCCTTCTACTTTGAAATCTTGTAATTTTGCTCTTTGTATTCTGCCCCACCCAGAGCTTCTAGGAGCCTCTCCCAGTTTGCACATCTCTTCCAAAGAAACTCTGAAAAGCCCATGTTAGTCACAGTTCACCCAAAACATGAAAATAAACATCATGCTTCATGAAACATGACTTTCACTGTGTTTAAATGGTTCAACATATACAAAGATTACCAAAAGCTCGTTACACAAACTTTCTTCTTTTTTCAAGTTTTAGACAAATACAGGAACAGTCATTAAGAAATTACGCGATGAACTGGACAGAGGATGACTGTTCTCTCATGCTGAAAGGGCTTGAGCACTTTTAAAGGTAGACAGAGGCTATCAGCAGATTTACAGGAGGGCTAAGAAAACTGATCTCCTCATGAACAACATCAATGAGTGGATAAGGTAGTTTAAACCTTAACAGAACCTCTAGAGTGGCTATATAATGTTGCAAATATTTTCAAATCCAGATTGCTTTTAATGAAAGCAGTATCAAACACAAAGTTTTTCTGTACGCCTGAGGCCCAACTGCAAAACTGGGCCAAACTTTCACCATGTTGCTGCCAGGGTGACTAGATAGATATTAATTATTCTCATCTCTAAACCCAGTCATGTGTCAATAACCTCTGAATTATACAAAGTAATTTCCCTTCCCTTCTCTTCTCTTTTCTTTTCGCAGTGATAGCACATGTGAAAGGAGTTCATAAGGCTCCAAGACCCTGTACCCAGAATTTGAATCCTGCAATCAAGTGTACGCAAGACTTCCAATAAATTTTATGGACCATTCTGAATGTAAGTAATACAAGATTTAAGTAAGAGATATTTTTATCATCATTTGTGTCAGCTCTTTTGACATGCAGCAAGCCTATGGAGAATGCCCCAACTCCAAGGACTCCTGACAAAACTGCAATAATCTCTTTTCTAACAGTGCAGTCTGTCTTTCAAAACTTTTTATTGCACTGAATCTTCTTCCTACATATGTTGTTTTCCTGAATTTCATCTGATTGCCCTAAGCTCATTTCACTCTAATACACCAGTTCTGAAGTGAAACATTTACTAATTATGCTAGCTCTGCCACCTTTCTCAGCAGTGCTAGATATGCACCCACAAAAGAAGCCTGACCAAATCCTGTAGCGCTAATAAATCTGTATGGTTAATCAGAATTCACAAGTTGTACACAGATTCCTCAGCTTCCTATTGAACAAGAGTAGAAACTCGATGCATTCTCATGCAAAAGCACCTCCTCACATGCCTAATCCTAAGGGAGGACATCTTTAGGGAGACCCATCAACGGTAATGAAACTGGTAACATTGCTGAACAGCTGCCACTTGACCTCTTCTGAAGCATTTAAACTACAGTTAGGGTTAGTGATGATTTAGGGAATCTCTGTTTGCTTTGTCTGTGGTCTTACTCTTTCCTACTGTAATTCCTTACAGTTTGGATATTTCATCACACGGAGTATCCAAATCACCACTGGATAGGAAAAAAAATATTGGTGTGAATGCATGAAAAAACAAGAAATAAAAAACTTTATGTCCTCTATTTCCTAAGATATTTTTGTAACAGATCTCTTCTATGTATTTAGTTGCAGTGGCCATGGAGTAGAATGAGATTTCTCTTTTAGGCACTTGAACTAACCAATTTCCTGGAAATAGAACCACTGTGAAGTCACACAAAAGCATTCCTGAAATACTTTTTTAAAATCACTTCAGAGTTACAGTTCTTCCTTCTCTCCCATTTTTTTTTCTTTCACATTTGCTGGCTTACTCTTGAAGCTGTATTTCAGCTAAATGTTGTTCGCCTGTAGTCCTAATACAAGGCAAATCCCATATCCCCATGTACATATGCAATAACTTTCTAGACAAAAAAAGAAAGTATTTCTTCAAATTATATCACTGCATGAATAAATCTAAAAAGCTAACAGCATTGGTAAAGTGCTATTGATAAGAAATCTGTCAAAGCAAAGAGGAGGAGGCTGGCAGAAGACCTCTGGTCCTGCAAACTGCTTGCTATTGGCGACTGTAGTCACGCAGACTCCCAGCAATGCAACCATGAAGGTGAACAGGTGTCCCTTTCCCTCTAGAGCACTTTGAAGAACTGAGACTTTGCTGTAATTTGGAAAATGAATACTGTGTTTTAGTCACAAGGTAAACATCATACATGCCTTTAAAAAACAAGTCACCCATCAAAGGTTTAACAGATTGCCTTGAGCTACAGCTTACAAAATGAACAATCGTTATCAAGTTGTAGCTTTGAACTGGATTACATCTAAAACAAAGCTTTACTGCTGAAAAGCCATCAGAGAGTTAGCCTTTTGTGGTACTGCATCCTTGTTACAAGTGGTTTGCTAGTAAACATAAGATTAAATGTTCGCTCTAGATCTCATCAACACTAAATACAAGGCTGAAATGTCTGTGGCTCACTTCCAGACGGCAAATTAGAGAGCAATCGGTGGTGTTACTCCAAACGAGGCCTGATGCTTTTATCGACTGCATCACCATCTCATGCAAAACCTAATGTTCAGTCAATAGCTCTCGTTGGAGGGGAGCCACTAACTCACTGTTCCTGTCAGTATTCCTTATCTAATTACATATGGACTGCAGTTAGAGCAACTCTATCTACTTAGCAGAGTCCACCTCAGCTGCAACTTTTAGTACAGACTAACCCACACATACTGCTGTTCTGCAGCTGTCAGGGCTTGCTGCTTCTAAAAATTCCCCTCTACTACTCTTTTGAAAATCTCTATTTTTGTGCAAAATATACAGTAATTCAAAACCACCACTTCAGTAACAGCAAGGGAAAATAACAGTTTCAGAACCTCTGGAAACATCCCACATACAGACAGTTTATACAAATTATAAGCAAGAGAGTCCAGTTTACAGAAGTTGAAATAGGGCAAAGTAGTGAGGTGGACATTTTGGTATAGTTTATAACTCCTCTATGGTATGGGCAAAGCCAGCTGGCAGAATTGCCTTCTATGAAATGCTGTATTTTTAGCTGCCTCCCAGCCAAGGAAGAAGCATGTCCCAAACTGTATAGCTTAAATTTGATTCCACATAAGGCTGAGATTACAAGGTGGAAACATGTATGACAGTGCTCAGCAATTCTTTGACTAAGATTTGAAAAGCTTATCCCTCCCTCCAGGTAGAAGCTATTGCCCAGCTTTAGGGGAAAGTCTGCTCTCAGACTAAGTGAAGAAAAACACAAGTCAGAGTGGATGGGACAAAGCCTCTATAAGCACAGAGCTATTTAAAACAACCTTTTGTTTTTTTTTTTTTTTTTTTTTTTTAATTTTTGTTTTACCACTACTGGGATCCATTTCCTTTCACTCAAAATATAGGCACTTCAGTCTTATCTTTCAACAAATAAACAGGATTTGCTAATTCCTTTCAAAACACAACCAGCAAGAGAAACAAACGTGTTTATAAAAGTGAGGTGAGTAACTCAAACCAGCTTAAGCCAAGAGAGCTAAGTATTCGGAGTTTTCACATGGGAGACAGGCCACCCCTGTTTGCAGTCCCCTGAGGAGACATTTCAAACCTTCAGCTGAGCTGCAGTGGGGATGTAAGGACTTGCCCCACTGCCCACAGCTATGTCAGACCCTTACCTAGAACAGAGGGAAAATCTTGCGGAGGGTTGACCCTGGCTGGACACCAGGTGCCTACCAAAGCTGCTCTATCACTTAGCAGGACCAGGGAGAGAAAACATAACAAAAAGCTCATGGGTCAAGACAAGGGCAGTGAGATCACTCACCAATTACACAGCAAAACAGACTCGATTTGGGGAAAATTAATTTCATTTATTACCAATCAGAGTAGGATAATAAGAAATAAAAACTAAATCTTAAAAGTTTTCGCCCACCCCTCTCTTCTTCCCAGGTTCAACTTGGGACTTCCTCTACCTCCTCCCCTCCAGTGGCGTAGGGGATGGGATCAGTTAATCACATGTTGTTTCTGCTGCTCCTTCCTCCTCAGGGGAGGACTCCTCACACTGATCCCCTGCTCCAGCGTGGTATCCCTCCCATTGGAGACAGTCCTCCATGAACTTCTCTGACGTGAGTCATTCATGAACTGCTCCAGTGTGGGTCCTTTTCATGGGGTCACAAACTCCTGCCAGCAAACCTGCTCCGGAGTGGGCTCCTTTCTCCATGGAGTCCTACCAGCTCCAGTGTGGTCTTCCCACAGGGTCACAGCCTTCTTCGAGCACCCACCTGTTCCAGTGTGGGCTCCTCCCCGGGCTGCAGATAGAGATCTGCTCCACCGTTACCCTCCACGGGAGCAGGGCACAGCTGCCTCACCATGGGCTGCACCATGGGCTGCCAGGGAACCTCTGCTCCGGCACCTGGAGCACCTCCTCCCCTCCTTCCTCACTGACCTTGGGGTCTGCAGAGTTGTTTCTCTCACATATTCTCACTTCTCTCTCCAGCTGCTGTTGCTGTTGTGCTGCTTTCCCCCCCCCCCCCC
>NW_020799091.1:107513897-107555561 GCF_003259725.1 Athene cunicularia | reverse complement strand
GCCCCCCCCCTTCTTAAATGTGCTATCAGATAGGCGCTACCACCACCACTGATGGGCTTGGCCTTGGCCAGTGGTGAGCCCATCTTGTATCTGGCTGGCATTGGCTCTGTTGGACGTTGGGGAAGCTTCCAGCAGCTTCTCACAGAAGCCAATCCTGTAGCCTCCTGCTACCAAAACATTGCTACGCAAACAATACAGTTCTAGTTCCTTGTTTTTCACCTCAACACATGTCACAGTCTTTGGATGATTCAAGAGACCTTAATGTAAAGGGGAAAGACCAAAAAACTAACGATGAAGCTAAGAATTTTTCTGTAGAAAAGCCAAAGGTCGTTAGAAGGCTAAAAATTTCTAAACCGTTAAAGGTAGCTGGACAGTTTTAACTGAAAAGTGTAATCAGATGACTTTGAGAATGAAAATGTAATTCAGCAACTAACAAGCTTTACAGAACTTTTTTTACATGTAATGGTGACAGGTACAAAGGAAGATGCTCATATTAGAGCCCATGAGTGAAAAACTGGACACAACAGGGAATAAACAAGAGAAGAAAAAGTATGATGAATCTCTTTCAATCGCTATGTATGTTTCCTACTTATCTTAGTGAAGCTTATGAATACGCACTGCAGGGAAAGTGAAATCATAGTGAATCATCAGAGTATCTTTTAAATGCTACTGAGTTTGTCTTACAGAGCCCTTGTTAGCTGTATGTGTAATTATACCATGTTACCGGCTAATCAGAAAAAAACCCAAACCAGAACAAAAATAGACTTTAAAATGCTATCTGAATTAATGTGGAAAGTTTCATACTATCTTTGTCTCCCTTTTTAAACATTACTAAAACTTACAGATTAGTCAATGAAAAGGCAAAGTAGAAATGACTGCCTAAATATTATGAGCCAGCATTTTAACAAACTAAGAAAGCAGTATCAGCTGTGGAGGTTTCCTACTAAAATCCGTGAAGCTGGGAAGTGAAGTTCATTTGCTGAATTACAATTTCAACAAATTCAGGCCAAAGATGTGGTGCCCTCTGTTCTCCTAAAGCTGACCAGAAATGAAAAAAAGGCAGAAGAACTTTGATTTACTAATGCAGAAAACACAGTAGCCTCAACTTTGCCTTTCTCCAGTGTTTGTGTGCTGTCAGGTTAGCTTTTTAGGTAATGTAATATCCCCCTAAGGTGCATTCTGTGCCACTATACTTGCAACATGAATAAGAAAAAAAGAAGAGAAATTTAGCAGACATTCAACTCACCAGGAGATTTATTTACAAACAAAGGATCAGAGCCAAGAAAAGAGCAAAGGTAAATCACAGATGGTGAGTTCAGGTACAGAGCCCACTTCCAGAACTGCAATACATGCACAACTAAACAGACTTTATGATGTGCTCAGTCAACCTCACGCTGAGATATCTATGGGAAAGAAGATAATACCAGTTTATACCATGGTATTAAAAATTTTGTGATAGTGATAGCAAAGTAACTATAATTTACTTTCTACATTTATTCTATTGTTTTATACTTTAATGGCTAGGACATCACTTGAGATGAGTATCAGCCCAGTTCCCCTGCTACTTGGATAACCAAGACTTAGTAAAACAATATTCCTCATTATCATAATTCCCTGCTATTTAACAGTAAAAACTGCTGACAGAAGATGAAAAGGAAGAGTTGTTTTCTTTTTTCACACCTTATTTCAGAGCACCATGAAGACTTTCTTTCTAGTCTCTTTCTTCTCCTTATTAGACAGGGAAAAATTACAATCTCTGTTTAGCATTATGGAATCAGAACACAAGAGCGACAAAGTCAAAGCCTGAGAATTACCAAAAGGTCTGAAATAAATTAAGGAAGTGAAATTCAAACTCCCTTGTTACCTGATATATATATAAGCTAGTGATCATGAGACGTTAATATCAGTGCAAAGTATCTTGAGAGCAAAACATTTCCTCCAACAGATTTTTATTGCAAATATACAAACTAAGGCTAAACCCATTTTGCTGTATTACCTACATACTATAATATTTTTGTCATGCTATTATATTAAAAATCTTGCTTTTCCATATGGTGACAAATTTCTGATCTGCGAAACATTAAAAGATCTTTCTATAAAGGAAAAGACTATGAGCATTCAGAATTCTCTGACATAAACCTCTATTAAACTTTGCTAATCAACTGAACAATAGGAAAGCTAAAGGCCATTTTCAGAAACCTAACCAGGTCAGTCACAAATACAGCATGTTATCTACATATGAATGCACTGCACTGGGGTTTTTTTTTCGAGTATACAGGTTTGTAGAAAGCTATGCACAAGGCTACTGCAGTTAATTTAAGGAGGATTTCAAAATTCAACTAAAAAAGCCTGAAACTCCCATTTTGTTTAATATCCACACCATTCCAAGTAATTGATTAAATAAACAGAACAAAAAAAGCCACAGGAAGAGGTTATCTCCAAATTCTTTTAAAACTGCACACGTAAGTCTTTTTTTCAGTCTCCTGAGGTCTGCCACTATCAAAAAAAAAAATCAAAAATAAACCTGATCAAAAGAAGAGAATCACATTTATTTAATTATTTTAAAGCAACAGATTGTTTTTGTCAAAAACCCTCAAGTAAATTAATTACAAGATCTACTATTTATGAAGCTTCTTTATTTAAAATACGGCATAATAAACAGTGAATAGTCTTCCACAAAAGCCTAAAATACATATGGTCTAAATACATTGAAGAGTTCAGAAGAAAAGTGACATCAATTTAAAACAACGAAACTATAAACTACATAAAAAAAAAAAAAAAAAAAAAAAAGACGTTTGTAAGATAACTGAGTCTCTGAAAATAATTTAAATAATGGAAAGGTTTTGATATTCTTACAAAACAGGGATACTAAGCAGAACAAGAGTTGCTGGAACTTAATTCCCTCCATTGTCATTAAAGCCATTCCTGGTTTTGAGGTAGAAATCCAAAGTCAAAACTGTTAAAAAAATTAAGTGACATTTATCCTTAAGTTGCTGTTTTCAAAGAAATAGAGACTCCTAAGAAGTTAGAAGCAATCAAGATCTTGAACATTTTCAAGGCCAGGCCTCTCAAAAATCTGCCTTCTAAGTAGATGATTTATATTGTGCAGATCAGCATCCTGGTCTCTTTTTCCAGTATACAGACAGGGTAGTGACCAAAACAACTAGCTGCAGAAAAGCAAAAACATTCCACAGATGCCTAAAAGCCATCCAAGGGACAACACAAAGCCTTAGGTCCTGTACCCTCTGTATTTGTCCAGTTAGGGACGTTCAACCCTGGGAAACCCTCTGAGAAACCCTTATGCAATCAACATCACTTGTTTCAGTATCAATATTAATAATACGGTGTTACAACAGATAGTGTTTAATTTCCCTGTCTGGATAGGGCAGAAAAATCCATCCCAAAGACAAAATGCCAGTGACTCTGAAACACCCCAGTCATGAGTCTTCTGGCCACTTGTCTGCAGACATCTTTTCACGGTCAGTTTTCTGACAGTTACCCGATGATGACCTCCTTCTACACATTCTGGGGTCTCAGCTATTTCTGCCCAAATTAAAGATTTATTAGCTGCCACACACTGTGAAAAAAAAAATATAGTTTATATCAAAATAGAGTTCTGAAAAATATTAGAGGCACTATTTTACTCCAAAGCCATGCTTCCATTATTACATGCACATAGTTCTTTTACTCACAGTATCTCTGTGTTTGAAACAGGTATTAAAGAATAGATTCACATTCTGAGGCTCACTTAAGAACCTGGCTAACTCACAGAAAATTGAAATCTGAAGGGTCACCATTAATTTTGGAATCATAGTGCTGACTAAAAATGAACAGTATGTTATTATATTATAAATGACTGTTGAGATTTGCTGTGATCACAAGAGATAAGAGAAAACATCTACATTTTAGAATAATTCGCTTTCTCTCTCTGTGGGTTTTCTTTTCTATATACAGGCAGATTAAAAAAGAGAAAGATCTTCCGTGACCTACAAAAACCGACAAGAGAACTCAAGGCAAGTATATTATTAAACAACTGTTAACTAAAAAAAAAAAAAAAAAAAAAAAAAGCAAGCCTTTCAGTAGCTATCCCAGACAATGTAGATGGAAAAATGTTTTTATTGAATTTTGTTCCCTTGTTTTTCTGGTACCTAAAATCTCCAAATTTACTTTTTCTATATATGCACAGGTTAGCAATCTTTCTCATAAAGTCTCTATTTTTCAAAAGAATTGGAACTGTAGGAAGAAAACCTTTCTCCTGCTGAGACATTCACCTGAAGCAAAATTTCCAGCAGTAGTAAAATGATGCTTTCTAATACATAGGACAGGTTACAAGAGACAGAGTCGATTTTGGGCTGTTAAAACAATTGATGAGGATACTTTAAAAAAAAAAAAACCAAAACCAACAACAAACAAACAGAGAAACAACAATAAAACACAACCCTGTAGAAAAGTTCTTCTTGTCACCTTTCAAACCAAATGAAGAAACTCATGCAGATCTTTCTGAAGTCAGCTACATGACTACCAAGAAAAAAAAAAAACCCTACCTGTCTCAAATAGGATTAATGACAAGGTATACTTCTTAACTAAAGTCTCATCAGCTAATCTTCATGTGCAATGAACAAAAACCAAAGAAGTAATCAGTAATCTTTTACCTTCAAATCTATTACTTCTGTGAGAAAGCAACTAGTCACATACAATAGCTTACCTTTTTTCTTAAAGTATTTGCCTGAAGTCCTTCTAATGAACTGAACAAGTGTTAACTCAGAATTAGTTATTTAAAAGATTCAAGAACTAAGCAAACATGGAGATGAACAACAACACAGCTGATCTTAAAAACCAAATATGTTCCTTTGAGAGCCTGGAAATTAATTTCTAGGAGCTATACTGTGCTGAATGAGCCAAGATGAAAATCAAAGGTCTTGAATGTTCTGATTACTTTTAAAAATTGCAACTGTATTTATAATCTATTTGGGGAAAACAAAAAAACAAAAAAAAGCATCTAAGAAAAAAGGTGCAGGTCTGTGTTTCAAATAGATTGTGTTTTGTGACACCTGAAGGCTAAGAGCATGTCCAGTGTAGAGATCGTACCGTGTGACTAAACGATTGCTGTACAATTTGTGTGTCAGTTAAGAAGAAAAATATTACAAGACTTATTTCAGTTTGGGAAATCCTACAGAATCTCTACATATTTTACTTTTCAAATTATTTATAAGTCCACATACACCATGTGAAGAAAAACTAATTTGAACTAATCCTTTTGAGACACCAATTGCCCAATATTCAGTAGTTTGTCCATCTAAAGTTTTCCTAGACTATTTAGTAATTCTAGAATGATGCTCAAATTAAGCACCCACAAATGGCAATTATGAAACTCTGCCATTATTTTCAGTTCTGTTTACAAGTATAGCAACTAAGGCATGCCCAATCTTTAATAAAATTGCCTGGATAATAACAGAGTAGAATTTTCCCACTGTTCTCTCAATATGTTATGAGAAAAAACACTTATTTACACTGTAAATGCTGTAAAAAAAGTCTACTTAATGTAATAGAAATTAATATTTAAGAACACTGTCAATCAGAAACCTGAACTTTCACCTGAAGATGTATTGAGATCATTAAGTCTGAACAAACGTATGCCTTGAATAATTTGGTAATAATAGAGCGTTCTGTACCGTTTCTGTAAAATCATCCTTTTTTCGGTATCACATATAGCCGCACACTGGAATAGAGCTGCAGACCTAATTGAGGTGAAAGACTGCATAATACTATCATTTTGAAAACTAGTAACTGCTGATTGCCTCCTATCTTCAGTCTTTTTTTACTTTAACCTTGAAAGTCTCTTGAAAGCGCAGCACAAAAGCTTTCAAAACTGCTAACAGCCATTTCCACATGGCTCAGTCTACAATGTCAGTTTACTCTGTCTCGTTACCTGACATCTCCACTCTATTCAGGGTTCATCAAACACAGCCACTCTTCTGATTAATGGCTAATTTATTATTTGCCTTGCAAATGTTTATCTGCTGGGAGATGAGGTAAATATACTTCAGCTCTGACAAGCACCATGACCACTTTCTCCCTGCCTGATGCAATGGTCAGTTGATGGTGTCCCAGAGGAGTCGTGCCCTGCCTTAGGTTTTCCAGACAGTCCTCTGAAAGGCAAAGTATGTATTTTTAATGAGCACAGGGCAAAATCAATTAGCTGGTGGCTTAGAAAAAGAAATTAATAATCACATTTATTTGGCGTTTTCATGAGACACATCAAAAATAACCTTCCATATTAATCATGTGCACTGGTATTTTCCTGCAGGCTGAAGAACCATTTATTTAAAATAAAAATACAAAAAAATCCCTGTATCACTATATCATAGTGTTTCACATCACCAACCTGAAAAATGCTACAGCATAGCCAAAAAAAGCACTCAAGGAAAATACAATTTCAGAAAGAACAGAAAAAGAGAAGATAAGTGTCTGATGTAATTCTCTAATGCCATTCAGTTGGGAGACAGCCAACTTCATATGTCATATTATTGTATCTCTGCTGCATCAGGCAATTCTTCCCAAAGTGCAATTTGTTATGAAATTTTCCTTGTACCTGAAAACTAACAGGTCTTAAATCATGACCTCTACTTGTGAAGATTCTTCTAAGCTCACCAGGACAACTTTAACTTGGTGGGGAAAAACACTAGATACTAAAGAATCAAGAAAACAAAAAGAAACTTGAACTTTCACAAACATTAGTGTCATTAGATAATGCTAAAGTATCAATAACAGGCCAGAAAAATTCAGATAGCAAGAAAATTAATTTAAGTTTAATATAGACTCACGTATCAGAATGGTGAAAATTACATCTCTTTTTAATGTGCATGAGAGAAACTATGATGGATTGATTATTTGCCCTCACAGACCATGTTGCCACTACACCAGTGTGCTATGAGTAGCAGCTTTAAAACCTTACTGTAACAGTCCCAGTGGCTCAACAGTCTCCATCATGAGCTGTCAACGGCAGAAACAAACTTCTCTGTTAGGAACTGCTCCACTGAGATCCAGAACATATAACAGAAAGAGTTGTGCTTCATACCAGTGTCTCAACTCCTACTCGGCCTCCTGCCATTAGAGGCCTAGAATTCAAGAGATGAAATATGCCTGAAAGGATGAGCAAAATCATTTTGCTAGAGTTTGGACTCTGTTGTTTGACAGATCTAATTGCATAAGAGAATCAGAAGCATATATAAAATCCCTAATTTTCACTATACAGTGAAAACTAGAAAGAGAGTGCATGCATATAAAATGTGTAGAAAAAAAAAAAAAAGACAATGGCATATGTGGAAAAGTTGAAAAGCGAAAGAAATGACATATAAAAGCAAGTTAGTTACCCCATGAAAAGAGGTTAATAAAAAGTGAAAAAGTAGAAGAAGGAAAACAGTGGAAAATTAACATAACTAAACAGTGGAAAATTAACATACGTGTGGCCTTCATACAATATACTACCTGTATAAATGTATATTGTACAAGGTACAGACTATAAGCAGCACTTAGAATTTCAGTAGGTGTGGAAGCTATCCAAACGCTACCGCAATGGGTTTCATGCAACTGTACCACTGAAAAGCATTCAGACTGTCAATTCCTCATTGCGAAGACTCTCTGTACCATTTTTCCACTGATAATATGAGGTCTGAGGCAACATTCACATTCCATTAGTCTATTCATCCATTTGCCTTTGGAGAGGCACAATTTTGTTGTACTACACCACTATATTTTTTTTCCTTAATCCATTATAAGTAGGACCAGAGATATAGGCCCATGGAAAAGAAAAAAACCCACTGCCTCCATTAACTCTCCCGGTTTCAGAGTGAGTGGCATGCAGAGAGCTGAGTGCTCTACCTTCTCCTGTGCTTGCTGCAGGAGATCTTGAGAAACAGACTAGAGAAAAGTCTCATCAGGTTGTATATTTCAGGTAAAAGTTTGAAATAAATATAAATGTACTGTCAAAATAGTAATTGAAGTTTGAAGAGAGTACATCTAAAACACCCTCTGAAAAGATCTGCTCAATCTAGAGGTTCTGGAAGGAACGTCAAGAAAAGCAGTAAAGAGGATAATACAGTTGATTGGAGATAAGACAGATGTGCTTTGCACCATAAAGCTAACACTTATGTCTAAGCCATTACTTGGGTCTCTTTTTTCCCCTGTAGCCTCATTCTCATCTCAGCTTCCAGAAGCAAGAGGACGTGACAGCTGTTAATGTAACACACAACTAGATTCATTAGTTCTCAGGATGCGCTGCTGAAATCAAGTTTTACCTGTGATTTCAGAGGAGCAGGATGAAGTCTTTTGTATAATCACCTGTAGCTATTACAAGATATAAATTCATGGGAAGTACATATGTACACCTAGTATATATTTGTGTAGTGTAAAATAAGGCTTTCAAGATCTAAAGTTTAGCTTAGTCTGTGTGTTCAGGACTGGCAGGTTAAATACCTAACACAAAGTATACACTCACAGTTTGCTGTCTGATTAACCGTTGGGGTAGTATTCAGAAGAAATCTCAACACAGGACTCCTGAAGGAGCTAGGCATACACTTCAACAGTCTTTTTAGCTTATGTATTTGGTACGTAGCTCCACTGATTTAAAGTTCTGCAGAAAAGCTTTCATTATCATCGAGAACTGCATGAAAATACAGCCCCTTGCAGCTTAAATCCCAAATAGGTTACCAGTGACTTCTAGCAACAGTCAGTAACTTTCCCAGGGCTAATTTCTATGTGGGCTGAAGAACACACAGTACAGTATACGTTATACGCCAGTGTCTGAGGCGGGAGACTCTGGCCTTGTTATTCAGACATCATATATGTAACTAGCCCTGACAACTGCTGATTATATCTTTTTTAAAGCACTGCTGCCTTTTTTTGTTTGCCAGTTATCCTCTGGTGTATATGCCAATGCAGACAATGTCCCATCACTGTAATTGTCACTCAGCTGTCTGTCAGTGATGAGAAGAAAAGGGTGACAGCCTTGACATCCCACCAATCATCCCTCTGGAAAATTGATATCGTCCTCCCCAGTAAACAACAGCTAAAGAATCGACCAGCCTTGCCGGTACGTCCCCGAACAATCAGCTTCCATTAAGGGCAGAAGCCACACATTTATCCCACTGTACTCCAATCAATAGTACACTGACTTGTTCTACGTTCAAGCGTGCCACTGCTCAAGGTCTGCATTTAGCACAGGCTACCTTTCAAACTCTTTCCAGGTCTTTCAAACTTAAATGTAGGAAACAGATTTTGGGGTATTTGTAAAGTCCTTTATTTTCATGTAGAATATTTTCCATGAATTTGGCATATTTACTTCAGTTCACAGGAGGTTTAGCAGATTTATTTCCTTGATTAAATATTTTCTTTAACAGTAAATTAAGTCATAGTATGTAAAATCATTACATCTTTTTATACTTATCTCTTACAGACTTGCATTTATATATAGCCAAGCTTCAGAGGAAATTTATGCATATTGTGTTAAAACTGGACTAGTTTAAAATGAACTACAATGTGTTTACATACTGAAAATGCTGTCTGGCAGTCAGAACAGTTTGTTAAACACGAAGTCCACAACCATTTATACATCACCCAGTAACCTAAAACTGTAGACAATTAGCTCCATAAAGCAGTAAAATAATTGCAAGCTGGCACATACAATCTTTCAGGATAAGAAAACTGGTTATTCACAGCTCATGGGACATGAATATTCTGAGACAAAATGCCTCAACATGAGAGGAAGAAAATAATGGTCAGGAGGTTCACTTCACAATTTGCCAAAAAACTGCAAATCTGGAACTGCAGTTGTAGATTAGTACTTCACTTATACTTGAGGTGAGGCGCTAAATCATCAGCTGTTACAGTCTCAAATATCTCTTCTATACACAAGTCATCTAGAAATTAACTGGGGCTATTACAGTACCAAATCGCCTACATAGGCCACAGGAAGCGTGACTGTGCTGCCCAGTGCCTCAACAGTCGTAAAGCCAGAGGCCCCCCATTTCTGATTTAGCAGCTTGACTCTCACTTGTAACCTTATGATTTTTCATCAGCACACACCCTGAGGATACTGTGGCAGTGCTTTTCCTACCATCCCGAGTGCTCTTCTAGCAGCCTTGTGCTAGCCAATTCTGACCACTGTCATGGTGGTTTCTTGTGACTGGTACAGATGCTTGAATCACTCTCTGCTTCTTGGCTTTTAGCCTGCAAATCCAGGCAAAGGTCTCTTTACCATTCCCCTCATAACTTTTATCTTAGAGCTTCAGCACACAGCAGATAGCATAGCAGAGATCCACAAATCCAGTGGGCATGTTCCTGCATGTTCCCACAGTCAAAGTTTAGCCACCAACCAACATGCAAGACCTGCACCTGATCACACATGCTCTCATTGCTGATACCAGTATTACAAGCGGGTGTCCTATACTTACTGTGAGAAAAGTGCTTGGGGAAACCACCTGGTGTATCACAAAGGACACTTCTCTAAGGAGACACTTCACTACTCTTCCCAGGTAGCCCCTAGGAAGAGGCCTTTCCTCCTCACTCTGTTGCTTTTTTTTTTTTTCCTCTCCTTGGTTTTTTTTTTTTTTTTCTTAAGATAACTTTGAAGTTGACAAACACCATCAGCGACAGACCCCACTAATAAAGCTTTGTGCACAGAAGTGTGCCTCAATATCCTTTTTGAACTCTCACCAACAACTACTGACTGCCAGCAGATAAAATGACAACTGTTGGTAACCAGTGCAAAAATAAAATTTTCTGAAAGTACAAGAAGCAGAATTTGAATTTCCAAAGCATCATCATAATCACAACATTATGTTTCCAGGTAAAAATGCTACTATAAAACTACAGCAATCATGTGTGAGATGGGAGACCTTCAATATTATTTGTAGTGCTAAGATCTTCCACCATTATTTGAACTTGGGAATGTTAAATTCTGAATAGATATTGATAAACACAAAAGGCTGTTTATTCTGTCTGCAGCAGCTCTCAGCCTTCTAAAGCAGCATATTAGCATTAATAACTATATTCTTAAATTCATTTTTTTAAAGGAAATTTAAGTCTTACCATGATAGGTTTCTATTGTTTGGGCACCTAGGTGTAACATGTAAACCATTAGGGAGTTCACCATCCCTTTCACCTTGCTAAATGGACACAATCAATAATGGGAATGTTTGGAAGTATCCATAGGCAGACTAAACTGGCACATTACAACACTTTTTTCCAGCCTGTGCATTAAGTTCATTAACTTTTCTCATTTGAATTACAAATTTCATTTCTCTGATCAAGATGAAGACATGGCTCTCATTTACAAGCTCAGATTTTTGCTGTGTTAATGTTTTACACGGAACGATAAAGTTAATGCAGCAGAGAGACATCATGTCACCCCTATTGGTAGACAATTATAGATAAGGTTACAAATTCCAATAATCCTGATGGGAGGCACACAGGAACTTCCATAGAAGAATGACAAAAATACTAAGCAGAGAGGCCAAAGGGCTAATCAACCCTCTAAGAAACATATTCACACTTGTCACAATAAGAGCACACTCTACAAAACCAAAATGTATTATTTAATTTAATTCCATTTAATGAGCAAACACAGCCCCATTCTCCTTTGCATTGATCATTAAATTGCTAATTGAAACCTTTTAGAAAGGTTTAAAGTTTAAACGAAACACTTCTCTAATTTTATGATATTGTACTTAGGAGAGTTAATAAAGCTTTGGAAGAGAATTGAGTCTTACCAAAATTTCCTTCTAACTTCATCAGTTCAGATAAAATATAGGGTTATGCGCTAAGGCACAGCATGCCTCTTCCAAGAAAGCTTAAAACAGTCTTTCAAGAGTGTGTTAACATATTTCAGAACCAAAATATCCAAACCTGGGTGTTTTGCACCTTGAAACCACTCATTCAAGAAATGAGCCTGGGCAAACTCCCCGCACATTTATGAATCCAGGAGTTATTAAAAGAAGAATAGATACTAAAACCTTACTCAGAGTTTGTCAGTGAGACAGAAATAACAGCAGAAGTGATATCTAGGCACTTAACTTGGAGGTAACTTACACTTTTGGGTTTCCTTCAGAAACAGCAAATACAAAATGCTGTTAGATTCCAACATTAATTTCTCATTTCAGTAATCATGCACATTCCTCTTCAAGGCAATGCCTTAACACGATGACATTCAATTATGTTAAACTAAAGGTAGCTGCAACAATATCTCCCCAAATATCTCAAGTAATTCTCTAACTTTCAATACTGCTGCTGAGGCTACAATTGGGTAATTGTTAATAGATCCATGTTCCTGTTCACAGTACGCATTTGCTCCAGATCAGCATGGATACACAGGCAAATTGCTGCTAACTCCACTACAGCACTGAACTAGCAGCAAACATTTATATTATTAGCAGCATAAATTTATACCTAATCTACATTTTTCTGTCATGCGGCACCAGAGTTGTTTTTGAACCAGGAAGAGAGACCTTCTTACAATCAGACTTGTAGCTCTTTCTTGGTGCCTCGTACATCCAAAAAGTATATGCAAAACCCCTTTCCCAAACATTGATGGAGGATCTTGCTGGTGTCTTCTCCTGAGGTAAGCACTGTGACTTTCAGGCAGCCTGTGTTGAGGGCTGATCGGAAATAGGTCCTTTCCACATATGTCCACATGTATAAAAGATCTGTTACAACCTAGTTCAGTGTAAGTAACTACCAAATACTGTATATAGCAGTATCAAAGAAGGATAATTTCTTCAGAAAAATCACACTTGACTGCTCTCTCACACTCTCATAATCAAGGGTACTAATTTTGAATTTAATTTTAATTTCAAAGGAGCTAGACTGGCCCCATTTAAATTCAAAGCAAGACATATTTAAGATCATCTCCTATTGTGACTAATAAACTTTGGCTCCCTTAACACAGGTGCATAGAGGC
The DNA here is from genome assembly GCF_003259725.1 of Athene cunicularia. Classification (NCBI taxonomy): domain Eukaryota; kingdom Metazoa; phylum Chordata; class Aves; order Strigiformes; family Strigidae; genus Athene; species Athene cunicularia. The sequence goes on along the minus strand of NW_020799091.1, from coordinate 107,542,606 downwards.
ATAGGGGGAGATACAGAAGGAGAGACAAATGTCAGTGGAAATTAATGTGCATGGGACTGCATACTGTTCAAAATCAGAATTTCAGTAGGAATAAATGACCTTTGTTAATTGATTATAGATTTTTTTTTAATATATGTCATTGTAAAATGCAGAGCATAGGGTGTTATACTGCAATATAAGTCACTCTGCTGTTATACTTTGTCTATTTTAAGTTGGTGGATTAATAAGTGATGAAAATCCTCTGCCTGAGACCTCAGCTGGTTTTCTTGTATTTTCTGGCTAGTGGGAATGGTCAATTTTCACTCATCTAATATTCATGGATGTTTGATTTTTAATGGGGAGTTACATTTAAAGGCTTTTGTGCAGGTTCTTGATTCCCAGAGAGTCGGTTTGCAGCCAGAGAAAACGGCTGGACGCCTTTAAAACAATTAAGATTAAGCTAACATGTATAACACAAATAAAGGGAATGGAGAGGCCAAGGATTAAAAGGACATTCACTCTCAGACTGAGTAGCTACTTACCCGAAGTTTTCTTACTCGTATATAGCTATGCATATGCATTTAAGCAGGACTACTTAGGTGAGCTGCTTTCTCTTCAAATGTAAGAATACAAAATACCAAACATACACTTGCAACAAAGTTATAACTAGCAAGATATAGAAGTAATATCCTCATTCTGCCTTTGCAAATCCTCATCTTTCTTTCCATTAAAGATACAGTAAAAATTATCACCTTTGCTAAACAAAGTCTAAAAATAATACAATTTAGTAATGTAAATATTTACAGGTACACCACCATGTGAAGGTTTGACCAGAAGAAATCATTGAAAATCCTTCATGACAAAGAACTTATGTCAAATATTTTTCTCAACAAGACTCAGAAAAGATTTAAGCCTCACGAGAAAAACTACAGGAACTGACCAAGCGTGTTCATTGTGGTTTTTTTTTTATCTAGAATACTTTTTTTTTTTTTTTTTTTAAATCTACAACAAAAAAAGCCATGCGCATTTAAAACCAAGTTCAGAGCCAGGACTGGACAAGAACCCAGGTATCTTCTTGCACTGAGCTTACTCTGGAAAAAAAGAGAATAATACTAACTTTTAAAACATACCCAAATCATCAGTTACTTGTGATGTGTCAACTGGTATCAGGGGGAAGTAAACTATGAATTTTCTATGTAAGACTGCATTCATAAGCTTAAAATATTTGGTAAATTAACTGTAATAGAATTCCCTGTCAATTGTGTGTCTATATTTAAGTTGATTTACATTGTTCTGTTAGCAAATGAAGCATTATAAAATTTGCTGGGTTTGCACTTTCATGCAAGGAACAACTCAGTGATATAGATAGAAAAAATCCAGTTCAAAATACGTAATTATTATTATGACCATTATGACCATTTTTTTTTCTCAAATCCTAAACAAACGGGTCAAAGCCTCAGGGGCCTGCACACCCTAGACAGTCATGCTTCACTGGCTTTCTGAAGCCAACCTCTTTAAAAGACCACATGCTACAATGCTATGTGAAGTAGACTTGTAATTATGAGGCTCCCCCAGTCTAGGGTACTCCTCCTTTTACGTGTGTAATAAGCTAACCATTTCAGTGCATGAGATGCTTTAACAATATTTTACACGGCCATAATTTTAAAAAAACCTGAGGAACCATTTCATCATCTGCTGAGAAAATAAAGTATATCCTATAGTGATTTCAGACCTGAGGAGAGTTATGTCTAACTTGCACTTTTTAGCCATTGCTAACATGTTACTGCTGTGCAACTACATGATAAATACCTGCAAAGAGTATTCATTTCATGTTTCTGAAAATGTATTCTTCTCTATACATTAATTTCTTAGAATTTCTGCCCTTGATGCCTCTTGAATGGGAATACTGGAAGATTTACTCTAGAAGGAGTCTCACATGGAAATTCTTGTGAATTTATGTTGATAGAATACACAATGCATACAATTATCTACAACCCAGAGTTGTAGTTAGGAAGACAATGGATCCCGTGTTTCATTTTCGGTATACACTCACTGCTCTCTAACCAGAAAGCTACTTCCTCTGAACCCTGTGATCACCTACCTAGCAGGCCCAAACTTCCTCTGTATAGCTATTTCTCTCAGTATATAAAGATGCCTAATACAATCAGCAATGTAAGAGTAAACCCTCTTTAAGTATTCTGGAGTTTGGTTTCTCATTCTCAGACACATCCCTCAATTCTGTTTATAAACTGATAAATCATTATCTTAAATGTAGTGACATTTTCTGGCCCACTACTCATATTAGAAGGATGCTCTAGAGCAGACCACTGCTGGGGATAATGATCAAAACATGACAAAATATAACAGAAAACTATCAACAAGTTTTTCATGAAAGCAGTTACTAACACCACACTGAAAAGAATATCACAGCTCCCCGTGTTTCTCCAACTGAAGTGTAAATGAGGTCTAAGTGGAAAAGAATGGAAAAAATCCTGACCACATTCAACCAGACACATGAAGAATGACTTACCCTGCTGTGACAGTATATGACTAATGTATACTCTCTGTGGGGGTGTCTACATGTGTTGGTACACACAAATGTTACATATGCATGTAAACTATGATTATACATGTGTATGTACGTCTAACTGTTTTTAAAACTGATTAATAATGGTCTTATGTTGGTTGCATTCATATTATGTTAATTTATACAGCTCTAGAGAGAGAGAGTCCTGCTGGGTACGATCATCTTTGTCACAGGAGAGTTGAACCACTGTATCCTCTGGACTATGGCGAGCAGATATTTTTTGGTGTTTCTCCTGTGACTTGACTGAAGAAGGCAGCAGGACATTGTGGAAAACTGTCACCCAACTGATCTTTCAGTCTGGTGGGCTGAAAGATTGGAACACAAAGCAACAAAACAAATAATCACAAAATACCTACTGCAAACTATGATTGTTATGCCAATTAAATTCCTATTAAACTGTACTTTAGAAGCTTTTTATCCTTTAAGACCATGTAAAGCCTGCTCTCTAGAACAACTTGTGTGAGTGCCTGCTACTGTGGAAAAAGAGGGCTTCAAAAGAAAAGAAATTATTTTTTTGCCTATCCTTCCAGCAGACCCTGCAGACTACATTTCATGCTAAAGAACTTGCCAGCATATCTTGAACGCAGAGTATGAAACAGGATTTTAATGGAAAACTAGATTTCACCCCAAGTAGTGAGCTACAGCTTGATTTTTTCTCTTATTCAAAAACCTCACATGCAAAGCTGGGGTGTACAATTTGCATGTAAACTATAGTATTAATCTCCCCTCTTTAGGCAGACAGATTACAGGGGAACCTAAAACTATATAGTCTGTATTAGTTTATTAATTCAGACTATATAGTCTCTATTGGCTTATTAATTCAGGCACTCAAAAGTCAGACTGTATAAAATATTTCCTCTTTAAAATCTGCCCAACTCCCTAACACTGGTCAACATCTGCTTTTCAATAGGGAAGTCTGTGATGTGCCAGGCTTTTTACTTGGCTTTCCTTAAGCCTGTCTTCTCTCTCTCTCCCCTCTTCTAATCATTTCACATCAAATCCCGAGTTCTCAAAGACACACAATACTTAAAACTAATCCTTCTCAGATATTTTAACATTTAAAGCCACATACCGCTCTCCCAAAACAGCAGCTAAAACACATCCAAGATCTGGATTTCTATCTAGATCATATTATGACAGCTGGAAATACAAAGAACTTCTTGAGTAGTCATGTTTTGTTAGTGCCAATACCATTCTGAACCAGAAAAATTTATTTTATTACCACTATGCCAAACCATGCATTTGCATGCTACAGATGATAGTAGATATCGTATTATGCAAAGTAAATTAGATTTAAATTATGTTTGATTTTTGAGTTATCAAAGAGTTACTGGATTTTTTATCCCCTCTTAGAATGACTGCGATTTGTTTAAAATACAGAATTTAAAAGTAAGAGAAAAGGCTGCACTGATGGCACTTCTGAGGAAGCTACTTCTGTAGCAGGAAGAATTTGAACGCACAAATCTGCTTTTCTGATCTACTAACTCATTAATGTCACCATTTTCTAAATCCTGCTCCTGCAAAATAGTCATGCGACTTGCATAATACCAAACACATACTTGCATGAACCTACCCAAAATCTCTGACACCTTGAGTTGCATCACAGTAGGTGGGAGACTAATAAAACCCTGTACTGTTCAACGCATTGCTGCAAGTTAGTTATTTCCATTCTGATACTGCATGCATGAACTGCCTGTTTGATGAATCACTGAGGAAAATGGGATCTGACAAACAGCTCCTCTTTCAGCAGCTGCGTACAATGACAGCATCAACAGAAAAAACACATCATTGGTTCTAAAATGCCACATTTTTACCATTTACATTGAATAAGACATGAAACTCTTTAAGGGAAGCAGCACTATGTTATCATTAAGGCCTGTTGACACTATGGAGGGTGTGCTTTGAACTCTATTCTGTCATCACTCTTAATCTGCAACTAATCGTATTCCACTCTAAATAGAGGGAAGGGCCTTCTGCACCTTGACAAGAGTGCCAGTGATGAAGTATTGCACCCTTTAAAATCTCATTTACAGATTGGTTTCATTACCACCCACAACTGGCTTGGATCCATGAGGGAACACACCTGCTCTCATTAGGGCCACGTGATGTCTGCTGTTAACAGTATTTCCATGCAAATAGGGCAAAAGGAAGATGAACACTCTGGAAACTATCTCTATCTTTCTGCTGACTGGCTTTTCTACCTTCGTTTTGGGAAATAACACATACACAATCTGTTGATTACTGCTAAAGTTTACTGATAGGGTTTACTGAGAGTTTCACAGCTATGGACTTCTACTGTACTCTTTGGCTTCCTTCTTCCATTATGCAGCATTTCCAATCTTCTTCTAATGGACAAATATTTATTATTTTCTATTGTAGATGAGTCTCTTACACTAGCGTTAAAACATTAGTCAGTCTTCAAAAAGTACTGGCTTAAACACTGAATTCCAAAATAAGAGTCTTTAGATGTATAGAGAACAATTATTTTTCTTAGGGAGTTTTTGAGTATTTAGCATTATGGATCCATAATATCAAAACAGGGACTGTTGTTTCTATACATCTATAGCAGTCAGAATATGTGTTGAAGGCCCATTAATAATAGTAAATAAATTCAGCACATTGTTAACAGGTTTACAGACATTACATGCTTCCAAATACTGAGGTCAAACCATGGCTGACCTTCCAGAGTAGCTACCATACCTGCTGCTTAGGTAGAAGATGGATGGAGTATAAAACATCCTGAATTTTCTGTCCTGGGGTTTATTGTGGTTGGTTTTAGTCTACCAGGCATCAAAGTAAACAAACAAACAAAAAAAAGTGCTCTTTAAACAGGAGTACCTATTTAGCTTAAATTACTTTTAAAACTGCTTTAAATGAAATCAATAAAACTTTGCTATATGTTCAAGGACTGTAAGAGTCCATATAAACCAACACCTACAATAGGAAAAAGAGGCAAGGGAAAAAAACATAATAGAAAAGAATCAATATGAAGTCAGTCAACTTCTCTGGCATTTTGAGTCGAATATTCTACAAGTGTTAGTTAAACCTCAAAAAGGTTTATGTGCATTCTGTAGTTGAATTAACTGAGCTTTTTTATAAACAAATCTGCCTTTCTTTAAATTTTTTGATTAAACTGAAATAAAAGGCTGAAAATCATCATCCCTACTAGAACTCCTGCAGATTTCCTGGGAATTTCACCCAGGTTTCCACCCAGTCAGCTGCACTAAAAACCCTTTGAGAAAACTACTTTGTTTTTTAACCACTGTTAACACTCCCATTGAATAGATTGAAGTAAGACTGAGCCCAGAAACAAAAATCAAAAATCCACCTCCTTCTCCCTTCAACTCCAATCTTTCAGCAGTAAACTTGCAGCTGTACCATGAAATGATGGAATTTTAGAAATTCCCAGCATATATGCAAGTGTCTTCACTTCCACCAGCTCAGCCCTCATATATGATCATGCATTTTACTGGACTCTAATACAGCCTGGTTTACAGTGAAGCAGCAAAAGGATTAAAAGCGAGTCAACACAGTATATATGATGCAGTGCTGCAGAGAACTACAGCTCAGAAAGGTGTTGCTAAACACACAAATATATGACATCAGTTTTCAACATCTGTTCTCTTAACAGTACTGTTGGTTTGCCCATAAACTCTTCTAAAACCTTGCCATTAAAGATCATATGACCTTTAAACTATGAAAAAAAATTGAAAAATTAACATTTTCACACAGGAAACCTTATTAGTTCTTAGCCAAGATAGGCAACACTAACATTATGGCCAGAATCTTGCTTTCATTGCAGGCAATGAATTTTAAGTGTAGATAGGTTATAGCAACGTCATCCTACTTTATTAGTCCTTGTTAGAAGATTCACTTTTAAAGCATATTTCTGCTACGACATTTAAACAGCAACAATTAATAAATAATAATGAAAAAGGAATACAGCACACAGTTCTATGGAAATTCACAGAAACTTTTTTTATCCAACTATATGCAATTCTAAGGTGATTTTGTTGGGTTTATTTTGTGAAGATTTTTGTAAGAGAATGTCAAAAACTTATTTTCCCCACCAAAATAGATAAAATCAGTCTATAAAATGATCAGAATATAAGTTGATGTAGTAGCGTTGAATAAACTTCAGTATTAGTATTATGTATGTTTGCTCTGTGTTTGGTTTTTTTAAGGATTCTTCAGATACATAAAAAGTAATTTAATTTGGTTTTGTCAGAAACATGCACATGTAAGTATGTGACTCAAAACTAAAAAGGTCAGGTAGGGCTCTTTCCTTCAAGGGGTTTATATTTGTCGCTCAATAGAATCAGAATAAAACGACATAAACTTCCAAACTAAACAATCCTAGAAGATTCCCCAAGTCTCCAGATTCTCCAGTCTCCCCACTGCACACACACCCCACACACACCCCACCCCCCCAACCCCAACCTGCTGCCAGTCACACCTTGGCTTATGTGCAGCAGGAAAGACAAGTCAGTATCCATTCCTAACTGGATGACACTAAGTAAAAATCAGCTCAATGAAAGATTTTTTTTTAAAACAATATCGAAACACAGAGGCCTAGAAGGAAGAAAATGCTGCATAGATTTTTTGCCTCAGTCTTCAGATAGATTTTTGTTACATGAGAAAGCCCCTTTAAACATATTAAGTAAGTGTACAGTTAAACTGCATGCAAAACTTTCCACAGGTACACTTGTTTACACAGTGATATCCTCTCAGACCTGCTGGAGACATGATGTGATTGTCCAAACAATTCCGTTGCTTTTTTGACAGAGTACCATGTTGTGCTGTATGGAACTACAAGGTACGCAGCCTCACAGAATGTTATAGACCAAGCATAAATCAGAATAGAGTCACTGTACCTGCCCAGATTTACAAAAGCCATCAGTCCGACCCTGCCACTTATTTGCTGCTTTAAGTAGCAAAGTTTCTGTAGCCACTTGCTACAAAGCCACAGCAAGCATGTAGTGCCTACAAGAGTATTCTAAACACAACCTACTGTGGCTAAGAAATGGGCCATATACAGTCCTTTTCTGTTGATGAACAATTATGAAATGGTAGTTTTACAGATATATTCTTGTTCCTTCCCTAGCTCCTTTGGTCGGCCTTATGCAGGCCCTATACAGTGGATTACAGAGCATCTTTTCTTTCCACATTCCCCTACCTTCCATATGAGGCACACTAGGAAAACGATATTCCTCAGCCCCCTGCATTTAAAACTAGATACTCTTAAGAACTCAAAGGCCTTAGCACCCGACTTCCATTTTGAAATGAAGATTTTCCCTATCTCCCCTAAGCTGCTCTAACAATCTCACCTCTAGAACGACTGTGTGTGAGTGTGTGTGTTAATTCTAATTAATTTTTAGGCAGCAGATGAAGCAGTTTTAGGCACAGGGTTATAAAATGCAATTCTCTTTCCATGAAAAGTAAAACAGACAGTCTCATTCACACTTTTGCCCTTTGCAAGTCACACAATCTTCAATCATTTATACATCTTGTGCTTGCCACTTCTGTGAAATATAAACAGATGGGTTCTAAATGCTTTTTCACAGAAATTGAACTTCCATTTTCAGAGCTACTTGCAATATATCCTTTAGAATGCTGCTCCTGAGAGCTTAAGAAAAAAGAGCTTGATATATCCCCACTTCATTTCTGCCAACCACATGCTTTTTCTTATACAAATCCTACCTTAAAAATCAACTGCCTTCATTAGTTCCACATTAGACCCTCTCCAGTGATATCTAAACAGTCCCTCTTTTCCGTAATTTTTAAAAAAGTATATAAATATAAATACTCTAAAATGAAAATAAATATTGTATAATACAGTATTTTAATGCAAAATATGTGAGGCTTTTTATGTTTTGTTAAGCATAATTTATATTTACGATGCTATCTAAATGTTGAACAGCACCTCTAATACAACCAATGAGTGTGGAGGTTTTGAAGTGAATCATAATTGTAAGATTCAAAATAGATGAGGAATACAGTAATATCAGGGACTAGAAAGTACATTTTGTGTAGTGCTCTGTGTTGGTACAGTACATAAGAGGTTATGATTCCTGTAGGTATTGTAGACCTGTAGATGTTACAAGATAAACAAAAAAGCTTAAGAATAACATTAAAAGGTAGATTTGTTACATATCAGCACAAACAACTTTATTGCAGAGTACATTCCTGCAACTGCTACCAACAGTAGTTTCAAGAAAAACTCTGGTATGATTATTCTGTAGGATTTCACTTGACATCCGGACAACTTGTTTTGGTATCTAAGCAAGACTTCATCACCAATGGACAGGCTAAGACTTCAATGTTGCCAATTGCAAGAATGCTCCCTCATTTGCCAATAGGCTGGGTAATGACAGGGCTAACCAGGTGCACTTCCACAATACAGTCATTACAGCAATAGTGACTGCTAAGTAATGATTAATAGCAAAAGTGTCAAGAAGCAGAAATAATTCAAAGAGATGAATGAAAACATGAGTGGGAAGGAGAGAAGAAAGGGCTTTTCTAGCCAAAGCCCCACAGTAATACCTACTGCTATTCTCTGGCATTTAAAAGGCTTAACAGGGAAGTTGATGAATTCATGACATTTATAGGACCCAACAAAATGTAGCTGTGAATAAGCAGCAGGTGGAAAACGGTGTTGAACCAGCACTAAACCTTTGATTAGATATATAAATAATTTGTAACATATTTCAGAAGGTCATTCTTCCTCCATCCCTAACATACAGTTCACCCATAACATACTAATTATTACTTTATCTTCTTTTATTAACCTATTGACTGCGTAAGTCATATTTAGCATAACAACATCATTTGTGTGTCCATCCCTCAGGCCAAAGAAACTCCTCTCTGAGCTCCTCTTTGCATTCTCCTGCCTAAGGTCAGGGTTTTATCAACACCTGAGTTAAACTTACTGCCAAATGCAGTTCACCTCAGTCCTGGTTGTGCTTCTCTGCCCTGCACCCTCCAGTTTCGCAGGCTTGCATCCTCCCTTCTCTTGGACTGAGACAAGCACTTCTGCGACCTGTTGAGAACCAGCCTGGGAAGTAATTCAGTTTAAAAGTGATCTGGTCAACCTAAATTTGGCTAAACACACACATGCACTCTCTCACCAAAGAGGATTTTTTACCCTTAGATTAGTTCCCCAGTCTGGGGGAAGTCTCTGGCTATACAGTTTTTCTGACAGTAGAGGGGATCAGTGTAAATTTGGGGAGACATGACAAGGAATGAGGAGGACACCAGGAGACACCTTTGGCTGTTTATGCTGGTTTATAGACTTCGGGAAAATTAAGGCTTAAATCTCCGTACACCACTACAGTTTGGAAGATATAAAGTGTTGCATGCCAATAAGATTTTGAAAATTAGCGCAATTACCCCAGCATGGTCCATCCCAGTGACTACAAGATTTTAATTTCCACCTTCTTCCTAACTTCCACAGATCCTCCCCTCTGGGAACCAATCTTGCTTGTTATTACAATCTTAATCAATATGTTAAGATTTTTGAGGCAAATTGCAGTAGTGGCTCCATAATAGGAGTACATTTGGTATAAGGGCACAGATTCATGAAGCAAGGCATAGATAACAGTTACACAACATTAGTGCTGAACCGGTAACAACTCATTAAATTGATACCATCTGCCTCCCCCCAAATGGCATTGAGTTCTCATCTTATACTCTGAATAGAGATCCAGTAATAATAAATGTAAAACCATAGCCTTGAGGCATCTCATCTACAAACACTCGGGAATAATACACTTAGTGTATCATCCTTCTGGAAAATACTTCAAAGGCCTGGGAGAATTCTCCCTGTGAGGTGGAAGATGTCCTCCCCTAACACATTCTGCATCATGGAACCTCTTAATAAGGTGCACTACAAAAAGTACAGTAAGAGAAGAGAGAACAGATTGTGGAAAAGAAAAAAATGCATGGCAGAGAGTTATTCCAGAGAGTTATGGATGGGTTCAATGTAACTGGCCACAAGTTCCACAAATTAGAGTGTTACCTTTTTAGGGACTCTGCTGAGACCCACAGGGTACATGCTCTATGTCCAGCTCCTCCAAGCCTTTTAAAACATAGAATTGAGGCATCAGCATTTACATCTTGATAAAGCAGTAACTGCTGACATAATTAATAAAAATAAGAGCAAATTACTATAAATAATTACATTAGTAATAGAGCACATCTTCACCAGTTCAAAAACTCATGTTGTTCTACCAGCTGATAAAGGGTGGTTACAAAGCAGAATGGGGACATGTGTGTAAGAAAAGGCAGAAGATGCTGCCTAGCAGTGAGGAGTAAAGTCTGTGCAACAGCCCTGCTAGCATGGAGGTCAGAGGAAGAGGAGGGGGAGGAAGAGGTGCTCCAGGCACTGGAGCAGAGATTTCCCTGCAGCCCACAGAGGAGATCATGGTAAAGCAGGTGGCTATGCCCTGAAGGAACTGCAGCCGATGAAGAGCCCACACAGGAGCAGGTTTTATCCTGAAGGACTGCAGCTTATGGGAAGGATCCACACTGGAGCAGAGGAAAAGCATAAGGAGGAAGAAGCAGCAGAGAGGAGCCCTTCTGGACTGACAACAGCCCCCCATCCCCCTTGCACTGTAGAGCAGGGAAGGTAGAGGAGTTGGGAATGGAAGGTTGAACCTGGAAAGGGAGGTTGAGGGAAGGTGTTACTTTAATGTTTTGTCTGGTGTTCTCACTACTTAAAACTGTTTTAAATGGCATAAGTTCCCCAAGTTGAGTCTGGTTTGCCCATGATTGTAATCTGTAAATGGTCTCCCTGTCTGTCTCGACCCATGAGTTTTTCCATCGTGTTTGTCTCTCCCTGTCCTGGAGGGAATTGAGAAGGGGGATTGAGAGAGGGGCTGGGTGGGCATCTGGTCCTTTAGCCAAGGTTAACCCACCACACTTTTTTAAAGATATCTAAATAACCAATTACAATATATGACATGTTATACACATTCTGTGACAATAAAACACAGATTATGAACTTCTATAGTACAAATCCATGAAGCCACTACCTCTACAGTTATATTTTACAAAGAAAGAATTTATTGAAATAGAGGAATTATCACAGGCCACTAGGTTGTGATAGTGGATCAATAATTTGCAACCTACAGTAGGAGAGATTTTCTGAACCAAACAGAATAACTGCAAAGGGAACACAATCTTTTGGATCAATAATCCACAACTCAAAGATGATTTAATAACATTTTTAGTTAATAACCCATATTTTTAAATGTTCCTAAAGTCACTGTGATACAATGTGCTGTCCAGGGGGATTTTTTTTTTTTTTTCCAGTTTGCTTCAAGATTTACAAAATATTCAACGTACTTTTGTAGGAAAATAGAAGAGATTTGCCACAAACATCCATGGGAATAAGATTTAGCTTTTATTTAAGAGTGTTTAAATAAGACAGCATATTGCTTTTCTTTCAGAGTGGTAATAGGCCGTCATCATAAGGAGAAAATGAAGAGGAACATGGGAGAAAATTTACCATTTCATGAAGCCAATGGGTTCATCTCTCTGTGTACTACTCAATAACTTTATATTAAGTCATAAAAAATTAAAGGAAAAACCACATATTGCTATCAATTATGTTTTTATCAAAACTAGCAGAATTAGAAATAGATCTATTTAGATTGTTGAAATACTGATAGTAAGGGCTCAGTATCTGTCCTGGAACAACTAAATAAATACAATAAACTGATTGAAGACTATAAAAGTACAGCTATCACACCTCAAACTTCTGCTAATTTGACTTCTAGCAGTGTATTAGCTAGCACACTACTGTGTATATCTTCTCACAGCTGGACAGGTCAGTCAAATATCTAACACTGGTACTGCTGTGTTTTTCCAGCACCATCAATACTAATAACAAGTTACTACAGGTGCCATTTTTCTCCAAATATCTTTTGATAATAATATTTTATTTCTTTAACTTCCTAACCATCTACACAATTGAAGTTTAGTCCCCATAAACCAGAATCACCTCAAAGACTATTCCCTTATAAAGGAAAAATAGCCACCAAACACGTTTATGCCAAGATTTTAGAAGAGAGTAAAAGCACTGTTTAGTGGGTTTTACGGGTAATGGGAGTTTATTAAAACACACATATTATACCAATGTCAAACCACCTTTGAAAACAAAAAGCTTCATTGTTTTCAATTTCTTTCATTGTCTTAAAATGAAATTCTCGTTACACTGACAAATAACCAGTCAATGCCTTAATGCCATTTGAAGGTGGTATCGGTAAATACATTCAGAACTCAAAAAGCAGAAATTGTCACAGAGCACGGAAACTCTCAGCACTAAACCCAAACACCACTTTCCCTATTAAGTGTCAACATTTCAACATTCAGAACATTCTAATACTTAAAAATTCTTAGTTGTACTTTTAATAATCTAATAATAAATTGCAAAGATTAATGGCATCTGCTTAAATGGTTTACTGGTGGATTGTACCTCAGTTAAGAGGATAACAGTGAAATACCACCAGAGTCTGAAGAATCTGCTTATCTCCCAAACTGTAAAGCTGAGATTCAATTCAAGATGGTCAATGAGGCTTACGGCATGAACAAGTTTACGGTATGAACAAGCCAGCAAGTGCTCTAAGTACACGAAGAGCTGAATGTCACAACCCAAAAGGCATAACAGATATGATTTTTAAAACCATCTGTGCTACCTTTCATGCTGCGCCTCACATTAATATTGCCTCTATTCTTATTTTGTAAGCAGCTGGATGATGATTAAGTCCCTGTACTTCCGTTCCCTATTAATAAAATTGAGGAAAACTAGAAAGTACAACTACAAGGAACCTTCAGATGCCTGCAAAATTAACAAATGTTACAAAATATGCTTATGCAAATGTCCCACTGAACAGGAGATATAAAAAGAAAATCACGAGAGTGAATATAATGTATTCACTCCCATGATTATAATACTACTACCCTGTGAATGAACATTTGACAAATTTATAACTCTGTATGTCACATGTAGCTTCAGAATTTGCTTTCTGTCCTTATATTTTATTTCCATTTTTAGCAAAGAGGCATAAGGATAGCAGTTGAAGGCTCGCTACACGTTGCAACTAAAACCTATCATTCTGATGTCTCCCAAAACCAAGAAACATAAAAACAAGGTTTATGTTATCAAATTTATTTTCACCATATGGGTTTAGTAAAATAATGGAATATGGCAAAAACTTAATCAAAATTTTAAACCTTCTATAATGAAGAATGAATACCTGACAACTCATTCAATGCCTACAAAGCCACCTGTACTACAATTAAAGTATTTTATTTCCCCAAATAAAAGCTTGAATAAACTTTGCAAGTATTCCATTCATGAGATTACTTGATGAATGATCAGTAATACACAGAATATTGTCTGCAGTCTGTCACAAATAACAACCAATGCTTTTGGCAGATGTAACGCCAAAGAAGATAAAAGGAAGCATCATTCTGGATTTTGCCAAAATGGTATACAGACTTCCAGTTTCTCACTGTGACATAACAATCATTTCAGTTACCGCAACTGAGATCAGAGGTGCTGTACCCCACAAAGAGAAGAGTCTAATTTATTGGTCTCTTTAAACCATAAGGTTTGGTACAGCTTTAAAAAAAGAAAATAGAGCTTGTACAGTGATCTTTTGATCCATCGTTTGTTTGATAGCTGCATTTGCTTAAATAAACATTCTGCTGATAAGCACAAGTCTTTTTTTGCAGGGTGGCTATCACTGAATCAGTTTCTTTCCATGGGGTCTTTCAATACCAGTCTCCATTCACATCTCACACTTCCACAAGGAATGGTTGTCAGTATCTGGGTTAAAAAAGCTTATATTTCCACAGTAATATAAAATGTAACTTAGAAATACCCTATGCTGCAAAACAAAGTTGCTAAATAATTAAAGATTAGTCTGCTGTCTTTGAGATGAAAAGAATAACTCTAACTTAACCAAGAATTTCAGTCATGTCCAAACCAGAGTAAAAAGACTAGAAGAGTGATCTAGAACATCCATCCGTTCCTTAACTTTATGTTTTTCTACAAGAATAATCCAGGGAAAAGGGAGATAATAGCAGCACAACACTCATAACAGAATAATCTATATCACCTGAGAAACAAACAAAAATCAGAACTAAAAGCATCAGGAGCAGAAGGATGTTTAATACTTGGCTGTTATTATTACCAATCCAATAGCAATTTCACCCTCAAGTTAACTGTTAAAAATTCTGAGAAATTCTTCATACCTGAAATGACTTATTCTGATAAAGGAACACTGAATTACAGCCACTTCATCAATTCACTTAAATGTCTTCTACTTATCATAACTTCAACATACTTCTAGCTGAGATGTGTATGTAGCCCAACATTACAGAAGATGTTTATTGTACAGATAGATTAGTACCAGGAAAAAAAAAAAAAAAAAGAGACTGGTGTGACTAAAATATAAATGGAAAGCTTAGTGTGTTAGCACCAGAATAAAAGCAGAGCAAAGATTTAAAAGAATGACCTATATTGATGTTGAAGAACATTATTCTCAGGACACTGCTCCCAGGAATACGATTGAGGAATGTGATATTTATGTTAAGACCAAAGATCTGTCCAAAGACCAGTTTGTTGTTGTCAGTCAAGAGGAACTGTCATCCCTTGTCTTGTATGTCATGCACAAGTGATCATGATCAGGCTACGTAGACACAAACATCTTGGTTTGTTTGAGTATGTAGCTTTGAAGTGTGAGTGCATACAAACAACTTGCGTAAACATTTGGTAAATAAATATCACCTTCCCCTTCCATAAGATCTTACACTGATTTTACTATTTTTCCTATATTATCTTAATATGTACTTTACGAGTAGATTTGAAGCCATGTGTTAAAGTAAATGCATCTCCACAGCACCCCAAATCAGATCCCTAAAGGTAAATAACTTTGGTAATTAAGCTACAAGTAGAGAAAAAATGGACTAAATGCCTGTCTTGTTTTAACGGTTTGGACTCCAACCAATCACTGACTGACAACAGAACAGTGAAAGATCCTAATTCAGCCTCATACAGCATTGATACTGTTTTCATACTCATTTCTGGAGAAGTTGACTCATCTTTACATACTTGATCTTCTACTAGCCATGAGTTCTCTTTTTCCATTAGGCAGCTGTTTCTGAAAACAGTCATCTTCAGGGAGACCTGTTGACCTATATGGGTTCAAATGTGCAGCAGAGATCTTTAGAGCACTGGCAGTTTTCTTTTCAATACCTTAACTTACGGCAAATTTGTTAGACTATATATAGTGAATTAACAGATATATAGTAAGGCAGAGCTTGCTACAAAATCCTAAACGGAGACTGTGGGAGGGTGAAGTTTTACTTAGACCAAAGGAAAATTCAAACCATTTAAATGAATTTTTTATTTCTGAGTCATGTTCTTTGTGACTGACTACTAACACACAAAAGGGGATCTGCCTACGGGGAATAAAAACTATGTGAATGGTTAAAAACTTCTCTTCCCCTGCCTCACCGCAGGTCATCCTAGGTTAGAAGATTTTAAATGATCACTTTGTTAGAACCAAAGCTAAGAAAATGGTTAATTCTATATATACTTCTATATAGAAGTTAAATCTGTACATTGGCATACCTTCCAAGACCAGAACTACTGTGAGACCAGACGTCTCATTCATATAAACAGGATGTATTCAAACATTACAGCATGATATTAGTAATGTTGAGAGAAAAAGAAAGCCTCATCCTAATTCACAAAAAAAGCAGATGACACTGAGAAAAACCAGAAATAACAGTAAATACCTTGAAAGAAAAGACATTTAAAGAATAGTCTTCCAACTATTGCTTGCAGTGAAGTTCTTGTTCTCATTATGACTAACAATGTTACTGATTTTCGCTATTTCTGGATACACAAGTCCATTATAGGCTGGTCAGCCTGAACTAGGAATCCCACAAGAACAAGTGGAAAAGAAAGTCACCTGTTCCTAAACAGCAAGTTCACTATATTTCAGTAAAATCCTCAGCCTTCCTGAAACCACCAGTCATGACAACATCCTGTATTCCTTTCTAGAATAGTTGTGTTGTCTCTCTCTTCTTTAGGTCTGCTTTTTTGTTGTTGTCTATTTATAAAAGGTACCCTGTCAGCATCTGTTGCATATTTTGGAGGCAGAATCCACCAAGTACAAATGCATATAACAGTTGAAGCAGCATTGTTGTCTTCAACAGGTATGTATGCATTAAAGATCTTAAAATTGTAATTTTAATCTTGATAAAGACTAACTTGCTTGAAAGTATTGGCTTTTAAATATACTAAATAATCATACAGAACAATTTTAGTGTTTGAAATAACGCTGTGCTGTGGTGTCTAAAGTAACCCTATGCTGGGGACAGAAAAATGAACTGGATACTCCTCAACTAGACATAATTTGGAAAGCCAGGCAAACAGATATTTCCTCTGTGGACAACATCCTTTCTTCTGAAATATGTATATATTCCCAAGTAAGACAGGCAGACATTGTCCTGGTAGGTAACATGATAAGCATAATAAGTAAGAGTCACTTTACTTGATGAAGCAATCAAACTCTGAAGTAGAGATATTTTATACATACAGGGCTTATTTTGGTGTAATTTACTTTATGTCTTTTATTTTATACTCTTTCTTCACTATTTAGTTCACTGAATAAGATAGGAACATGAAGCTGTGAGATTCTTGCAGACATCTTTCCTGGATTTCAGACCTCAGTCATCTCCAGATACAGAACAGAAAACTTTTAGCTCTCAGGCACAAGTCTGTAGAAATTACCTTGGTCTCTTTTCCCAGAAAGGCTGTATACTGCCCATAAAGGTATACATTAACTGTATTCACATTATAATTCAAAAAAGCAGTTAATATTTAGTGTCTATGTGATGCTGAGAAAAGTTAATGTCTCCATCTTACAGATTGGTTACTGAAGCACAAAAAGGCTACAGAAGCCTTGCTAAAGGTCAGAGTAGGGAACTGAAATTATATCCATTTGCAAACTAGTATCTAGCCAAAGTGTGACAAGACAGACCTTCATGAAGACACTGAGAAGACCTGAACATCTGTACGTTTAGAAAAGAATTTGATCTATACTCTGATCTTCTCAAGGTACATGCCTTGACTGGATATCAGAATAAAAAAAACAACAATAAGCTATAACATGTTTGTTTGGTTTTGACTGACTCTATATAAAATAGCTTCTAATAGCTCACATAAACTTTTAAAATTTTCTCAACATTATTTTCAAAGAAGCCATGAAGGAGAGATATAAAAAAAATCTGCAGAGTAAACGTACACAGACACATTGCTGTAATAAGGTTGTTGTACTATTAGCTACCCTTGTTAAAATGTTAATGAGTAGCTTGCCA
Organism: Athene cunicularia; assembly: GCF_003259725.1. Lineage (NCBI taxonomy): Eukaryota > Metazoa > Chordata > Aves > Strigiformes > Strigidae > Athene > Athene cunicularia. Next base: position 107,524,644 of record NW_020799091.1, on the reverse strand, counting down.
TAGGCTTGCTGAATTGCAGTTTATTTCTGAACAGATCAGCATTTTACAGTCCCTACCCCTCTGACCCTGTTTTAGAGTACTTTGTTCAATATTTTAAACTCTTTTAATGAATACTGCTTCTTTTAAGTGAAATACTATAATGGCGTATGCTGCACAAGGACATATTTTTAAATGTCACAACTGGAAACAAAATAAACAATTTTTAGACAGGGTATTAAGATGTTGAGGATTAATTTATGCACATTCTCACATAGAAAGATACCAAAATTAGCCATCCCAAATGTCCAATTAATTTTAACCATTAACCCTTCGGTAGAATTCCCTCTCCAACAGCGGCTGGAAGTACATATTATTTTGCAACCAAGTGTTATTAGAAAAATATTCCAGTGTCTCTACTTCTACGCTCCTACAGCATTTAAGAATAGTAGTTTCCAGATGTGGCCTTGAATGTTATTGAGGTACACAGTAAGAGGTGCATCCGAATTAACAAAATTATGGTAATACAATTTGATTATAGTGGGGAAAAATGAGAATAATACTGAAATACAATTAACTGGGCAGCTCTAACTGGGAGCTGCTGTGACTTGGTAGCATATGCTCCTAAATTATAACTTAAAAAAAAAAAAAAAAAAATCATGTGGTAAACAGTCCAAGATTTCTTAAAGTATTTTCTTTTCAGGTAATTTCTTAAAGTTCCATTCTTGTTGTAGTGTTTCACAACTGACTGCATCCTTGGATGATCTCTGAATAAATTCTGCTCACATTAGATCTATACATCTGCTCAGTCTGAGACCACACTGAAGGAGTCAAAAACATGTTTCAAAAGAGAAAGGTTTGTAAAATGCAGTGTGTATACATTAATAACACAAATCTCAGCATTTTTGTCAATTATGCACAGAAGAAAAAAGAGTTTTTTATTAAACCCTTTCAAACAAGTCTACAGTTGCTTTTGAATTCTTCTGTAAAAAGAAAACTCAAAGATCTTCATCATAAATTGCTTCCCATCACCCACAAGATCCTGTAAGATACCTCCTTCACACACACGTGTGTATATACATACACATATGTAAAGATTTACATATAGAAAGAGAATGAGAACTTTTTTTTTTTCTTCTATTCTGTATTGTAGTCTTCTAAATATTCTTTTGTTCTCAATGCAAATGGTCATTGGTTCATCTTCTCTCACCCAGGACAGTTATGTCACATCACTTGACTAATATGCATGCATTTGCCACTAAAAGACATTTTAACTGAGAGCTGTCACATCCGTCATCTCCACTCAGGCTGGTTAAAATTTTTATCTGCCTTCTTGAATTAATTTCAGCTTGCCTGAGCCCAGCAGGGGACTTTAGAGTGGTTTAGTAAAATTCTTCATTTTGAAAAAGCATTTAGAGTCCTTCTATTTAGTTTTTTCTCTTGCATCTAATTTTTGTTTCACATTACTGAAACAATGAGGTAATTATACATCCAGTGAAGGGGGGAGGAAAAAAAAAGCAGACAGATGAGAGAGAGAAAAGAAATTATCCAATTTTGACATTTTCCTGGGAAAGCATTTTCCCTTTGCTTTCCTGCTTTTTATGTGGTTCCCTGTTATTTCACAAATTATCTATAACCATAGTTAGATGTGATTAAGCTAAAAAGAAAATATGCAGAATGTAAAGAAAAAATGAGAAAAGAGAACACCAATTGACAGTCGAAACAAGAGAAGGGAAGAGATAAAATAGAACTGAAAGATTCTGTCAGCAAAATATTTTGTATAGATCATGTCTGTGACAAAGCTGAATGTAACCAAGCCAATAATCTATCTTTAAAGCACTCCTTCAACAGTTTGCTTTTTAGGCAGTGAGCACATATTTTGGTAGGTGAGGAAGTTCAAACTGTGAATTGGACGGGAGGGATGTTAGAGGCTGAGTAACAACAGTAAAGGACTTAAATCTATTGAAAGATGTATAAAACAACAGTGACCTGTCAGAATATATACCCCAAGTACTGGACTCTTGATAAATACATTGTCTTACTTTGGAGAACATCAGTGCATCTCTGTGTATTCTGAACAGTAAAAGCTCACGGTAAAAGTAATCCACAAAGACACTATAGCTAATCTATAATAAATGCTACTATCTACACAAAAATACTCATAAGAGCTGTAAAAATCACAGGGCTTCCAAATGCTTCATTTGACTGCTTGATTACTTTATGATCTTATGTTCTTGAGATAACAAGCCCACAGATACACTCTAGCAGAATAGGTAAAATTAATCTATACAATGAAGATGTGACTGTTCAAAGAAGTTTTCAAAATCAAATTGATACACAGTTTCAGTATCAAAGATAAAAAATGATTTTAATATCATTCAATAAGCTTGGAGGAAAACCCCAAAACATACAGAAATTTTTTTAAAAATAAATAAATAAATAAATTAGTCATGCCCTATAGAAGAGTCCAAAGGGAATTTCTTTACTGCTTAACTTCTACAAAAACTGCATTTGAATCTGTAACTGACGTATCCTTTGGAATTGTATGCCTAAAGCAGAGGAACAGATACGACAGGGATACAGTGACCCTTTTCAAGTTCTGAAGCTTACTGGAACTTATTAAACTCTGTTCAGACTAGTGAAGACTCATGGATATCTTCTTAGATAAACTATCTGTAACAGCTCCCACAGTCTGGGCAGCACTGGTAAGGGTGCTACAGAGGACAAACACAAGGCCCTCTGAGGCATATTGCATATGTTTGTGAAAGTTGTAAGGACAGCAAAAGTTACCTCTGGAAATTTTAAACCTGCCGGGATTTAAATGCTGCATGCATTCCCAAAGGGAAGTAACTAATTTTGCATGTAGTGGTTTTACTGGGAAGGGGCCACCATACGGATCAATTCCCATTACTCCCATTGAATTCAAAGAGAGTTCTATACCCATGCTTTTGAGTTGCTACTCCTTAAGTATACAGTCAATTTGATTAGAATAGCTGTTAGAGAGAGAACAAAAAAAAAAAAAAAAAAAAAAAATGGGTTAGCATGAGAAACCAAACAAATTTTGTGGTAAATACTGATTGGATAAAAATCTATCTAAGTTTGTGCTCAAGGAAGACAGGCAAATAAAATAACTATTTTGAAGCTTAGAGGCCTTAAAACAGGCCAGTCTAACCATCTGGCAACTTTACAGCTATTATTATAAATTCTTATTTAAATGGCAGTAAAATCTATTGCTGACGTGAAATTAGTCATGCAAGGGCCTGCAGATGTACTACCTTCTGCCCAAGCACTGAAACTCTGTATGAAAAGTTCAAAAGTTTCATTTGTTCAGTCTGTGTGGGGTACAGAAAGACTCTGTACAGAAAACAGCTCTGAGACTTTGTTGGGCAACAAAAATACAAAGTGGCATCTTCCCGGAATTCATTATATTATTCAATTGCAAATATTACTCTACTTACTACAGGACTTATCACATTTTTTTCTACCATAGCTGAACATGCAAAATACCACAGGAATGTGCCCTGTTCTTTATATTTCCCCTTTTGTCAGATAACAGTTGTATAAGACAAAGGACTAGAGGTGAAACACACTGGAAGAAGCTTGTTAGAAGCACTGGCTCATTCTCACTAGAAAAAAAGCACAGGAACTTCTCTGATGCAATAATGAATTTTATAAAATAAATCCACTTTAATATGCTAAAGTACTTGCTGAAATTACATTTTATAGCATGGAAATTTTACCTTATGAAAAGGTTTTACAGGAATACTTGAAGTAACAATATGAATTTATTGAGGAGTTAATTTTAGGAATCCCATTTAAGACTCTTCTTCATATAAAAGCAGCAAACATTCTTATTTCATAGGGACATAACACTTTCCACCATCTTAAATTTGTGTTTGTTCTCATCAAGATATAAAGATAGCACTAAAAATAATGGGTGGACAGAGAAAGGAGTGATCAGTATAATGCTTGAATTTAGACATATATTTGGTAGAAAATTCCATTGACAAGGCAAGTAAGATTTGTAATAGCTCTAAGTTCAAGGAATTCAGCAGCTTTCAACTTCACCTGTTCTCCAGTAGTTCTATGTATCTAAGGGTCCTCTGATTAAGAGCAATATTGCAGAAGTATCCTTGAATCCCAAAACTCACTTTCAAGCAACAATCAGATAGGGCCCATGTTCTCAAAGTTATTTAGATGTCTATCTCCCTCTGAGGGACTACATATAAAAGACCCAAGCTTTAGGAATTTAAGTCCAGCTGGCACTAACAAAGCCTATATATGTAGGGGATGCATCATCTGGGAACCAAAATTATGCAGGCATTTTCTGAATCATGGCAAAGATTACATGACAGATCCACTGGACAAGGCTATACATTAACTAATATAGCTACTACCTAGTTATTAAAGAACCTTATTCCACAGCACTTAGTTATTTAACTCTAGAATGGAGATTATGTTCCTATTATTTGCAGAGAATCACCTCCATCTCAATGAAGTTATATCATGAGTAACAGCCAAACTAGACATTATCTATATATAGAGCTGTGAGGCAGCTCATGATTTTTAAAGCACAGCTCAAAGCAAAAAGGAAAGAAATGCATGGAAGAAGCACCAAAAAGTTTGGACCTGAGAAAGGTATTTGATCTCTGCCCTTTGGAGAGCACAGTCCATTCTCTCTAGGCAGGTACAAATGAGAAAGCAAGAACATGGCCCTGCACCTACTTTTACTGAGTTGAATTGGAATAAACTTTTCCTGTACTTTTCTCAAAACACTGAAAAGACAAGAACTATACAGTAGCATGTGGAATAAGTTTTCTTGTGCTTCTGCTCCTACACATCGTATAGGAGATTCTATATGAGAAATATCTAAAAGACAAAGTAAAAAGCATTTGGTGAACAAGGTTAAATGTGACTCCTACTCATAGCAGTGAAAAATCAAGAGGACCTTCCTCCTTAACAATTGTAAACATGCCAGCAAGACCCAGCAGACTGGAAAGATTAGATTTGTTAGCAGATAACAAGCTAGATTCTGTCATCCTAACTCAGGCTGAATAGCACTTTTATTGGCTCTTATTATAAGTAAAGTTCTGTTCAAGAAAAGTAGGGATTCTCCCATCATCCACAAAGTATGCAATCTTTTTGCATCAGAGATCAAAGCTGAGAATTTAAGTAGAAAAATCAGATGCCTTTCCTCAGACAGTTTATTTACCTATGTGCCATGATCAACTGTCCACATCTATTAAAATTCCCAATTTTATAGTACACTGGTGGGACTCTGCCAATGCTTCCTTTGCCTCCACAGCATCATTGTGCTTTGGCTCCTCCAAGCAGCCTAATGAAAACCGCCTGACAGTGACTTCCCTCCCTCCCTTTCTCCCCCTTCGCCTTCCTTCTCCCTCAGCTATTTGGATTCAAACATGCACAGCTCATGCATAAGCAAACAGGTGCAAGGGATGGGGTCTGCCAAACCCCAAGCAAGCACGAGGTACACATGTAGCTTGCAGATTGTGGCATGCTACTGATAGAAGGCGACAAGGCCAGACAATAGGTAGGGTCAGTAGGTGGCTCTTTGATTTTCCTGTCTCTCTACAGAACAGCAGCATGGGAGTTTGTCTATGGGGGACAAACGCTGCCTTTCCACACAGAACATTAAAGCACTGGGGCTAGAAAACCAACAAGCATCTGGAACATGGACTCCGTTTCTTATCAGGAAAATTGCTAATGCAAATCAAGACATATTCACCCACAAGCCTTGCTGTCTACTTGTGAAGAGATGATTGTGTAAACTTTGTAATAAAACAAATAGTTCAGTGTGTATTATGTTTTCCATATAAAACGGGATCCTTGAGTAACAAAATGTATATATGGACTCTTTTCCATCAGAAAGATTTGAGCTACAATCTTACCCTATCACCACATGCTGTTATGCCTTTTTAAAAGCTTTTGGTTTTCTTTTTGCTTTTTCTCATCCTACTAGACTTGAATACATTTCAAAACACTTCAACAGACACTCAAGTTTCTGCTGTCTCATAAGTCTTGATTATGTCTAGGTGCTGTTGGTCAGTGAGCCAGCATTTTCTCCATCTCAAAGCACATGCCCACTTTCAGAGTTGTAATGTAGCAAGATGGTAATTTCATTCAGATTTAAAAAATAACAAAACCAAAAACAAAAAAAACACACACACAAAAACCCACAACACAAAAAAACTAAAGCAAACAAACAGTCGGTATGGTACGGTAACAACGAAAATTAGCTGAAATACCTGATCTAAAGTCATTACAGAAACTGCACCAAGCTCACAAGCTTAAGTGCAACAGAACCAATTTACAACAGCAAGAAGTACTGCCTTTTTTTTTTTTTCTTTTCTTTCTTTCTTTTTACACCAGCTTGTTTTTCATCTAATTTTTTTCTAGCCACAAATTCAGAAAGTAACAGTCACTCTTAAATCATTGCTCTGAATTACTATAAAGTCCATACCAAAGTTTACATGGTATCATACCTCATATTCCAGTTGAAAATACCAGTTTAAGAACAGTAGGAGATGCAGAGTTGAACTACTTAGGTAGAGAAGGACATTCCTTGACTGCTTCACTCAATTAATTTAAACTGTCAATTCTCAGAAACTGTAAAAACCAGGACCACCTAAGTGAAATATCCAAAACCTTAAAATGCAAAATAAATGTGTACTTCACATGACACAAAACCCCCAAACATTTGGTACATATCATGATGCAAAAGTACCCAGATTGCTCCATGATCAGACTCAGACAGTGAATTTAGCAGCAGCAAAAAATTTCTGAAAATCAAGTAGGTAAGATCTTGATATTTAAGTGCTGAACCTTTTTTAACTTCAAGCAACCATATTTGACAATTCTGCCTTTAGAAGGCATAACACTTCTTCACATGTTTAACAATTCTCACCTCACCTGTAACATGAGCCTAAATTACCTGCCATGTGGCCTGAAACAGCATGGAAATACTATTAAAACGCATGCCCAGTGGGCTTGCTGCTGATTCTAGGAACATACTTAGCCCTGTCCCTCTCACATGCACAGTTTGCCTGCCTCTCAGTTGAATTTCTCAGTGCAAGCAGTCAATTTCTGACTGATTCATGGACATTTGTGCTGGTAAGGTATACAAATGGTGGAAACTCCTTCCCTTTTGAGCCTTTCTCTAAACCACTTCTACTAGATAAATAGGGCCTTCCACATCAAAAACTTTTCTGACAAATTTGTCAAATTATTAAAGCAAAGAATATTTCATTTTCTACCTTCTTTTAAGTATCTTTATTAGGCAGACTATTAAGATTTAAATGACAACTATACACTGTAACCTCTGACAGTTTCTTACCATGGCCCACTTTCTAAACATTTCAAGACAGATTAAGGTAAAACAAAACAAACTATCAGAGAGATAATGACAGCTCATTTTTATCAGCATGCTCCAATAAACCAAGGCATTAATAAATAATTACACCCTTCTCTCACAAACATTAGTACCAGGGGATCTGATTTAAATATGTTTGTTGTAAGATTAAGCATCAAACTACAAAAATCAGGTTTTATTTCCTACATGGTTAAATTTACAAACTTAACTAAAACTACAAATCCTTGTTTATAACTCCAGAAACCTCTGTGACACTCACATAGTTACCTGGAACCCTATTTACATACATAACTCTTCTCCCTTCACCTCCATTTTACTTCAAAAGCTAAAGCTAATGACCTTTGAATTCTCCACTAGGCAGGCAGTTTGGAGGCTGAATAGCAATGGCTTACAAAGTTTTAAAAACAGGTTATTCATAGTTAGCTTTACTGCAGTAACAAATATTTTTCCATTCAGTTTGGTGATCTCAGATTTCACGCAGCAGAGAAAGTATTTCTCGTAAGGTAAAAAGTGACTTCAAACTCTTTATGTTTTTGTCACAAAGCAAAAACCACTAATAAAAACAAAAGTTAAAAAAGCCCTTAAGCTTTGTATGTATAAAACCTGAAAAATCAACATAGAACTTGATATACAGGTTTCTGTTGCTTCCTTCTACTGCCTTATATTGTCAAGTTTTCTCTGCAAATATTATGTAGAAATAATAATGGAGATATAAAAAGACATCTAAAATATACCCCAGATTTCATTCAGAAATAAAAGGTATCTTTCAATAAGCATCTGGTGACTCTTCTGGGTAATTGCCAAGTTAACCAAAGTGTAAATTTTTTATTGAAGTGAACTTTCGATATAAATTTGCAAATTTTTTAAAAATTTTCATCTCTAGTGCATTCCTACATTACCTTAGGCCTTTAAGCATGCATGAAGAACAAGGTTTCCAACCCAACTTTATAGCTGTCTTATTTTAAAGAAAAAAAAAAAAAAAAGGATGCATGAAGAGTCAAGCTGACCAATTTTAGTTTCAATTGCTAAGCTATTTAACCAGACACTGGATGAAGCTGATCACTTATTAAAAAGTAGTTTTATTAAAGCAGAAAGCCATCAGAAACAGTAAGAAGAAGCAGGCTATTACTGAGTAGTTGAAAGAGGATGGATGACAAAGATGACTCCTCTAACAGTATCATTCAGAGGTGTACTGCTCAGCAGGCTCTCCTCAGCGTCTTCTGAAACTTTACTAGCTGTATGATTTTGTAGCATGCATAATCAGTAAACACAGAATCTGGAATACAGGGAAAATACAGCACCATTGGTGCTACTCATGGGATTTTACCCAAGGATGTAGCAGAAGTGAGCAATCATTCAGCAAGCCTGCTTGGCCTGCCTCTAATTTATCATGGCTTACATCTCATGCCTGCCAGCAGAGCTGAATTCATATGTTATTGTCCCAAACCTGTCACTTTCTGGACTGCTTTTTAATCTTCCCCCTAGAATTACATTCAGAAAGGTCACTGCTATCCAATTAGAACCTTATCAAAGATGCACATGCAGGCTGGATTCACGCTTATCGAGAATGGGTCATAAATCCAGAAACTGCACATCACAATGTTCCATTACCATAATGAATAACTCACATGGAAAAAAGTGTCAAAAAATACCTGTGTATTGCCAGGCAAGTGTTCGACTGTATTTCTCCGTATACTACAGCAGGTGAATAACTGAAAGGGTTATTTATAATTATAGGAATGATGGAAATCAAAGAGCCTCAAATCCACTAACACCTTATATTTCATACAAAACCTGATATTGTATACATTTCTACAGAGACTTCCCTGCTCCTAAGTCTCCAAACGTTTATTTTCAAGATGATTTGTGAGGATTGCTATCATTAATATACCAACATCTGCTGGTTTTTCTTCTATTTCTGTGTCTTTGACACTTATTAAGAACGGCACATGTAGTCTTTTATCAATTAATTTAATCAAGCTCAGAATTTGAAAGAGGAATTTGCTTTCAGTCTTCTGATTCAGGTACATCAATCCATAAACAAAACCCATACACACATCCATACATTTCTAATACTGATCTTTGTAAAAGAATTTTTCTCCATATGTCACTGAAAACTTGAAAGATACTGTAGTGTATGATCCAGTTGAAAGGGTGATGATTTAGTAAACACACCCTAGGAACATTAAGGATGAAAGGCATTAAAAACAGACTACATTGTTACATTGCTTATGCTTCCAAGATTTCATTCCCTACTTTGACAAAGTGTATGTTCAGTGTTGTCCATTCCAGATTCAGAAAGCAGCACATCTTTAGTTACTAAAGCCTCCAGTTATTAATCACCTGAAAACATCAAGCATTTTAAGTCCCTCAACAGTTGTGTACAGGGACTATACTGATTTACACACAACATCAAAGCAATGCTCTCAAGGGGATAAGCAGATGGAAGAACTGGGTAGGTTTAAGAATTCATGTAAGAATCCTTCAATCTTTCTCCCACCACACTGCCAGCTTCACTGGTCAACGTCTGGGAGGGGTCCAAGTAGAAGAAGAGGAATACGGATCTAAGTCTCAAGCCTCCACAAAGCAATGCAAAGTCTTACTGCTTTACCCTCTTCCAGAGTATCTGTATTAGAGCTTCAACATCTAACAGTAAGTGAAAACTTAAAATTCATAATCACTTTGGCTTTTCCTCTTTTTTTCCCACCAATCAGTTTATACCTTCTCTCCTTCATTTGGCTGAGTTTTTTTTTCCCCAGATTACTATGCAACTATTCAGGAGTCCAGATACTCATAATGAACATATCAATGACAGCAAAGTACACATGTAACCTAATGACTCTGGGGGTAACTCTCCAAAGCAAGGTTGGAGATACACTGACAGACTTAATCCAAACAAACTGCTTTTCCAATATAAGAGCATCCATTGTATTGCAAAATTACTAACAGCCATAATTGACTTTTCACACCAACCCTAATTAATCCTATTTATTCACTACAGAACATATATTGCCTACAGCTATTGAGCAAGACTATTCAGTAGACAAAATAGATATTTTTGCACAATGGTGTATCACATAACAGAGACCTGAATATATTCTTGCACATGGATTTGTTGCTATCTCAAGTTGAACCTCAGTACCTCATAAAGAAAAGTAGACATGGTATTTAACAGCTAAACAGTAAACTTTTACATTAAACCCTAGACTTTGACCTTTTCTAATAAAAAACTACTGCATCTTTTAAGGTCTGATATAACATTTCTGAAGCAACACCACAAAGACACTTACTCTTCACTTAGATTGAAAACTAAGAAACATAAGACTATTTTTAGTAATTTTTCCTACATCTTTTTTTTTTTTTTTTTTTTAATTCCCTTGG
>NW_020799091.1:107475269-107513847 GCF_003259725.1 Athene cunicularia | reverse complement strand
AAAAAAAAAAAAAAAAAAAAAAAAAAAAAAAAAAAGGCAAAGAAAAGTGATTTGAGAAAGGGTGCTGCTGCTGTCAAACTTTATGATGAAGTAAGAAAACTGAAAAAATATTTAAACTCACCAGAGCAAGGGGAATGCCTATGATTACTCTGCCCTGTGGTTGCACACGGACACTATTCAGCTACAGATTTCTGCATTTACATTATATTAGTGACTTGCTGTGCAGTAATAATTTTAATTGAAATATGATTAAAACCTGCTTTAAAAAGAGGGGGAAAAACCCATAAAACCAACACTAACCATAGCACCCAAGTATAACGAACAAACAATTCAACCCACAATAACCTGAATTAGGAAGTCTGATTGACAGTCATCTGTAGAAGTGACAGCGTCCACAGCACAAGAGTTCAAATGTAAGTTCTCTGAGGCAGAGATGGTCTTTTTGTTGTGCCTTTACATTGTTTACAACATGGGGATGCCATTTTTCTGTGCCTTAGTATAATATAAATTATAGTTAATACTAATAAAATCCAACTTTCAGCAGAGAGTAATGGATATCCTTATTGGTAATCGTAACAGAAAGGTCACGAATTACAGGGCATGGAGCAAGAATTACCCGATCATACCCAGAGATGTCTCCTCTAGGTCAAGGTTAGGGTGCACTGGAAGCACCACAGCATTTATTTTTTTCTGTCAGCAATGTCCTCCTCCTGTGATAAATTACGGACTCAAGGCTCCAGGTCACTTTTGAACCCTTCATCGGTTATAAATTCTCCTTAATAATAAGCAGAACTCTGTTAGCAAACATAATGATTTACAGTAATGAGGATGCTTGTGCCATTTTTCCAGAATATACTGTCAGTTTATTTTATAATAGCTAGTATTTTCAGAGCACTTTACTAACATAAACTAATTAATTATATCCTCAACTGTTTCTATTCAAAATTCTCATGATGTAGTATTGTGAACAATCATCAAATGTCCACTGAGATTTCTATGCTTGACTTACAGTACCAGATGAGCTCATAGAAAGCAGCCAGCAAACACAGCAAAGTCCAAAGGGATCTTTGTTGCTTTCCAGCACCTAGTTATGTTCTTCAACCATTCCTTTAACTCCTTTGTTATTCTGTTAAGCACATGACTTATTTTAATAGCAGCATTTTTTGCATAAAACTGAAGAGTGCATTACCACTCTGAACTCATTGTTCAAGGGGTTGTAACTCAACCATAGTGTTTTGCTTAGGACCATCAAGTAACAAATAAATTCTCAACCTTGATTCACATTAGACTCAAGAAAAAAAAAACAAAACACAAAACCCCCTAAAACTCAAGGATATACTGGAGCTACTGCTTCTTGTAATCTATACTGATTATAATTTTTAGCATTCATATGTTTGAAATTGTTTTCTGACATAAATACAACTTTCTGTAAAAGAAATTTTGCATTCATACAAAAATGGAGGCATTCACTATTCTTTAGCATACCCTGGAGGTCGAGGGGATTAGGGCATTCTCCCTCTAAAAGCAAAATCAGTGCCTCCTTAACTATGTCTCCGATGATGCTTACAGACACTGTTGTCCTCCTAGTTCTAAGGGAGGGGGGAAGAATGTCATCTGTTGATACTCATTCTAGTTGGCTACTGAATTTCGCAATAAAATGGGAAAAATTATCAGTGAACTATTAGATTCTACAAGACGTACAATACAAAAGTAGAACTACGTATTAAGAGATCAACTGAAGACCAATTCCACCAAAACACATTGGAATGTTCACTCAGATGAGGCTTACTGTTTAGCTAACATTTAAGTAAGGTACTGGTAATGCAATAATCTCTATACTACCAAGTGTTCTTAAGCATTAATTATTACAGAAATTCTAGCAAGTAAAGCATATGCTATTTCTCTTTATATCAGAAGATTTTAAGGTTCAAGTGATGATGAGAAGAGGAAGAATATACTAAGGATGAAGACTGTAATATATAAAAAGTAGGTGACAGCTGAGGTCATACACTGTCATTTGCAGATTTCCTAAACAGAAAATAGTTTGGCCCAGGGACATTCTGTGTCCTCTAAGTACTGTTCAGAGGGATTAGGTCAACACAGGACAGAAGAAGAGTCCCCTCTATATTACTCTAACCGTGGGTTCCCCAGGGCCCTAACTACATTCCAACATCTCCAAATTGCATGAGCCAAAACAATATACAGAGGACCTGAAAATTTTATAAGCCTTAAAGAGAAAGAAGCTGCCCATAAGAAAGTTTTATTTAAGTAGATAATTTTAGGGTCAAAATAATAATTTAAATATAAAATCTTCATTTCCAGCAACCAATACTACTAAAATAACAAAATAAATACAATCAGATAAAGCCATAAGAAAGGAAGCTGCTGAACAATTTCCTTCCTTTTTAAATTGGGAAACATTCTCACAGCTGATTATTCCCGTTTCTAGTCCACAATAACCAGGTTTTATATGCATTTAAAGCCAGCCTCATAACGTAAACAGCACTGATATACTTCAGCAGACTATCTTGCTTCTCTTACAGCATAAGCAGTACTGCACACTCAAAAGCAACACCAACAGGGAGCACCCTTCAAGACTAAGTTGCACTACACAGCCAAGACTTCTTTTAAACAAAAGAAACCAAACTGTCCAATAATCCAGAGTAAAAGCTTTGAACCTGCTGTTCAGAAGGAATCTGATGACTGTATCACTTCTCACTATATTATGCATTTTCACAGAAAAGATACAGGCAGTGAAGCATCTGACCACATGATATCTGCATTAGAATATTAGCACCATCAAATTAAACCTGGATTTGAAAGTGGTAATTGTTAAATCCAGAAGGAGAGATATCACTAGGTGTGGCAGACATGTGGCATGCACATTGTCATAAACATTTCTTGGTACAGAAGAAACCATAAGCAAGAATGAGACTGGTTTCTGGCCCCACAGAGGTAGGACCGGACAGTGGGTTCTGTGGTTTTGAACTAGACAAGAACCTGTGGTTTTAATGCCTGTCAACAACTGTGCAGGTGTAGGGTGCTAGGTTGTTGACCTTGAGGAGGGTCTCGTATGATGCAACTCATGAAATATTCTCCCTGAGACGACCTGGGACACACCGAGCCTGTACTTGGACTGTATAAAAATGGTACCATCATAAGCTAGGGGTGGACTCCCCACCACCAAAATCTGAGAATCAAGAGGACCAACATGACACTGCTGGATCTATGGGTGGTGATACCCTACTCTGTCTCTTTCACTCTCACGCTTCCTTTCTTTCTCTTTAATGAATTGTAACTAGATGCAAGTAAAAACGTGTAGCACAGGGCTTGCTTATCCAGTTTAGTTATCCTGTTAAGTAGTTGCCATTGAGTTACTGCATCTAACCACTTGCCCTCTATTTTTATTAATAAATTGTTAAACTGGTTGGTAGGTGTCACTTCACCTTAATTCAGTCCAAGGGTATCTCAAACTTGGTCATAGGGCCCAAGGGGAGGGAAGCTGTCCTAAATGGCTCCTTTTGGGCTGTGACACTGCAGAATCATCAATGAAAAAGCAAGTTCCTAGTGGAGTCACACTGGCATTGGTTCACACCCTCAAAACAACTCAATATCTGTCAGTAATCGAGAAGAAAATACAAGGTCACTACTAATCCAATTTTCAGACAACACACATTACTGGATAATGAAGTGGTAAGCAATCTATACAAATAAGCATTGCTTGGTAAACTGTGCACAGTTCAAGATTTATGGTAAGATCATATTTCAAAATAAACAAAAAATACCACAATGACAGAATGGAAGGTTATATCCTAGAGGAAGAGGCAAATAACCAAGGGAACACAAGCTCCTGATTTAACAATGGAGCTGAAAATTACTAAAATGATCTCTGAATGTAAGAGAATAGTAGCAAAAATGTTTACCCAGTGTGTAACTGCTAATGATTAGGGTACTCCTGTGATATTTTGCCCAATACTACTGTCCACACTTTTAAAGTACACTAAAAACCTGACAGTTTTCACAAAAGGTACATAAGAATTATTTTACGTTTGAAAATCATATTTTAGAATGTGACACTTTAAAAAGTCGTGGTGCTAGAATTATCTAAGAGAAAGTATAGGTAGCAAACATTTATGCAAGTTCTAATTTTTCAAAGCTTTTTCCTTAGGGTGACATTCCCAGTATAGGATTTTAGTATTTCATGGCTGGTAGTTGGGTCTAGGAAAATGCAAATTGCAAATAAAGATAATGAAGGGAGTAAGTTACTGAAATGGAAGTAACTAGATTTTTTTGTTGTTGTTAATGAAGCAAGTTTCTCAAAATACTCTGAAACCTGAAAAATGTTAATTATTTTCATCTTGCTTCCCTCAAAACTGTCTCTGGATCCAAAGGCTGTAGATTTCAGGCACTCCAAAAGCATCAGACTGCCATCTAATCAGTGCTTGAAAGCTTTACTTACACAGTATGAGATAGCACCTGGCGATTTGAATCCCATTTTACCACCATTCTACATAGCTATGCAGGGAAAGTAAATGTCAACTGCATTAAACAGCTGCAGTATTTTAAAGACATACAACATCTCAGAAATACCACATGGTATGGGCATCAAAACTTTTTCCTCTGCAGAATATTTAGTTTGTATAAATTTAAAAAGAAACGTGAACTGAAGCCTAACCAGAACAGAACAGCTAAAATTCATGAAGTAGTAGTTTTACCTTTGAGTCACCTCAATAATTAAACAGCTTAGAGAGGATGTCATTTCCTCTTACCTGAAATCTTAACTCTACACAGGGATTCAATATTTATTCAGCATAACATAGAACAAATTCAGGCCCCAAAACAAGAGCATCTATGTTTCCAACCACAAATTATCGATCCTACTACAGAAGTTGTGGCTTGGGTTATATAGAATGTCAAACTACATGATCATAATTGATTTTAAAAAACTTTGCTTTAATTTACTCAGATTATACAATTCAGCACTGAAATGGCCCTTTAGTTTCCCTTGCTCAGCAAGAAGGTAATTAAATAGTTTTGAAAGTAAAGCTTCTTACGTTGATGCCCAGATATTGCTTAGGCAATACTTGTGGGGAAAAAAAAATAAAAAAAGAAAACAAACATAAAAGTCTGCTATGTTTTACTTAATTTTTACTGCAGTTTTAACAGGTTAAAATAAACAATAAAGAGCTGAACCATTTGATTGGCTCACTTCTTCCCAGAGTCCACCTGCACCTGCTATGTTTTCTACAGCTTAAGGGTATCCAGGAGAAAGGCTGTCCAGGTATAGGGCTGCTATTACCATGATGGGGAAAGAAAAATTCCCAGACAGATATGATGTCTTGGTTTGCTCTTTGACTGCACCCATGATAGCCCAGAGAGTTAAACATGTATAAACAAACATTTATGTGTCTATATGTTACCATTCCCCAAACCATCATGAATAGCACTGACATTTACCTAATTCCCCTCTCTACCCTCACCCTGCCTCCCCCAAAATTAAATTAATTCAAGTCAATTACATTTTCTACTGCCAATAAGCTTAGGGAAAGCAAACAAATAGGTAACCTTGTCAAGAAATGTTTCCACTGGTAACCTCTGATTGAAAAGAAGGTCAACGTTGCTTTACTTATGAAACATGCCAGCTTGACAGCTCTCCTTTCCCCTTCTTCCACCTGCTTTAATGTTGGCTAACCTCTAAACTATGGCCTGTATGCTGCCACCACACCACCACCGATTCTAAGTTGCTCTCCTAGTTGCAATTACAAATTTCTGTCACATCATTTCCTGCATTTAAGGCTGTCAGTAGAGTTGTCAGAAGTATGTAATTGCTGTGCAAGACCCTCACAACTGGCTTCTGCTCTGATCTATGGAACCACTCAATTCCACAGCTGTCAGAGTGCTGACACCAACTGCAGTTAATGACGCCACATCATCTCTCTGGCTCGTTTACCTGCCGACCCTGCAAACAAATGGACACTAGCAGGAAAGATAGGGAAGTGAGCAGCAGATACCATATTTGTCATAATCACTATGATCCACAGTAGAAGAAAATCAATTCCTCTTAATCGAATAGAGTGACTTATTAAGGGTTATAAGTCCTGACTGGAGAGCTGTACTGATTTGATTACGCTGGGAGAGAAATTAGCAATGAGCTCTTCAACTATCTTTCCTTTTGTCTTCTGGCTCAGAGTTGCTATTAAATGATTATCTTATGAGAATCTTAGTAAGCAAGTCATGCTTTGATCAGGGAGAGCAGTAGGAAAAAGGGTACTGAAAAGGTTTCTGAAGTGTTGACAGACAGCGACGTGAACAAACACATTATGCCCATTGCAGCATTTCTGGTTTTTGATTGAAACAGTACAGCAATGGCATGTACCTGAGACAAACACTTGAGACTTTCCAGAACAGCCATCTTCAGTTCAGTGGTAACTCAGCCACTTTTCACATTGACAAGGAATAACTTAGATTGTGGCATACTGCAACTATAAATTCAAAATGACCCAAAGTCCAGTTTGCAACAAATCTTTTTTTATTTAAGAAACGTTTTCCCAATTTTAGAATCATCAATATCAGTGAAGCAAACATAAGCCTTTACAAACTTTACTACTTAAGAGATTAGGAAGCAAGGAAGTAAAGATGAGATGGAAAATACACATTTAAGATGAGAACTAGCAAAACAGAATTTCTCCTTACAGTTAGAAATAGCACATGGTTATCCTGCATTTAGAGTACACCACTCGCTTTTAAGTATTACATTCAGAATTAACCAACCCTAACAGGGAACTTGGGTCTGGGGTTTTTGAATGTTTAAACTGGGCAAAAATATGCATAAACCAGAATGCTTAGTTTGACCTTTCAAAGCAAAAATTACTGAAATTACTGAAAGTTGTGTACCAGCACCTTCCAGGACCACCTTGACTGCTATAGATGCAGTGAAGTTGCCAGGCTATCCAAGATGCATGCATATGGGCAAAATTTAAGCAAATGATACAGAGTCCATGCACATCAGCTCACGATCTCGCTATCTAATCTTAAAACTATTTCAACAGCCTTCTTAACATACCAAGAACAAAGGATTTTAAAGAGTCTATGTATTTATTCCATATTATCATAATTCTGTGCTTCACTACAAGTTCCAAAGTGGAGATGCCTTGGAAAATATCAAGTTTCATTATTATAGTTCTTAATGCGGTCTATTTAGAGTTCTAAGCTTTGTGCAAGAGTCATATTCAAGCTGAATAAAAGTTAACTGAAAAGAGATGACAATTTCTGTGTCGTCTTTTGCTCCCATACCACCTTATTTGTGGCTAACACTAGTACTCCGAGAGAGTAGAAAAATCAGTTCTAGTATTTTACACAAAGCTATACTGATAGTGTTAATCATAATAATTTTGTTACTTATGATTAAAGAAATATTTAAAAGAAGGACCACAGATTAAAAATAGAAGTTCTGCCAGTTTCCAAAATGTGCTTATGCTAGCCCCCTAGAAATCCCAGAGACACAGCAGTAATATCCATGTGATGAATTACATCTATCACTCACCTTTGACCACCTCAACTGCTCTCTGTATGCTAATCCATCACTTTGGGAATTATTCAACCATTCCAGGCCCCTGAGCTTCAAACAAAC
This sequence comes from Athene cunicularia, assembly GCF_003259725.1. Classification (NCBI taxonomy): domain Eukaryota; kingdom Metazoa; phylum Chordata; class Aves; order Strigiformes; family Strigidae; genus Athene; species Athene cunicularia. Next base: position 107,506,217 of record NW_020799091.1, on the reverse strand, counting down.
ACCCTTATAAAGAAGTTAGTGGAAGTTACAATTGCTGGGAATAGATCTTGTTCACCCAGGCTTGAACACACATAACACTGATGAAATCTTCAGAGTACTTAACTGCTTAGGATCTCAGAATCTGGTGATTCACACCTGTAAACAGTGATTTCTTGAGTAGATTTTGATTTCAAGGTAAAAGGGAAGTTTCTGATATATAGGTCCCTGGTCCTAAGTATCTACATACTGTAACATGTTCCAAAATCCTTCCAGAGTTTAGGAAGAACATTGGCAGGAGGTAATAAGAGGATCTCTGTTCATAAAAAGCTGATGTTTAGAAAGGGGCAAAGTTTCTACCCTGTTTTCTCCCTTTGCTTTACCCATCACAACACTCACAAGAAGTCATCCTGAAGGCAGAATTAAACATGGTCTCTTCATAAAAAGCGATCACAGCTCAGTAAGGTGACAGACAACAGAAAGCTTATCTTAGAAAAAAAGATCAGACAATCTTAAAATGACAATAATAATCTGGAATATAATAAACACATATATACCACACAGAACATACACATATTTACAAATATATATCAATAGAGACACTCACTTTATAATTCTTCCTGTTTGGTATTTCTTACTGTTTTAATATACTTCCTAGTCAATACTAACAGGAAATTAATCAGTATTGCAACTCGTCAAAGAAATATCCCTATTCTACAGAAACGCAAAATTTAATGATCAGATTTACAGTTCACCCTCTGCTTTGAGATGTTCTGCTCTGTGCCATAGCATCAGAGAAAGAGTTTATTAAATGAATGCCAAGTAAAGTATACTATTCTACAAGGTTAGAGCCATAAGAATCATTTAATTCCCAATACAAAAGCAGTTCTGTCAAAATGGTCCCCTTTGACAGCTGTAACTACTACATCTATTTTGATTATAACTTTGAATATAATATAACGATATATTACAGGAAAAGACCTGTATTAATCAGAAGGGCTAAGAACAGCACTTGCCAATAAGCCTGAACTTGAATGATTTTATTGCTTTATTGTGCCAAATCATCCAAGTGCACTGAAGTTAAGACTAGGAACTGCTTTGCAATACACATTATTATAGCACTGTTCAAAAACTCAATACATTTTATTTCTGATTATACAAAACTGTATCCTTTCACCAATTAATCCTGTTTATGATAAATAAGTCAAGTCAAACGCAAAACTAAATTAATTCTTACTTGTATAACAATTTGAAAGGCATCACTACAAGAATATATATCTTAAAGAATATGAAAACAACAACCATTTTTTAGGTATTAAATCTAAGAACATGTACCAGACAACGACTACATTACTTCTCTTTGTAGCGTCTGTGAAACGATCATTTGGTTCCAATAAATCGAAGCTCCTCCAATTAAAATTATACAGCTATATGTAAATAAAAGCACTGCTTTTACATTTTTCAAGGGTATGTCCATATAAGTAGCATATTTTCCTAAAGTTTATCAAATCCAAAAGAATAAACTCCTTAATAACATTTCTGTCAAGTAAATTAAGTCTATTTATTCTAACACGAGATATTAAATAAATAATGAAAGGAAAAAATATTTTTATATTGAAAACAGTGTTTCAATAGCACATCTTCTAAATCCATCTGCTAAACTGAGTTACAAATTAAAACTTAGGTAAAGACAGACCTGCCAGTCATTTTAGCACTTTCTTTGGGCCAACCTGTCTGAGGCAGCTGCAAACCTACATGTAACAGTCATATATTTTCTTTTAAATCAGCTTCCAAATGCATCTCAGAGAATGGGCTATGACAATGGTTTAAAGCTTTATTCCCCTCTGCAGTTACAAGTCATCACAATGCTGACTCTAATCAGGTTACTCTGCATCTGTCTGTCACAAATAACCTAGTAACAACTAAATGGATTGCCATAAATCTTTCAATTAGAATTTATAACTTTATTAGCACAATATTTTTGAACTGATTGCATTACTTTGAAGAGCAGCTTTCATTTATTTTGTCATTTGGGGGTCAAATGTGTACAATGGCTGGAAGCTGCATACACAATAGGAAGCCTTACTTCAACTTCACAGTGGTCTCCACAATTTCTCTTCTTCAGAGACTAAATTTTTAAAGGAATATTTGCTCACTGTGCTGAGGCTGAATGATGGTATGCCACTAGGCTAAGTGTGACCAAGTTTCTTCATGACACACAACGGTCCTACTGCCACTTTTATGACCCTGATAAGGCTTCATAAAAGAGTAATTTGCCACTGAGTAAGTTTTCAAAGGCTTTTATGTCTTTTCTTGTTTTGCTTTAGAGCTGCTGAAATCCATGCCAATGATCAAATCTCTACACAGGGGATGAGTATCAAGTGATATTCAGTGATCTTAATAAATGTGGCTTCATACATCTGTACCTCGATTCATGAGGTACACCCCCCTCCCCCCAAATGGCATTAGTTTCGTAAAATTTTAAAGTATGTGCTTCACTATTATATAATTACTGTGCATTTTCTTTGCTGAACTGTAACAATTCCAAACAGCACATATTATGATTAAGAAAAGGAAATAACCCAAGTAGCTGATTTAAATGAATATATTTCATCATTTTAAATTAAATACAAACACAAATGCATTCATGTTAGATACACAGACACACATACATCCCCTCAATCAAGGCGCAGTTTAAGTTGCAATTTTGTTTTAAGGAGCTAACTTCTACAAACTTTACACACAATGGATAAAATGTGAAAGTTGGAAAAAAAAAAAGTTAAAGATAAAACTCAATAACAACTATTTTAGAGAAGATGAAGCTAAAGCCACTTTCTTACCCAAAGACTGAAAAAGATCAGTAGTTCAAGTGAAAATAGAAACTTTCATAAGATGAAGGCTCAGAAATATCCATGCATTCCTTTGTGTTTTGCTTATTATTAAATGGGAGTTTGGATTGGATTCTCTGGCAAGATCTATGGATAACTTAGTGTTCACGGGCTGCATGTGTGTAAATGTCAATAACAGTTCACTACTGCTTGTACTTAGAGACGTAGGTGAAAGGTGCATGTACAGGGAGACCATGGTCTAACACAGTCCTTCAGCTCATGCTTCCATGCTATAAGAAAAAAAAAAAATCATTAGCTTACTTGCTAGAAAGCCATGAATCACCAGTTTACATTTTATTTCTTCGTTACAATCACAGAAAATTTTTGCTCAGAAAGATAAAGAAATCTAAGATAAGTAAATTATTACAGAAAGGAACTAGTTTATTACTACTTGTATTATGTCTTGATATAACTGTACTATGATACAGTCTTACCAAGTGGTGACCATCTATTTACTTCCTACAGGACTTTGAGTCTTCCAGAATTGGTTGCAAAGCCCCTTTCAAATGAATGACAATTTACCGACCTGTCTTCTAGAGAACCAGACCACTAGTCCGAGAATTTGACAGAGAAGTCAGAGCTGTGACAGAATTAGTAAGATGTTCAAATTTCACTGTTTCACTTCCATCTTTGCTTGATCCATTAAATGATCATAATATCAAAGCACACTTCCTCCATTCCCTGGACAAGCCCTAAGTTGGCAAGTGGCACAGAAGGACGAATACTCCTGTTGCTCTGAAAAGACCCAAGCTCTGTGTTTGCTACAGCTTATTCGTCCAGTACAGCTTCAGTCACCAGCTAGTCCTGCCTTTGTTCTGTCTGCAAAATATTTCTGCTGTTACTTCTTGTACTAAAGATAAGCACTAAAAACTTTAAAGAGGAAAAAATACCATTCCACTTAAGACTTCAGCAATACACAGCAATTGAAGGGAAGCAAAATGTTGAACAAGTAAGGTACAAAAAAATAACTAAGCACCATCCATTTTGGGCACTGACTCAGTCTGTGGTCTATCAGAAAATTATGTACATGTAATGTATGGGCATGTAATTACACACCAGTATAATAAGGCAGAACGTGACAGGACACCTTTTATCTACATAAATATATATTAAATGATATTTTTATATATAAAATGATATTTTTATATATAAAGCACACACACAGACATAACTTAACACTTTACATTGTCTAAAACAAGTGCATTAAACAGGCAAATGTGGCTCTGCCATACCTGAATTAAGAACAGAACAGAGCTACATCATTACATAACAAATGAGTATGTCCTACTTTTGCTTCCGCTAACCCAGGCTATTCCAGCGGTGGTATGCAACTTAAAATTTGATGCCTAAGCATACTTAAGCACCCCCGCAAACACGTCAGGACTTGATATTGCTATGAGCAACATAGATATGGCATGACAGGAGCCATGAGTGCCTCTCAAACATGTATACCAAGCAAAGTCAGAAACAGCCAGAAATAGAAAATCAGAAGCACAAATCACCCTCCTTCCCGCTTCCATGATCTAAGTCTTCTTTAACCAGATCTTCACCCGAAAGTAAATTTGTTAAAGTTAGTCCAAGATTCCTAGGCTATTTTGTTTCAAAGAAGAGTCAGTTCGAAATCACAGTGTATTAGTCCGCAAACATACATGCCATAAGGAGCCAAAATAACTTCTGGTTTATCTTTACACACCTATCTCTTATTGAAATGAAGTTTAGGAGACAGTCTTTAAAAACACTAAACAGGCTAAATAAATCAGTAGTATCTTATTCCCTAATAAAAATGTGTAGCAGCAAAATTATTATCTTCTGTAGTAGAACTCTGTTAAAGCTCTAAAGAAAACAGGAAAAAATATTTTAAAAATATAATCAATACTCATGTATTGTCTAAAAAATAACTTTTTTTTTCTATTTAAAAGCATTTCCCCAGGGATTCATAAGGAAATAGAGTGGTTACATTTCTTAAGAACTAGTAAGTTAGAAAGATGGGCCAGTTTATTCATCAAACTGATAGCAGTTTATGTTTAGGAGACAGGGCTTGATTCTCTGTTGCTGATTCCTCTTCAGATTTAATTAAAAAAAAAAAAAGGAAAAAAAAAACCAAAAAAACCAAACAAAAAAAAAACCAACAAAAAAAAACAAAAAAAAAACCCCACACCATCCCTAAGTACACAATTTTCTGTGGCTCCTGGCTGGTGACCACCACAGAAGTGTCTACATTTGTCTATGCTGCATATATAGAATGTAAGCAGTGCAGGCTTATACTAGCCTGAGGACCAGTATGGTGGAGAAGAGTTAGGAAAAAGAAAATACAGGCCACCCTTATTCAACTATAAATCCATCAGACATGGTTTGTGACATTATTTCACCAGACCATTGTGCTGTCAGCATAAGAAACACAAGATTTATTTATTTAATTTTTAAAAATATACTTTAATGCTTGTAATATTAGTAAAACACAGTAAAGTGAACAAAGCCTTGGGTTAGACTATAATATAAAAAATGTTCACAATCCTGGCATAAATTTCAGATGGCTTTGGTTTTGCAGCTCTGAATCTAAGAACTGCATTCATTTCTAGGAAGCTTTCTTATTTTTCCTGTCAGTATTTAGGTGGGAAAATACATTAACACACCTATATGTTAGATCAATGGGCACAATCTACCCCCAAAACTTTAAAATAGTTCTCTTCTGTGACAACAGTTTTCTTTCTTAGGCCCACCTAATGCCACCTAAAATCTCAGACAAAACAAAGTCTGTAAATTTATAAAGATTTAAACACTTTTCATAATAGAAAGATAGAGTGTTCAGTTTAAAAAAAAAAAAATCAGACAAAACTTATGTACTTAATTTCCTACCTGATTAAATTCCCCTTTTATTTAAAACTACAAGTTTTTATCAGTTATGACTGTATGTTTTAAAAAGCTTATTTTTAACTCAAGACCATACAACTGTAAAAGCAAGAAGTACTTAGTGTACCTAAAACCTCATTAGATTGATCTGTATTATACTTAACCACTGAAATGGAAAACTAAGAATATTAATATGGCAGCTTTGACATCACAACAATTGATGCAAATTCTAGGGTCTAACTTGATAATTCTTGCATGCTTCCCCCAGTGAAAGAGCAGAACTATTGTCATATTATAAGCGTATGTGTAGTTTAACCTTACTTTATCTTTGTAACAGGGAATTGTGACAAAGGACTGGAATTCATTTTCTAAAATAATACATCTTATGTGTCAATAAAAAGAAACAAGAGAAGTCACAAGAATTAATGAGGTTGATTATAAGTCAGAGATCTCAGAAGGATATTATCAACTCTAAAGTTAGACAAATGTCAAACTTGGGTTAAAAGTCACTTGAAGTGCTGCGTATATTCTTCCACACTTTGGGATAATCCCCCTCAGATTAATGCCTTCTTATCATTTTTCCCCTCTCAATATATTCAAAACACTTATCAAAAAAAAAAATAAAAATCACGTAGGCAGTTGAAACTAAGGTACCTTTGCAAACATGTAAGAAAATAAGCAGCCATAGCACACGAAGTCTCTCTGGGCTAAGAGTAACTCATGTATAAAACTGTGCATGCAGTTAAACACTGATCATATCCAAAAGGTAAACAGTGCTCTTTATATCAACAGAAGCAGAATGTCTCACAGCTACCTACAGTACTAGCATTATTTTAGCATTTCACATCAGCAATATATTTAACCTCAAAACCACTTTTGAGATAAAGAAGAATTTGGCTAAAAATTTGTAAAATAGGGGTGATAATACCTAGAAGTCTGTAGCAGAAGAAAGAACTGAAATCATGGCATTTCCTCATCCATTATAATCAAAAGCTAGAAGAAATATTAGCTAAAAGGAGGATATCAAGATCTATACTAGCAAGTACTTTATACAATGGACATTACAAACTGAATAAAAAGAATAAATTTTGTTTCTGCAGTTTATTTCTACAAAGACTTAAATTATTTTATTTTCATACTGACAGTATTTTGAACCCATGAAAGAACTTAAGAGATTGAACAAAAGCCATTCATTGATCAACTGATGCAAGCAGCACTAACTGTAAGGCTTGGGTCTGACTTTCATTTTAGTACCAGTAATAAAACTGTAGTTTAATCCTCTGGGAAAAAAAAAAAAAAAAAAAAAAATTTCAAATACCATACTTGTAAACTATCTCAAATTAAAAGATGTCTCTATGGAATTGCTATATTAGATGGATCCCCAAGTTGTTTATGATTTAGAGAAGGATAGGAATTAGGTACTCGAAAGACCTAAAAAAGTGGAAAGGAAAATAAATAGTCTCTTTAACCTCTCAGAAATAAAACCCACTAGATAAGAACTGTAAGAATTAAGGATTATGATTCTTTTAACCTTATTGAATTTTTTGAGGAATAACTCCCACCATGACAGCCACTGTTACTTTGCTAACCTTGACAATGCTCAGGTGTCTATAATAGTCCTTTCTCTTCATTCACTAAATCTCTGAGATATCCTAATGTCTTGTTACAAATTCAAATTTAAGAAGTCTCTGATTTTTGTAACCTTCTGTAATTTCAGTAGTATGCCATCTCCAACTGGGCTTGCTTACAGTAATTTCAGGAATGGACTCTAGAAAGGACCCTAATGTTAGATAGGCTGTCAGTCATTAATAAGATTTACTGTGTACCAAGAATGAAATTAAGAGATCTCTAAAAAGATACCTGTTTTACTATGATTTGCTAGTTTTAGACTTCAAAAATTATTACATATTTTCTGACTCATAAGTGTCCAGCTCCTCTAGAGCCAAAGCTCCTCCAGTTATGAAAAGCACTTTTCATTTCTTGAAACACTCCAGGAACAGACAGCTTTGTAACTTACTAAGCTCGCTACTGACCCTAGCACACACTCCATAGTTGTTGGTACTAATGACTGGTTTTATCACAAAAAAAAAAAAGATGATGCCCTTCTAATTTCTGTGACATCTGTTCTATCAATTCTGAACACAACATTCTCAGTAACTAGATCTATGATCTCACAGGTAGCTGAGCATGTTATTGCTCAGGCAAATGTGTTATGAATTCTCAGATGATGAACTATGCTAAGGCCGGATGTCAGAGGTGATGAAACTGATAATCCATCAGTAATTTTCAACCCACCACAACAGCTCTGACCCACTGAACTAAATGAATGTATTTAATCACCGACTAGTCGACTGATCAGAAAGTGCCACAGGGTAAAGAGACTGTCTTGACAAAGAGAAGACAGATACTACCTAAACCACTGTCACAACCAGAAAAGTGTATCTTATCTCAGCATCTTACCCACAGAGATAGATTCAAACTGAAATCATATTATAGCAAAAAAGTTTATTTATGATAAAGTACAAAAATCCTCTTGTAAGATTTTTCCTTAAGAGAATAATCTTTGCTATACATGTCAGACTGTTTCTTCTTGTAAACAGATTAGGTTAAAGCCAGAAAAAAACCCTCCAATCACTTCAGATGAATCATAGCCCAAATAATACACAATATAAGGAAAGGGTGCTGCTTTCACAGCAGGTTTTTCAGCACCTTTCTCTATAATGTATTCTACCTCCAGTCTGACTGCTGCCAGCTTCATGACTAAGAATATCAGGCCAAGTCTTGCACCCTTCATAGAAGTCTTATGCAAACTTTTCCTGGCATGCAAAGAACTGATTGCATAGAAAGTGGTACTTTCTCCATGTGTTCCTATGGCAAAACAACATGTCTCCCCAGCACTGGGTTATTAATGTCTCATTTTCCTCGTGTTCTGTGTTGGCATCCATGACAGAAAGCTTTGAACTTGTTTATTCACACTTGTTTAATCCTGTCTCTACACAGCACACCACAGCCTGTGGGGCTAGGAAGATGGATGAGTGAAACCAAGGCCATGAGGGGGTCAGGGTCATGGTGTCGCTGGATCTCAATAACTCCATCACTCACTGTAGCAGGCACTTCAGAGGTCACCTCAACTGAGAAGTTTGAGATAGGCAATAGAAAAATGTCTGGCACAAGTGTACACATATTCCCTGCAGTTGATGCTAAGTACAGAAACAAGTACAGATCCTTCCTTATACTACCCTTTGAATTCCTAGGGTTGTTTTTAGTCTACGTGGTTAGGAAAAGAAAAAAAAAAAAAAAAAAAGTTAAAAAAAAAAAAAAAAAGTTTTTTTTACAGGTATCTGATAGGTATCACAGCAGAAGCATAAAGCCTGAAGAGAAGACCACTAAAAGTCAGAAAAAAATCAACAATTTAGTATATCTTCTGTAACTATCTGCATACGTATTGGGCTAATGGAAAGGGAACAAAAAGAGTACACAATGTAGTAGACTAGCTCTAGTATACAGTGAGAGTGGATGGAAATACAAATATTTAATACAGCAGTTCCATTGTGCACAGTGTGCCTGACAAACAAGCTTCTTCGAAGCACAGACAGCGACATGTGACACTAAAACCGCTATTGTCCATTACTAAGGAATTTTTACATGCATCAATGATAGAGCCTACTTCTAAAAAGATATATGTTTATAGTGTACATGTATTTCATGCATATATACATATATAATTATATATAAAAATAATATATATAAAATATATATGATAGTTAAATAGCTGTATACTGTACAGGTCCTAAACAATATTGCCAATACTTCATTATATTATAATTTGAGAGTTCATATTCCCATAATTTTAGCAAATGAATTGTTATTAACAAATATATTGCACATAAATCCTGTTTGTTCACCAGCTGTGTATGTCATTGATAGGAATGCTGATATAAAACTGTTCCTTTCTCATAGCTCTTAACTTCTTACATCCATTCCTCATAATGAACCATTCTGCAACAGTAAAATTATTTCTAAGAGAGATTAAAATTAGTATTATTAAACTACCTTTAAGCACATCTGCAGCACTGGAATAAAACCACTGTCAAAGCAGTTTAATATGATAGAAACCAAATGGTTCAGTTGTTCAGTGTGCAAGTGTACAGTGAGAAAAGTGACGTATAAAGCTAGATCTGCACAAATGCACAGTGTTCGTATAATAATCAAACTATTTTGATGAACAGCAAAATTAACAAGTGAATTATATAAAGAATAGTCAAAGACAAGCTTTTATTCTAGCAAGCGAAAAAAAGCCCTTACAGTCTGACCAAGTTATTTGATACAAAAATCCAGGTAAATAAAATCCAAGGCGCTGTGCAAAACTCCCCATTTCCAATTTCACAACAAATGTAAAAGCATGGGCTTTGGTGGAGATAACATTTAGACTAATGACACTGGTAGGGAAAAAAGTAATTCTACAACAATTTGCAGATCAAACTGTACCACCACCACCACCATCCAATTTTTTGTTGTGTTCTTTTTGTTTGCTTTTTTATGGGGGGGTGTTAGTGCTGTTTGGTGGTTTGGGATTTTATTGGTTGGATGGTTTGCTTTTTGTTTTGTTTTTGCAAGATGGCAATTTCTTAGAGACGAAGGAAACCTTTTTGTTTGGATTTGTGCACTTTCTTTCCCTATGGTCCACTTTCTGAAAAGTTTGTTTATACTAAGTGCTCCTGGAGAGTGGGATGTTTCCACATCTTTCAATAAGACTGACAGAATCAAAGTTTATATAAACCATATATGATCTATTAAAACGTTCAGAATTTACAAGAATATTCAGAATCTGAAGTTGCTCAAATGGGAACATGATCTGAACAAAAGCATGAAAAAAGTGACTTGGCTCTTATAGTAGGCAGAAGGAGGAAAATAGAATTAAGAAATTAAGAATATACCTCATATTCTTAAGATATCATACTAGCAATCAAAAGATTTGGCTTCTGCTCATGGTTCTGCAATCAAGATGATACTTGACTTTGAACAGATGGCCCTGAATCTCAAAGAAAACATATGATGTACAGTATTGCCATCACTGACTTTTAGGCTAGGAGTGGAATTTACAGGTTGATTCAGGTAATTAAGTTACTTCTGCACTAGAATAAGAATTGTGTATATGCTAATTGAATATATGTATCTTTAGCATCTAGAGTGGCTTAAATCATGTTTCCCACCTGAGTGTCCAAACTGCAGGCTACTTATGTTGTCCTTCAACAATCCAAAGAGTGAACATAATTTAATCAACCCAAGAACTAGACTATTTGAGGAAAACATGATTTCTACTTGCTGATCCTAAATTTGAAATATAAAATACATACATAAAAATGAGAAGGCAGAGTTAGAAACAATGTAGATGGAAGTCAAAAGCAAATATTTTATAAAGAGTATTTCAAGTTAAATTTTTTTGCCATTTACTCTTTAGTAACCCAGATGGTCTTGCTAGAAGAAAAAGCCATCCTGACATACCTTGAAAAGGTCCATTTAACTTCCCAGTTTGCTTCAGTAGCTTCTAATTTATACCCAAACTGTACTCTCATATGGGCTTTATTATCAACTTAATTTAAAAATTCACATATTCTATACTTCAAGAGAAAAACAAAGTGCAGAGAACGAAAAATCTTAACTCTTTGTACGCATCTTTTTCATAAAGACAATCTTGCAGTAAAGCGAAGAAATATCTCAATGACTAAGGTGACAGTGTTTCACCCATACCAGATGCTTTCAAATACTACAGGTTTTCCACTACCTGTGCCTTTTTTGGATTCTGACTAACGAAAACAATTATACTTCCCCAGAATCCACGAGGGGAATGAGCCACAAAGTTTTTAAGATCATGTGTTCTCCTAAACAGTGTCTGTCTTTGTCACTATCCAAGATAGACAATTGTACTAGATGGACCAGCTGGTGTGACCCAGTAGGGTATTGTGCCACTCTCTCAGATGTAGAAGAGGAAAGGTCTCCCGAAAACTGAGATCACAGCCCCAACTTTCAAAACTAACAATAGAAATGTATTTTTCTCAAAACCAATGTGTGTTCATATTGCAACCAAAATGTTATATACAAAATTCATACTAACAGCTGATAATCTGCATATTCCAAAGGCTATATGTGCATGTAAAACCTGTGAAGAATTTCCATCTATCATGGAAATAAATTGGAAAGCTGTCCTGAGGACTCCAATTTCTTTAAGTTCTTTCATGACTACTAATTTCTTTCTTCCATATAAAATAAAAATAAGAAATTTTCTATAACTACCTCAGCAGTCCTCTTCTGGACAAAACACAAGAATGTGTACATTCAAACCATACCTAAAAGTTCTATTTAATATCCATCTCTGCTAAAATACAAAGTGATCATCCTATTATGTCAGTTTTAGGGCATTATAATACTGTCAGTCACCAAGTGCACTACGTATAGCACTGAATAATTAATTCCAAAAGTTGAAGTCAGAGGGTTGCAATTAATTCTTTTATTCTTTTTCCACACCTGTGTTCTTATACTAAATTATAATTGTGTGCGTGCACATACAGAACAGATGGGGAACTTTTTGCATACATTATGATCTAAAAATTAATTCAAAAGGTTAACCAATGTAACCAATTATTTTCCAAGATTGCTCCTCCTCTTACCCACTTAAACTGAGGATATTTTTCCTTAGATTCTCGCGCATGGCCTGCTCTTTTGAAATGATTGTAACAGAAGCAGAATGACAGTCAGTGAAACTATTTCCTTCCCACAAGCAATGTTCACATGGCTCAACCTTGCTGGGTTAGTATTGTGTTCAGAGGCTGACAGAAACTTGTTTCTTTCCCATTTATTTCATCAAATGATTTTGCATAAGGGGTGGGCAAGAAGCAGGTTCAAGTCCAATTAAGAGAAGCAAGTCCTCCAGCACGATGCAGGTGGATTACGAAATTGCCAGTTTTAAACACCAAGGCCACCTTCTACTTTGGCATACAAGATTAGGCAATAAAACCATCAGGACCCAACAGAAAGTTCACATTAAACAGGAAGAACTGGATGATACTGAAGACTAGTGTAGGAGACACTAGATGAAGTGGAATAATAGAAAGTGCAAGGTCATACGCTTCTGAACTGATCACAGGGAAGTTTGCAGCAAAGTAGAAGCTCATCTGTTACAAATTACAGAGGAAGAGAAAGATCTGCATCATATTACAATAGAATGATTAAGAGCTACCAAATGCTTAAAAAAAGTTAAACACAGGACCAATAGATAAGGAAACAGTGAAGGTAGTTATTAAAATTAGTTCATAATGCACAGCATGCAAGCCATGAAATACTGTATGCAGTCTACCCACCTGTGTCTCAGAAAATGTATGAAGACTAGAATAGGTGAAGAGTGACTACTAGGATCAAGCACATGTTTTCCAAGAGAACACACGAGCTTTTCATGTTTAACTTCGCGATAACAGATATAAGAATTGATACTACTGTGAACTATAAATACAAAGGAAAGAAAGCAACTAAAGGAAAATCATATCACAAGAACAAGCACAAATAAAGCATGTTTATGTTTACATTGGAAGCATTAGAATTATTTTTCTCACCATTGGAAGACATAAGTTCCAAGAGAGGCTTCCAACAGAAACAGGGAAAGGAGTGAGCTTGGGGATGAAGGGGAAAGCAATCAAACTGCTTTTCAAAGTGCAGGTTGAAATCTTTCTGAATGGAATTACAAAACATAGCTGTATTTGTAATTTGGACTTGGTGATACAGGGCTCCCAGTTCTTTACATCTCTAACACCCCTTTGTACAGATCTATGAGACAGCAGAATGTGACTGTGTATACCTTCTTCCTCTAACATGATGAAGCCGTTTCCAAAGTATCATTATACATTCACATCACTGCCACTTGAAAAATTCAAGCAAGAAGAGTGGAACAAAACCAGCATTTAATTTCCCATGTAAATTCCAAATATTAAAAACTTATTCAAAATTTAACATCTGTGGGAGCATTCGAAATGGAAGTATCACCAAATCCATGATTAAATTTTAGTCCTCCAAGAACAGGAACACGGGGAAGAACATATCTGAACAAAGACAGAAGAAAAAAAAAAAAAAAGGAATCTGGTTTCCTCGACAAGAATAACGATTATCAGAATAAAAAAAAATATATACATACTTATATATGTGCATATATAACATCCAATCTCAACCTAATAATTACTGTTAATTATCATAGTAATGAACTTCATTAGAACTGAGGTCGTGCAAGATTTGTAAAGGAATGGTCTGAAGTACTGCTTCAAAATGAGTACTTTTTTTTAAGCCTATCTGACATTGCAAAATAGTACAACATATCTGAAGCATATGCCAACAATAGTTAATATTTCAATTAACATTCAAATAGTGCATATAGACTCCTGAGCAAAGGGAACAGAGTTGTAAAAATGTTATCTTGTTCTCCTTCATTTCCCAGATGAACTAAAAGTCAGAGAAATGTCAACCAAAAAAAATCAGTACATGATGACACACACACTAACAGATCAGCCAATAGCTGGTATCTTTCAAGGTTTCTGTAAAGTCATTAGTAGTTCCTTAACTGTCAACATTTTATCAGGTAGAGCATTCAAAGATATATAGACAGCAGGACTTGATTTCAAAAAGTAAAATAAAATGAAAGGCAAGAGAAAAAGAAAGCTGATAAAAATCAAATGAGGAAATACGCAATAAATTATTAGAAGCAGAATCAAGATAACAGCGCACTGCAAGTAGCTTCTAAAAATTTAACACTGGAAGTTCTCTTTTAGGTGGGGAATAAGGACAGATCCTGGCAGAAGAATTCAAGAAATAAATCAGAGATACTACAGAAAGCTTCTCTAACCATTTCTGGATGTGAGAAATTTATCAACATGAACTCTGGAGATGACACTAGACTGTATAACCACACAGTTCAAGGGAACACATTGCAAAAACATACTAACCTGTTCTGGAGAAGCCTACTATTTCACATAGTAAAACCAACTTCCAGGTGTTAAGGAAACTTTAAACTGGGCTGGTGTACCCTTCCCAGGATACATAACCAGCTGAGCTTAAGTGCTCACAGCGAACACTCTTCTGGTACCTAAGCCTGCTTGTTTTGTGGGAACCTGCATATCTTTCCTTCAAGATCACTGTGCTGTGAACACTTACCAAAAAAGTAGAAGATGACCACAGTATGAAAAGAGAAAGAAAAAGAAAACAGAGAAAAAGAACAAGGTCTGGAGAAAACTACAGGCACTGTACAGCTTGATATTATGTCTGAAACCATGTTAAATATCTTTGGATCTACCATCAGTGTCATAGCTCTTAAATGTAAGGAGTCATTAGCAATTTTAGCTTTGAACTAAACATTTAAATTACATGTCCAGGTGGAGCTCAAAGGATAAGAAATGAAGGTGTAAAGATGCAGTCATCTAAATCCTACTAGATGATAATGAGAAGTACTGTTTTTTATCCATGTTGAAGGTATCAATACTGAAGCACAGTCTTAAACAGCTTGTGAAAAATATATTAATGACAAGAGATACAGTTTGGATTATCCTGATGAAGAGCATCTCTATCATAAAAATTCTAGTTCCCTCTGCTTACTGGTACAAAAAAAAAAAAAAAAAAAATCATTCTAGATCTCTTATCCCAGGTGAATTCAGAAGCAGTAGAAACACATACTCAGCTAAAAGCTAAACCAATGAGAACTACTTTTTTGGCTCAAAAGGAAACTTTGAGATGAGACATGAGTCAGATCTTGATTTACCTGATGTGGCTTCACTCATTGGTATTTATTAACCTCTTTAATTTCTAATAGTGACTGTAAGAATTAACTTATGCCCTATACAGAAGTACTGTATTATGTAATGGGTTCTAACAGTAGTATTCCCAATGAGTTCCTCCTAATCCACAGAAACTGCTTATTGCAAGCTTCAGAAGTACACAGAAGGTTTGAAGTGTTCCCCTCTATCTTATGAAATCTGTCTTTTCCCTGATATCTAATCAGATACAATTTTATTTATTTTCTTCTATGAGGGGAACTTTATTTACATTGTGTGCTGTGGTAATAGCCATGGTTTGTTATATCTCCTCTTAGAGAAACGTAGAGTAAGAAAAAGCACGATACTTTTCAATGTCCTGATACAGCTCATCCACAGGATCAGTTTTCAGCATTTCAGTTTATGTAATATATGTACTTCTGTCTTGATGAGAGCGAAAGACTGCCATCTCAGACAGGAAGCTTTTCACACTCTGTTTAGAACAATGAGGGCAAGAGGGGTATAAGTAAAAGAACAGGAGGGACTTTCCATATGCAAAAGTAGTCCCAAAGCAAATCAGACTATGAAATTACATAATTACTAACAGAATTAGTAATTATTTTTATATTTAAGTCATATGTTGAACAGAAACTAGATGAAAAAATTCATCCACCCATTTTACAGTCACATACATTGTGCTCTTTCTTAAATCCTATTTTACAGGTGGTCTTTACCCTGAATATCTAAAATGAAATTAACTCCATTATTATGAACTTATTGCAGCCTTTTGCACATGCTCCAGCAAAGAGTCCTCAGTCTTATGATAGAGATGATTGCATAGAATATATTTTCTACCTATCAGCCTTCATTCACTAAATACTAAAACATACCTGTTTTATTTGTAAAATTACTGTCTCCTCTGTTTAAGATCTGGCTTATGCTTGCTTTGCAATACACCTGTAACTCTTCACACTAAACTCAGTGCACTGCTATAACCTCTCTTGTTGCAGATAGACACATAATTCAGTTTGGGATCCAACATAAACAGGACCATTATGTTTGGAGAGTGTTCCAAAGCCTGCTATTCAAGCAATCTGTGACATAAATAATGCAAGACCTCTTCTTTCTCCAAATCACTTCAGTTCAAGCATGGACTCAGAAAGACGGAAGCCCAAATTTATACTGCCATTACAAAATTCAATCTATTTCTGGTTCTCCAACTGAATTATGACTCAAAGTCTTCCACTGTTTTCTATTAGCACCAACCCACACACTCCTACCCTTTGCCAACCCATGCGGAAAGGAATCTTATTTGTGAATATTCCTGAGCTTTATTCTTATACTAAAATAGCAACAAATCTCAGCTAATCTGAAAAGCCTCATGTTTTCTTTTAAAGGAAAGTAAGGTAGAAAATTGGTCTTTTTTTCCCCCTCCCTTGACCCCTGACCTTTGAACCACAACCTCCTTGCCACTAAAGCGTTCAACACCTCATTTAATCTCTCCTCACTGCGTTGGCACAGCACTGGAAAAGGAAAAGGGAAAAAAATAATCTGGGGACTTCATCAATTTTTCATGAATTTTCATTTAGGCCAAAGCCCCCTCTTACAGTGGTCGATAGATCAAGCTGCTGTCACATATTTAACACCTGGGGCTACAGCTGCTATCTCTGGGGGCTGCCACTGACTCAGGCTAGATCAGAGGCAGCCCAAGTCAGCGCAAGGACCCTCATGCTCTTTCTCTTGCTTACATGTGGCGCCCCAGTGCTTGCAACTGAAATCCTAGCTACAGTCGCTATTGAAAATGTGTCTCCTGATATTCCCACTGGAAAACCACACCACAGAGGTTCAATCACGTCAATTCATACATTGTGAAAAACTGTGTGTTTATTTTAAAACTTCTGGCTTTCAAATATGAAAGAATCAATTATTTCAAGCTTACTTCCCTTTCTAAGATCCTCCCAAGAAAATCTGAGCATTGACGCATTTCTAACAATGTCAACCCTTGTTCAATTTCAACAAAAAAAATTGTAATACACAAAACCAAAAGAAAGACATTTTATTCTTTTGAATACCAATCTCTATAGTTTTAGGACCAGAACATTTATTTTTAATGATTTAACCATAAAACATACAAATACTATATCAGAATTTGTCACATACACAGTGGAAGAATGGTTTTGCTGCTAGCATTAGCATGATTTTTTCCCATCTGAGGAAAGCACACCATGGATTAATGCATTAAAATAATGAAATAGAACAAGTGATATCAATCCTAAACTGTGCTTTCAAATACAAACTCCAATTGCATCCTAAATGTCTTCTGGACTAAAGACTCCAAACTAAAAGCAATAAAAATTCTAAAAGTACATTCTGTATGTTAATTATGTTTTTAAAGTAACTTCCCAAATCACAGTTCTTCACAGTTTCACTGGCACAGAGAAATTTTTCTGAAGACATACATTAGCAGAAAAATATCTGCCCTTGATTGTACGCACGTAGTCTGAATAGGCATGGATTTAAAAGCATACTTAAATGCTTTAGGTGGCATGGTACCTAACTTCCCCATGTTTGGGCAAGGTGATAACTGCTACTTGATCGAAAGGAACTTAGGGACTTCAGCAACCTGCAAAAAATCACTCAAAAAAAAAAAAAAAGGGCAAAATGATTGCATTCAGGATGGGCCACACTGTGCTCTGAATTACTCTATGCCCCAACTGAATTTCATTTAGGAGTTTTTCTTCGGTCTTTACACATAAATATGGATACATCAGAAGAATTTCAATCCCACTGCTTTTGTGGCAGGTACCCATGGAGTAAGCCGGGGGGAGGGGGGGGGAGAAATAGAAGAGAATGAACCACAATTAACCTCTTTATCATCTGAATGCATAAGCACAAACACACTTAACAGATACATAAACCCAATAAATATTTCTTCATAAATCATTCAAAAGTTGCAAGTGCACTTTATTGGCAACTGACAATTTAATAAGCAAAGTAAAACAGTTACTGATTCTTTCACTAAAACAGCAGACTTAAGCATTTTAAACCTGTAAAAAGCAGCATTTGTCTCTAATGGCACAATTTGAGGCCACCTACAGTCAGATAATAATCCAAAACCCTGCTGTCAGCAAAGGATAACTGTCCTTTTTCTGGTGATGAAAACAGCTTGGCTTAGTGTGGAAAGAGCCGTTTTCAACACCGTTACAGATAGCAGAAGTAAGACCCGATCGCATGCGGCTGTCCTGGCTCCCATGGACAGGACTGCAGTATCCAGGCAACTCAACAGTTTTCAACAGCAGTTGAGAACAGGTGAATGAGGACTCACTGCTGACAACAGGCTGTCAGCAACAACTCATTTCCCTAGCGTGCAAATAGACTACAACAGACTTGCCCATCTTTTTCAGTCCAAAAATGCTGACCTTCAAAAAAACAGTTAAAAGCCTTAAAATAACTATTCTCTGAAAGTCACTTGAAAACTTGACTTAGAACCAAAAATAATTTTTAAATAGTATCTCAAAACCAAGGGAATCCAGTCAGTTTTGCTATCATCCTCCAAAGGATGCCTTTGATACACATCAAGTACTACCATGTGCTTTTAAAACCAGTGCACATAGACCCAGCAGAATCTCTAAAATTAGGTAAACAAGCAATGTACATATTACTGATGTATTTTTTCCTTTGGTGAAGACCTTCCTGTAATCACAGCCACAGTAGGGCTCAAGGAAAGACAAAGCACTGTTGAAGTGTAACAGGAGTGCCTGCTTTAGGCTGCTAAACCTTTTAATTGTGGAAATTAGTCAGTTAAATTTCAAAGCTATGAAAACAGTGTCAGGTGCACATTGCTATTGCAAAAACTTTGGCTATGGTTTGAGATCTCAGGTTTCGTGTCCTATGAACCTGCTCTAAAATACCTCTGACAATGGAACATGGTTTTATTATTTCTGAAGTCTTCTACTATCTCACATACAGTTCATGCATGACCTGTCACCAGCTACGGTGGTTAAAACAGTAACTCCAGAGACTGGGGATATTGAAACAAGAGTCTCTCGCAGCCAAGGAAGTAGAGATCAGTGAAAACTGATGAAATATAAAGCACGTTTAAATTTCAAAATGATCTGTCACGTTAATTTGATGACTCAAGATATAACTTGAACAATCTTCCGAACTTCGACAGGAGATTCTGAACCTCAACAGGATTACAATAAAGATTTCAAAGTGTTTATATGTCTCTCACAGGATTTTCTCAGAACCCCATGTACAAAGACAGAAATAATCCAGCAAATTTATCTAGAGTCATACTCACCCAGCGTTCAGTCTTCCTTAAAATGGTTGTCTTCTTGATTCCTAAATACCTACCAAAACTGAATAACATTCTGAGATGCCTTTATTGATAGATACATTTACTCATGCCTTGAATGTGTGCCAAAACTGTTTTCATTTTTTTTTTGTTTGAAACAGTTCTGATTCTAGGTTATGATAAGTGAAAGGTAGTGAACAAGTGTGTTCTACTTGGCTTATACTACCATCTAAATATTTCAAAAATGGCGTTTTCTGCAATTTCTCAGAAGACTGAATCCTCATGATCAGATCACATTAGTTATAAAAAGTCTGCAAACTGCATCAGGAATAAAAGATTCCTCTTCTGTACTTTTTTTCCCCTTTAAACCAACATTCTAATGTGTACTTAAATCCATTATTTGTCAACTAAGCAATACAAGTTTTCTGCTTAAAGCCCTACTTCAGTCAAACACATTTTAGTGAAACTACTGCCAGATGAAGAACTGTGTGGGGAAAACCTCAGCAAGAGGAGAGCATTCATAAATCTACAAAAATACATTTCTGTGTGAAGATACACAGCTACCCTTAGTTGATGCTCTGAATAAAAAGATTAGTGTTTATTCAACCCATGTAACTAAGCAGCAAAAAATAATCGGCAACACATTGTATTTTCTGTATCATGAGTTTCTTTGCTACATGAATATAATGAATGTCTCTGTTAACTCTGCTGGAAGCAGATCATGCATGCTGGGTGGTCTCTGAAAGAGCCATGATGATTTCTCTGTTAAGACAAAGAGAATCGATAAAGAATAAGACTGCTCTGGATGATATGAGAAATGGCCAACAATTTCACTTGCCATTCACATAATGAATGAGGCCTGTATCAAGTTTATGACAGAGAAGCATATATTGAAGCTTCCAGCAGTACAGAACATGAGTCACCAAGAAGCTGTCTGTTTCTGTTGAGGTAACAGATGACTAGATAAAGAGAAACAGACAGTGCACCTTATATTAAATGACAGGTATTTTTCCACATTAGCTGAAGTATAACCAACTGTAATCATAATTTAAAAATCAGATTATTCTTCAGAGCAAGATTAGCCTTTGTCCATGTTTGTGCTAGTCATGATTATACACTGGCTAGAACCTTGCTTCAGTATAAATCACGTATTCTGTATGGTCACTGCTACTGTATAAACGCATGTAAAAATGCCTTGACTAATAGCTATAGCTAATGACAAAATGCCATACTTATCTACATTTGTTATCTCCCAGACTGCTGACTGTGTGCAAGTGCTGGATGACAGCATAAAAGCAACAATAAGTTTTACACAGTGCTAATCATATAAAACTACTCACATGCCACTTCCAGAGATGCATTGCGACTCACAGCTTCTCCAAGATAGTTCCTTGCTACACAAACATAACTTCCTTCATCGGGTTTACTCCTGCGTCCGTGCACAATACGTAAGAAAAATAAAGATCCGCTGGGCAGCAGCATGCGGTGGGAACGCGGATCATCCTTGTCCGTTTCCACTCGCTCTCCATCCTTGTACCACTCAATAGTAGGAGTTGGCCGTCCTTCAGCTTTACAGTTCAGAGTTGTTGGCTCTCCTTTAGAGACTATCACATCTGAAGGATGCTCAACAATCCGGGGTGGAAAGTCCTCCTGGCGGAGACGGGATCCTAGAGAAAAAGAAAAGGAGAGAGGGTGGAAAAACTAATTTAATTTAGCTTTAGGCTCCACAAAGAGTTCTCACAAGCTACTCTTAATGCTACAAAATTTTTTTTAAAAAAATTAAAAATAATATGAAAACCTGTACATATCTGAAGTTGTTTTGTCTGATATCCAAAACTGCATCAGACACTTTTAAATCTAAAAACATGATCTGGGCTACAGATATACACCCCTAAGGCATTATCAAATCCATACCACATGCAGAATGGGCTTCAAGGAGGATCTCTTACATATACATGCATGACAATCTTTTCCTTGTTACAATCATCCTTCTATTTACATTTACATTTGCTTCTAGATCGCTGTGTGCTTCCAGATTCTGCTCATGGCTGCTGCTCTCCCATACTTTCATCTGCCAGACTTAATAGATGGACATCCAAAACCACTGTATCTTACCACCCACTGGTTAACAGTTCTTTGAAGTTTTATATATACGCTTTTTATTGATTTTCCACAATCAACGCAGGTGTGGAAACAAAAGGAAAAACCCCAGCAATCCCAAAACAAACAAACAAAACCCCACAACTGACACATGAAAATTATTCCCTCCTTCACAAATTTTTAGTACAGCAGTTGGCAACTTTAACTGTTCAGTGTCTGAAATCATTCATGAGCTTTATCTTTATTTGAAAATCTCAAATGTCAACTGCAACTTCAGAAATTTTCAGTGGATTGCATGCATGCACACACATACACACACACACATACACACAAATACAATACAGGCATACATGTGCATCAAAGTGCACTGCAAATGCCAGTGTCTCAAAAATCATTATAGGTCCATTTCCCTTTTTCTTCTCTCTGCATTCATCCTTTTCTTCAATTTGCTTTTTGGTGTCCATCATCTTTTATCTGCAAATGTACTTTCTAACTCATTTGCAGTATCCCTAAATCTGACCAACACTGCATCATAACCCTGGTTACATGGTTACTGAGAGTTGAACATCTCCATCATTTCTACACAGCATTTCTAATCAGGAATCTGGAATCTTGGATTATCCCTGAGCGTGCTCCAGCAGCTCAGTCTGAGTATAGCAAACCTTGGAAGGAATGTGGTTATAACTTTTTCCACTTACATTTTTTTCAGTACTAAGGATTAAGTAAGGAATTGATTCCCTCTATCACTGTAAAGTAATACAACCCAAAGCACCATCTTTTAATTGCCCACCAGCATACTGGTTTTCACTTTACAATACTGATGATGAATGTGCCATCGTTATGTCTTCACAACTATCAGGACTACTAGGTATTGATAATACTGAAGTTTCTACAGTACTAATTTTGTGCCCTCTACAGGAGCATCTTTGTGTTTTGCCCTGTAGTTTTCTGTGCAGCCACTTTGACACACTGTTCTGACTTTCTGTATTTCCTTTACACTCAGTTGCCTTCACACTGTCTGGGGCAGGAAAGCAGCAGAGCCTGAACATTGTCCTCCACCTTCTCCAACAAAGCCTTCTGCTGTCACTCAAGTCCTGGAACAAGGAAGAGAGGTACTAGCAGAGGGGAGACCCTATAAAAGTAAGGTATGTAGAACAGATTTGTGCTGGGTTCACCACGCTGGAGGAAGTCCCAGTGTCAACCTTCTATTACAGCCTTTACCATGTAGTGCAATTTCACTAAGACAAGTCACAGCATCCCAAATCTCCACTGAACTCTTGTCAAAAAAAATTCAACAGTATCACAACACTAGCCAGATTTTGCAACACCCTTTTTCTGAAAAAAGATTCTTCCACAATTGTTATGCTTCTCATGACAGCTACTAACAAATTGTAGTGATGTGTAAAT
The DNA here is from genome assembly GCF_003259725.1 of Athene cunicularia. Taxonomy (NCBI): domain Eukaryota; kingdom Metazoa; phylum Chordata; class Aves; order Strigiformes; family Strigidae; genus Athene; species Athene cunicularia. Next base: position 107,482,914 of record NW_020799091.1, on the reverse strand, counting down.
GCAATAACAGTGTCACCCAACAAAAAAACAAAGTCCAGCACTCTTAACTTCAGCATCAATCATACAGATATAGTTCATTACTGTATATTTAATTAGACTATATTAGCCTGACAAAGTTTGTATGCACCAAACGTCACGGTAGTTCATGCCTCTACATTGCTTCTTATAAAAATGAAGTCAGCTCTCCTAATGATTTAGCACAAATCATCTTTTCTAGCATGGATCCTGAAAACCCTTTAGCTGCCATGCTAGTACAATTGGACCGCACTTCTTAAATACAAGATATATCAGCTACTGCAGGTTAGTGAAACATCTCAATTTTCTGATCAGCAGGTTTGCCCAGTCACAGAAAAGCAATTTAACATCAGTATCTTAATTATATTCTAGGCATTACATATTTAAAAATATTGTCAATGCCTCATTTACTCCAGAATTTATGAGGAAAGGACTAAGAATCCATTCTACAGAGTCAATCCACCTTTGGACTTCTGTTTTACTAACACTCAGGTCATTAAACTAAGGCTTGCCATAGCAATAAAGTGTTATACCACTGCTGCACAAATGGACACTTTCAGTGGCTACTTCTATTGCCAATACAGCAAAAGTATCCATAATCTGTACCGCTAGTACACAAAAAGCCACAAACAATTCATACCTAAGGACAGATAAACTCGGAGCACATTTACAAAAAAAAAAAAAAAAAAAAAAAAAAAAAAAAAAAAAAATATTTCATTCTCCATTCTATAGACAAAAAGACATTTAAAAGCTGACAGGAGAATCTGCAGTTAAAAAGTATCTCTAGACTGTGACCCTATAAACAACATTGAGAAAGACTGAAATTACCTTTAAAGTAAATGATTAAAAATTTCACAGTACATGGGACTAAAAAGCAAACTTCAGACATTGACTACAGCCATATATCATACTCTCCACACAAGTCGACCAACTTACTACTTTGTTGTTTATTCTCAAAAGAAACAAAACCTTGCTAGTTGTGTTAAGAAATTCCTAACCGTATCAGTAAAACCACCAAAGCTGAGCTTTTCCTGAAAGAGAGTCAGAGAACAGATAGAACTAAATTCTGATAAATGGTTAGCAGAGTGTAAAAAAATTAGTTGCAAAAAACCACAAACCAAAAATATTAGTTTTCTTATACACACAGGTTTGTGGATAATGTTAAAATTTGAAGTAGCACATCCTACAGAGAATTACAGGTGATGTTCAAACCTTTGAAACGGTCTTTCTCCTGTAAAGAGTTAAACCTTCTACCTTATACAGCCCAATTCAAAACCCCTCCACAGGTCATAATAGGACTAACTCTGCCTCTTAAGTACTGATGTTTATCACTAAAATAATGTTTACCTCACTCTATCCTAATTAAGCAATTTGTGCACAAGAGAGGGTTGAGATGTGGGCAGCAGAGTCCATGCCAATCAGCAAGGAGAAAGGCTCAGGCAACGTTCAGAGCGGGGCTCATACCATGCATTCCTGTGATGACAGAGTGTACCTTCAGCTATCTAGTGCGGCAACTTATTTCCTTCAGTGTGCACATAAGAGGAAGGAAGAAAAACACACACAAGAAATCAATCACAGAGCACAGCAGACTCCCTCTTCAAAACTGAACTGAGTACCAACAGCTATTCCAGAAGGATACTCTGATTTAGAAATAACAAGGAAAACCAAAAAATTGACTCCACTGCCTCTCTTCTGGCAGAAACAGACACTGTCTACATGCCATAAAGCGACAACCCCAAATGTTTTTTTCCTGGATGAGTTTTGGTTCTTCCACTATGGCTCCCTGCCCCTCCCTCAATACTCTTACAAATAAAACCTAATTTAGAAGGCACAGAAAACTTATTAACCCCCTGAACCAACTGGGCAGAGATGATACTTTCACTGGAGTACAAGATGGAACCATGATCTACTGAAGATACTATGTGGTTTCACTGAAGCAGGCAGCTGGTATTGTATCCTAGACTTCCATTCTTCCCTCAAGGATTTCCAATACAGGAATATTTCATGCATGCACAGAGCATGTGAGTAACCCCTGAGTTTGAGAGTCCTTAAGTAGTCATTACGATGATGGACTGCAATGACTTCAAATTACCTGTTACATGCTGTTGGGCAAAAACATGCCTTTAGAAAAAATCCTACGATGATCATGACTAACTGAAAGATGCCATGAAGCCGTACCTATGAAAAAGAGAGCATTAACACTTACCTGAACACGTAGAGTACTCTAATACTTACTATACATTAAGGTTCATATAGCTATTGCAGATGACTGCTTATTACACATCTCAAGAAGATTTGTTTCATATACGCCTCATCAGCTAATTCACATAGTGAGTTTTAGGCTCATCTTTTTGTTTATTACTTCACAGAATAATTTAAACTTCTGTTCAAAATAAAAACCCCAAAATATCCATTAAAAAATAATGTGCAAGTCTATTATAGTACCCTACCTTTAATATTAATGTTTCCTTGTTCATATTGCAGCATTAAACAAAAAGCCACTAAAATTACTCCAACAAAAGTCAAGACATAAGTCATCTTTGTCCAATTTACCTTTCTATACTTTTATCCTGGCGTACCTTTAAAATCTCATATTTCTCAAACACTCTGCCACAAAATGAGTAAGTCACAATTACAATCCATTACCGAACATAATTCAGCAGTAAAAAGTATTATCTTGTACAAAAGCAAAAAAAAAGAGCAGTGATTCTACTGCACTTCTAGCATCTGCCACAACATGAGATACTCCTACGTCAGGAAAAAAAACAAGAGGTGAAATTACAAAAGAATTAGATATAATGACATTCTCTCTTGATGCTATCAGACAAAGCACAAAAAGCCCAGAAAATAAGTACAGCATTCAATATAACCTCAATGTCATCTAGAACATTGCCCATCACACACCCTAGCAATATGTCTGATTGTGTTTTGTGTGTGAGAATCAAAGCTAGAAAAAGATGAATGAGGATAGTTTTCAGTATATGGTGAAGGTATAAACAACCTTATAGTCTCTGGATTTCAGCATCAGTTCAGTGTAATAGCCTGGGGTGGGGTGGGGTGTGGAAATAAATAAAATCATTCTGCCTTAATGGTGTTGAAGTCCCTGATAGAGTTTTGCTAAGACCATGCCATAGTGAAAACCACCACTACTGTTTACACTACTTTAATAAATAGCTCCATGTTCTCTCCTTCAAACAGCTTTTTTATTGGTATAAGGCAAAGAAAGAAGGAAGCAGAACCTGCAAGGCAGCTTCTGATATCTACTGATTAGATAGCTATTAGAAGAAATATTTCAGACTCTCAGAAAACATGGCTTTGGGACAGTGTGAACTGATGTAAACATCATGGTACAGTCGATGCTACCAAAAGCAGAAAACCTAACATGGGTGAGGTGCTCAGGCACTATTTCCTTAGTGAAGTTAAATTACTAAGTTTGACAGTCCTCGGTGGGTAAATCGGAACTATTGCCAAGTAGCAGGAGACAACTGATGAAACAGTATTAATGCACCACTTCATCCCACATGTTATTTTCTCACCTTAATAAATTAAACTATTTTCACTGGTTTCTTCACAGGTGAACCATAAAGTAAGACTATACTGCTAATTGTTTGCTGATGTTCACCCTCACCGTTTGCTATTGTTAAAATTCACAAGCCAGCACTGAGTTAAAAGGAAAAGATTATAAAACTATATATGTAAAAAAAAAAAAAAGGGACATTCAAAGCTACTTAGCCAAAAGCAACATTTATTTCAGTGAAAACCCGCATTAAATTTTCAAATCACTGCTTGGAGTAAATAAAGAGTAAAATATAGAGTTGGCTAAATCTAGCTTTTAAATTATTATGTCATTTTTGTTTCTACTGGTAGATACTAGTACTTCTATTTAAATGCAGAATTCTTCCATATTTCCTAAACAGTGTACCTGAAATTTCTACGGTAAAATACAAGTTGTATTCCACAGTTAATTAAAACTAAAATATGGATTATTAAATCCTGTATTAAATTGTTCATTAAGCATTAATGCTGTTCTGTTACGTTTACTTGTGAATAAAGTAATCTTCATTTTAAAGTGAACACCAAGTTACCAACTTGCATTATCTAAGATACTGCAAAGACAACGTTTGGTCACTCTAAAATGCATCTTTCATGTTCAGATACCAAAGCCTGGTAACTACTGATAATTGCTGACCTGATAAACGTTGACTAATGGAAAATGCTGTAGTTCTTGTAATAATAATTGGTGACTTTATAGATTTGTGATAAACTGTCACCTCATGGGTAATGAACACTCTTGCAATCATATATCCCTTTATGTGAATCATTTCTGCATCAGTCATTCCTAACATCTATAGAGGTCAGGACACTGAACATGTGAAGACCAGCCTCATGCCGGAGCTGAGAAAGAGGAAGCTGCTGGATGAAAGACTTTGCCACAAAAAGGCTAGAGGCAGCTCCAGTTATTTAGATGTCCAGATGTAGCACATGCATTGAAATATATTTGCCACCTGCTCTTATACTTCCCTTTCCGTCTCATGGATTTGTGTACTTACATACTTTGTAATCAAAGTAATGAAAGAAAGTAAAAAGTGAGCAAAGTTGACAAAAGTAGAAAGAAATTTTAGACTGCATCTTGAACTTTAGGTGTCTGAAGACACTCTGCTCTTCCACTTCTCCTGTTGGAATTCAATTCAGATGTGCTGGACGAGACACGCACTGAGAATCTCCTTCCAGACTACTCTTTTGGAAAGTGTAACAGATGACAGTGACTCATTCATTTTGACCAGTTCAGAATCATCAGCATTCTGATGGAGTCAGACTGTTTCTCATGATTACTGACAAGCCTCATGGATTTGGCATACTATGCTCAGATTTCCTCCTAAGTTTCCTCAGGCATCCAATGCACCATCGTTACAAATATACTGATAGCATATAAACACAATATTTATTATTTTCAATTTGGCCTGGTTGATCCTACAGCCAAATAACCCTAAAAAAAAAAAAATTTCTTGCATCCAATTATTAATCAATTAAATAGATTTGCTATAGAGACACAGCAGCAAGAAGGAAAGGAAACTGATACAAAGAGTAAATATTCTATTCTTTTTCACTATATCTCCACAAAGCCACTATGGGATTCCTACCCTAAGGGTAATGTGCTCAGAATGTGTGTACACATCTGTGTAATATATACACTATCTTCACAGAAAAAGGCATTTGGCAATTCACCTTCTAGTCCTCCTAGGCCACAATCTTTCAAATTTCAAGGAAAATACTTTTCATTTATCACACTTCATGCTCCTCCAGTTTTAATTCATTAGCTTCACATCAAGACCAAAAGTTGATTTAATCTATTAAGCCTACTCTTTATATAAGCAGCTACAAAGGCAATGGCCTGTCATACAAGAAAAGCAACAGTACAGACTAAATTCATAGCCATTTCATTCACTTCTCAAGTCACCAAAAATGCTCGTGGCTACCGGGCTAGTGGTGGTTAACAGACAGACTAGTGATTTTATTATAACTACTGAGCAATTAAAAAAACCCCACAATATTGTATCAGTTTATATGTTAATACTGTGATATGGTGTTTCCTAATACAGATCGCAGAACTGCCTTCAAGAACCTCCTCAATAATCTCTCTTCCTTTCTGACTTTATCTCCACCTGTCACCACTTGCCACCAGTGATTCAGCTGCTGATGTACCATTTATTTGCATCTCTTCACCTCTTTTCCAGCTTCTTCATAGCTGATTTTCTACATACAGAAAAGCTTTTCCTAAATTGATGTCTGAGGCTACTACTCCTTTTATATCCTTTCTGAAGACTCACATTTTTATTTCTTTGACATTCTAAAGACACAGCTTTAATATACTTGGATAAAAAAGAAAGCCAAGACTAGATTTTCAATAACAGGACTAAGAGCCATTTAACACTACGCATACCAGACATCATCCCTACTACAGAGCTGCCACCTACAATTCTATCCCCTTTACTGTTCGCATTTTGTTCCCTTTGGCTATGCAAATAGAAGTTTAAAATACGATGTGATGTGTTGTTTTATACACTCTCCGAAAGAGTAGTCTTGAAGGTGATTCTCATCCTCCATTATGTCGTATATTTGAAACATTTTCAGTTCAGTAGTTCTAATACATCACGCTTAACAGGTGTACTATATATTTAGTTCAGAAAAAAAAAGTAATGCCTGAAAGACAACTGAACTTTAAAGACAAGTTCATAATATATGCTTTAGTATAAAACACTAGTAGAATAAACATCCATCAGAAAAAGTCATACTAACAATTAAAGCATACGTCTGCTACAAATGAAAACAATATTGTATGAGAGATTATCAGCTTGTGCTGTGCTTTTGATAGCATTTTGAATGCATTCCTTAGTTCTGCTAGCAAAACATGTTCTTCAGACAGTGCAAAAGACCTGTTTATCAGGAAAAGACAAGCAAAACTCTAATAATAAAAACCTCCCGTAACAGAAGCAGGAAGAGAAAGGTCTGAATATATTTGATTCTACTTAGAGTACAGCTCCAAAGATATAATTTAATGTCAAAGAACATTCTTTTATGATACAATCTTGGATTATTTTCACTGCACAAAATAAGGAAAAAAAATTCTGAAATTAAGGAATTAAAATAATAATGTGCTTTAGGGACAGGATGGATAGCTACAAAAGTCTCTGCAGAATCTTTTCTGGCTATGTAGGATCTGTCACATGGCCAGGCTTGGGTTCTTTTTTTCCTTATGCAGAATCTAACACTTCTGCATGAGAACATTCAGCTTGAAAAAAGACACTCCTGCAGCTACTTAGTTAAATCTAATGAAAGACAGTCACAGTTCCTGTTCATTTTCCTGCTTCTTCATATGCCTTGTTCCACTTAGGAAGTACTTATCAGAAACACTTATTACACATATCTGTTAGATATAATGAATAAGTATGTTGCTTTCACTACCCTTTTAAGCATAGAATTGACTGAAAGCAAGCAGAGATCTCAAATAGAGATCCAGTCAGTCACATCCTAGTTTGAACAAAAGATAATGTACAAAAATTTCAAGATAATGAGAAAACTCAACTGGAGTAAAGGCTGATGCACTGGCATCAGGCTGATTATCCTAGACGCATTCCTCTAGGCAAAGTGACATGGTAAAGATTACATTTTGAAAATTTATACCTTACAATCTCTCCCCCTCCCCTGAGATTTGGCAGATGGGAACAGACTCCAGTGATATGACTGTTTCCAAGGTAAGGTTTTTGTTCAAAGCTGCGTCAGCTATGACAAGGTCCTCTGAAAGCTTTCCTCGAGCAAAATTAATCCATTAAGCAACGCATTCTAACTTCCCCAGGACACGTATCTGCAGATAAGCCACCTTTCCTATAGTGCATGTCTGCCAAGAAGGGATAGCAGACAACACTGACAAGAGAGATCAATAACTGTCATTAAAAACATTTGACCAAATCTTTCTGGAAGGCTGATTCTATTAAGTTTCTCTTGTATAAAACTGTGACTTTGCTAAGCAAGGTGTAATCAACTTTAATCATAAAGAAACACTGCAAACATAAAATTCTGGGTTTTTTTGATTTTTTTTTTTTTTTTTTTTTTTTTTTTTTTTTTTTTTTTT
>NW_020799091.1:107459457-107475219 GCF_003259725.1 Athene cunicularia | reverse complement strand
CTTCAATTTGGGGGGGGGGGAATGAGTGGTGGGGAGTAATTAAAAAAACCCAGATCTGCATTACAGGCCAAAAGTCAGAATAGACAAACCAGAGCAGAACAGTTCTGTGCTGTTTTTAATAGTGTCAGTTGCATCTTGATTAAAAAGTTTGCTAATGGATCATTTCTCACAAAATGTGAAATAATAGAACCTACTTCCCTGCCTTTTCATACAGCACTTCTCAGAAGTACATTAGGACCATCCATATTGCAAATAAGTTAGCTACATTCTCTCACCTTGCATCACCTTACATCTCAATGCTCTCTCTGGGCTTTGTAACTTTTTTTTTCAAAATCCTCAAAAATTGTTGCATTCCAGCACACTGGTTGTGGTTGGACATAGCATGCTAGTGAAGAATTTAGGAGAGGACAAGTGAGTAGCATCATGATATCCCTAAAAACTGGTATATAGATTCACAGGAAAAAAATTATTTTTTCCCCAGGTGAAAAGTGATGTTATAAATACAAGTCAATGCTTCAATGAGAAACTTACATTGATTTGTTTGTTGCAAAACGGTACAGTTTAGAGGTCAGTCAAGAAGTAAAATACCTACTATAGTTACACTCCCTGGAAACAGGTAACAGACAACTATTTACTTAATAACACACCAATACTTAATAACACACCAATCCACCCCCTGCACACACAATAAAAAAGACCACCAAAAACCAACAAACCCAAACCACCCTTACTTACAGGTTTTGTTTCTCAAAACAACTCTGGCTTTTGAAATTAAAATAGCTGTTCCAATTCAAGTGTAAGTTTCATAATATTCACTGACTCTAAACAAAGAGATGATAAAAATCACTTTAAAAATTAAAATAGGGAGAGAAGAGGAACACTTCCAGGTATGAAAAGCAGAACAAATTAAAAGGTGTATGTGTATATATGTCTCCGTATTTATATGTTCTGTGTAGATACATACATCTATATTTATATCTATAAAATGTACATACAACGTACACACACATATATGCCAGCTGACTTCCTTCTAATCCAAATTATTCTGTGATATATACACATCATGTAACAAAACCATCAGAGAGCAAGAGGTTTTTTCTCTCTTTTCATCCAGTAGAGCTCAAGCACAACAGCTCATCCCCTGAGAGCCTTTCAAAACCACTCTGGAATTTAGCAAAGCGAAGCATAAGTTTATGCCTGACTCTATGAAATATCTTTTAGCTCTTTTTCAGGTCAAGGATGGAAGGAAAAGCAACAGACATTCCTTCTAGACAGCAAAATAACTTATTATAAAACTAGCATATTATCATCATAGCACTGGGGAACTAACAAAGGCTTCTTATGAGCCTAAGTGAAGCTTTTCTTCTTCCCACATACCACTGTAAAAAACAATGGCTAATTAGGAGCAAATAAATTTTATACTTTTACATAGAAGAACTGATAACCACAAGCTCTCCAAAGTCTAAAACTTTCTACTAACAGATGATAATAGCCATCTAAGACACTATTAAAAATTAAATTATTTAAAAGCTTTAAAAATGAGTAAACATGAAAATGTATCAATTTTAACAGTATTAAACTAAAAAAAAAAAAATCTATAAAAAAGCTTTCAAATGACACTCTGGTCCAGATTCCCTCAAAAATCATGAGCCAAATAGCTATCAGATTATGACACAATTGCCACAATCTCTGAAATCAGACTAACTCTGTAAATAAATTGATATATAAACTCCACAAAATCAAAGTGGTTCTCCAATTAAGAATTTTCAACTTGTCTTCAAAAAGCAAATAACCTTAAAATTATCTGACCTTGAACTTTCATATATATCCCAAGCACAAATACAGGCTGGGTGAAGAGTGGATGAGAACAGCCCTGCAGAGAAGGACCTGGGAGTATTAGTAGAGGGCATACTGACTATGAGCCAGCAATGCGTGCTTGCAGCCCAGAAAGCCAACTGTATTTGCAGTTGCATCAAGAGATGTGTGACCAGCAGGTCGAGGGAGGGGATTCTCCCCTTCTACTCTGCTCTCGTGATACCCTACCTGCAGTGCTGTGTCCAGCTCTGAGGCCCCCAATATAAGAAGGACATGGACCTGCTCGAGTGGGTCCAGAGGAGGGTCACGAAGTTGATCAGAGGGATGGAGCACCTCCCCTGTGAGGACAGGCTGAGAGAGTTGGGGTTTTTCAACCTGGAGAAGACTCGACTCCAGGGAGACCTCAGAGTGGCCTTCCAGTACTTAAAAGGGGTTACAGGAAAGATGGGCAGGGACTGCTTATCAGGGAGTGCTGTGACACTACAAGGGGTAACAGTTTTTAACTGAAAGAGGGCAGATTTAGATTAGCTATAAGGAGGTAATTCTTTACTGTGAGTGTGGTGAGACACTGGCACAGGTTGCCCAGAGAAGTTGTGGCTGCCCCCTCCCTGGCAGTGTTCCAGGCCAGGCTGGACGGGGCTTTGAGCAACCTGGGCTAGTGGAAGGTGTCCCTGCCCATGGCAGAGGGGTTGAAACAAGATGACCTTTAAGGTCTCTTCTAACCCAAATAATTTTATGACTCTATGATATACAAGTCAAAAGTTTCACAATGTTGCGCCATTAGAAACAATAATGACTCTTGTCTGTATTTTAGTTCTGATTAATAACTCATCTTTACTCCACAACACAACTGTAATATAAATTTTGAGAATATTTTTAGGTTAGTTTGGCAGTTCTGACACCCTAACGCTTACAGAAAACTAAATGCATACTACTTCAAACAAGGAAACTTATCTCTTTCTTCATCTTCATATTCAGGAAAGCCTCTTTTCTTTTCACACTGTTGTCACTAACAATCCAGTATCCTAAAACCTGGAAATAAAAAGTCTGATATCTCACACCTAGACAAAAACCCTTAAGTGGCAAATAGACCTTAACTACCTTGAGGTATGTCTGTAATATGAGTTTTGCAAATCAGAAGCAAAGCAGCTTGGTTCACTCAGATTTCAACAAAGCAATCCTCACATAGTGCAACCTAGAAAAATCCTACTCAGGTTAGTAGATGTAAACAATTACACATTTTGCATGCCATGGAAATCAGATCTATGATTTTAAGTATTACAAAAAGAATGTTAGCGAATAGTGACAAAGATCAATGTCATTTCACCCATTTGAAGCAGTCTTGAAATAATATTTCGAGGCAGGTGGGGGATACCTACTGTAAGCACAGCAGGCATTTAACTTTGGTGTTCTAAATTGTATCCTGAAGCAACTGCGTTCACTGTTAACAGTGGTAACAATCTCCCTACTTTTTCTAAACCAATACTGACTAAATACACCTTCATATGCTCAAAAGTGGAAGACTTCTGAAATCAGTATAAACTTCCTCACAATTCTATCTCTGCTACATATGTCAGTGGACAAGAATCAGGTGAGTAAGTACAGACAATACAAGACTTGGGATGTTGCAAATGCCCCTTCATTTCACCTTTTGCTAGCTTGCATTTAAAAGACTCATTCAGACACTCAATATTTGAAAACAATTCGTAAAGAAAATTTGGTCGCATGCTACATCTACCTATGTAAGGCATGTTTTTAAAACAAAGATGTATCTTTAACGTAAAAAAAAGATGACTGCAACTTTTATACTGGTGCTTTATGGCATGCATTTGTCCCTTTAAATATTTAGAATTTTGGTGTTTAGAGGTTTGGGGTTTTTTTTAACTTTGAAAAAATAAATATTTTACTGCAAATACTGCATCTTTTTTGAGTACTGCATGGTTTAATCAATCACCAAAATGTCACAAGTTTTTCAACCGTTATCACACTGATATCTGAGGTCATATTATAAACTCTCTGTGTAACTATAAGGAAGTTCTCACCACTACTGATTAGAAATTTAACACATGATTTAAATTTGCACACAAATACTGTCTTAACTCTACTTTCTCTTGATTAATTTCTAGCACAATTATATATTTATATTTTATGTATGTATCACCTGAGAGAGCATCGTTTGTTAAGAGAATATTTGGAGTTCCCATCCCCAAAATCCACTTTCACATGTGTTGCCCCAAAAAATGATCCACCACAGTTCTTCCCTTGTACCCTTTCCTTTCTTTTTGCTCTCCATGCATGTTTCAGAAATGCCTTACATAGCTCATTGTGTGAATTTTAATGTGTCACCTTTCTACCTTGCTATCATTATACCTATAGCTAATAAAACGGCACGTTTCTTTATCCAAAACAGTTCATCAACTCTATTTACAAGGTGACTCCCTTATTTTCCTTCTCTCATTCAGAAGCCATCCAGTTGTCTGTCCCATTTGATTATAAAATACAATTCTGCAACTTCCTCAGCTAAAATTGGACTTATTAGGCCTGGTGACAGAGCACAAACACTCCCAGTGACTGTGCCAACTCTTTGATCTTTTTTTAAGCAGCCCTCACTGATTTTTCTCTCAGCTCTTCTGTTTCATGTCACCAAAAGATGACACACAGCAAAATAGTCTGTACCAGGCCAGTGAGAGGCTTTTTTGGACCAATTCCTGACACAGCCCTGCTGTTGCAAGTGGCAATCCCAGCTAGGAAGAATCTTGCCTTTAAAGGGATACACAGTTCACAGTATCATTCTGCAGCATTATTTTACTGTTTATACATTAAAAAGAGGGATAATTTCTTAAAGTTGAAGGCACCAACTCAAAAATCTATGCTGTCTGCCCTATCTTTGTAGGAATCTCTGTTGATTTTACTAATGGAGCATGTATTACTGATAAACCACCACCTCTCAGAGCTGTGGAATAGCAAGGGTACTACTATGACAAAACTTTCTAAAAGCTTCTTTTTCAGTGTATAATTTATGTAATCCATGTTGTTCTAGAGCAAACAGCACTATGCAAAGGCACACACACAAGAGGGTCTGGCACCACAGTAGGTGAAACAAACAAAAACTCCTAGGCAGTTCTAAGATAGTTTACTGTAAGCAAGTAAATTTGTGAAAACAGCAGTAAAGAAAGTAAATATAAAATAGAAAGGAAGTAGATTCCACCATCTCAGGTTGTAATCTTTTACTTTAAATCACTGTCTTCAATAAATATAATGAATGCTGTCTAGACAAACTAATGAAATAAAATTCCATCTTTAAAGTGGTGGGTTGACCCCAGTTGGCACTCAAACACCCACCCACCAGTTGCTTGCTCACCACCCTCTCACATGGGATGGGGAGAAAGCAGAAAGCAGGCAAGGGACTCATGGATTAAGGTAATGGCAGCTAAAAGAGAAAGAAAAAGCAAAGCAAAAAAAAAGGAACTCATTCACTATAGATGGCCAGCTACTCCCTGGCAAGCAGTGCCTCAGCATGCATAACCATTGACTGAGAACAGAAATGCCATAACTACAAATGCCCCCCCTTTATCTTCCTTTCCATGAGTTTTTCCTCCTGAGCATGATATTCTATGCATGGAATATCCCTTTGATCAATTTCAGTCAGCTGTCCCAGCTATGTTCCCCTCCCAATCTCTTGCCCGCCCATGCCTACTACATTCTTTGTTTAGAGGTAAAAATCAGAAAGTTTTCAGGAGACGGGGTTTTCAATGGATTTTTTTCAAAAGATAAAAAAACCTCACATAAGATAAAACAATCTTATGCAAAACTATTTTGTGGTGAACTTACTTCCTCCAGAACAGATGGGTATAATATGAGACATTCTTGTAGATACCTCTGACATATTAGGTTCCATCAGTAGAGCAGTAACATGCTTTTATACCTAATAATTTTCTGATTAATAACTAAAGGACTACAGCTAGTTTGGTTTCTTTGTGCAAAGCTTCCTTGCCATCTAGGAAAACAAATCTAATACTTATGGAAAAATATAAAGAACAGGTTAAGGTTGACACTACAATGCTGCTTGCATAAAGACCAACATTTGCCCATGTTTGCACTCTTTGCGAATATCTTAATACAACCTTACTGCATCATACCTATTTGTATACTTGAGGGAAGAAAGAGAGAAAAGTCAGTCCTTTCTTTTGTAATTTTACTAAGCATACTTCGGATTTATTATCTTGCTTTAATTTCTAGATGACTGGGGCGAGAGGAAGAATTAAAGTCAGTGACTTCACAATCCTAGAATATCTGTTAACTATTTTATAGGGTTTTTTTTTCCCTTTTGTAATTTTCCGTATCTACGGAAAAAAACTCAAGTTATGATTTCATGTCACTTTTCAGAGTTTAAAACCCCAAACATCTATTTTCTAGAATACAGCTTAGATAAAAGCCTACAATTCTGTCATCAGCCAGTTATGCAGACCTGAGGACAAGTCCCACATCTAATGTTTCAGGTACATACAACTTCATACAACTTTTTGTAACAGAGATCTTTCACATGAATATACACTTGCAAACTTTCTTGGTTTTCCCCCAAAGAAGATCGGCCTCTCACTATTAAAGTCTTAGCTATATCTTGGTCATAAAACAAAATTCTATGCAACCACATAAAATAGAATATATAGTGTCTTATTAAAACTGAGAACAGGGCCTGTTACTGGTAGCTAGGGATTGGTGTGCTGCAGGGATCAAGACAGGACTTCAAAAACTATGCTGCTGGATTTATGAAGAGAAGTTTATTGTTAAACAAAGCCAAATAAATTTAATTTATGCCAAAGGCAGCAGCAAGCTTGAGGAAGTTGACATAGGTCTAGAGTAACAGTCAACTGTAACTAGCTCAGCTAAAGAGAGATTTCCATTTCTTGGCACAGTAGCAAATCCTCAAGCAGAGAGGGGCTAGGGGTGAGATTTTTTCCTCTGTAAATAACTTAATGAATGAAGTACTAATTAACATTATGGCATTGATAAATGGAGAGAGAGATTAGGGATGTACTCGATATTCAGGCCTTCCCAGATGGACCGTCAAAGCCACATTAATTCCTATCTCATTGGAGCATCTGCTTCTCCCATAATCCATTGCCCCTCGGTACAAACAACACAAACTGTTGTGACTCAATTCGATTTATATCAATCTAATTTCTTTTAATCCAATTTGTATTCCAATCTACTACCTTCTAATCACTTAAATCTTCAGCCTCCATCTGGTAAATTTTCTCTCAAAATTAACCGAGCAGATGCCTCTGCAATTGTCTTCCACAGTCAGGCTAATCATGCCCTCGCAGTGGCCTACAGAGCACACTGAATAGGTACGTGACTTACAGCATTGCCCTTCTTATTAAAAACATGGCGATGCAGGAAGGCCATTTTGTCTGTCATTAATTGGTTAATTTGCATAACACTGCCAGGGAAAGATGCCTAGGAAACAAAAGCCAAGAGTAAAAAGCTTCAAGAAGGCAGCATGACATGCTCATCATTTGTCACATGGCCATTACACTTTGAACCATCTATTGTTTGAGGTAACAAATATAGAACTGGATTACAGCTAAATACATAACAAACATCTACACACAATATTGGATTGCATGATATTTGGCATTGCTGCCACTGAACTTGCAGAGAGCAAGGGGGCCGTCCAAACAAAATTCTGAGAAAAGTGCATGATACTGAGAAAATTAGAAAGCACATTGTTTTGCCAGACTCCAAAACTTCAAACCCTCTCTCACTCAAGTAAATTTTATACAGCTACAACTATATATGCAAATAGAACCAGACTTTGTGAATACCAAAAGCTAGAGTCTTTCAGGTTTCCCAAAAACTGCCCTTGAGACAGTACAGGCTACAGGCTATCCAACACATCATTAGTGGAATGAGAAAAAAAAAAAAAAATCAAGAATGAAGCTAACCTTCTCAGCCAAGGACAGTTAAAAACCCAGAATCTAAAGTAAAAGACAGAGGGAGTATTGCCACTCCTATAAAACTGGTTTCCTCATTAAGAATACAATGCTGATCTTTACCCTTGATTGATGCTACATAATCTCCAGAAAGCTGAAGGTAGGTTCAGCAGAAAGTGTATATTATTCAAGTTATTCGTGTTATTCAAGTGTTCGCATGATTATGGACTGCCAAAGTTATAGATACAACAGGTACTTAGTGAATAATGAGGAAAGCACAAGAAAGAACAGGCCAAACCCATGCAGGAGGCACAAAAGTAGCCTCACTATCATGCATAAGCCGGAAAAAGAGGAAAGAAAACTTCTACTTGGCACTCAGTGCCTTGCATCATGAGCTACACTCTTGTTGGCCCACAATCACTTACGTACGATCAGCTATTAAACAAGAGTCTAGAGATTCAGAGGGAGGCATAGTGCCCTTTTGACATTAGAGCTTTTATATAAAATATCTAGCTTCACATTTATCAGAATAATATAAATCAGACTAACATGGAAGGGTCAACCTCCAATTGTCATCTCAAAAAAAATTACTTGCGTCATCCAAATTTTCAGCAGCTGAAAGATGAGTTTACCGGGATGATTTGCTTGGAGTTTGCTACTGCTTACTCCCCTCCTCTCAGTCTTTCAAATCTACCTCTGATTAAGAGGTTTTGCTTTTCAGCTAATAGGTACCTAGTAAATTTTTCATGACCTCAGGATAGCAAACATAATAAATACAATGGATCCAAGCCAGAGGATGCTGGAGGAGGAAAGCAAGGGTGCGCTTGGTTAAGGAGGGGGTGGAGTGGGCAGTCTTTCTTCCCCTCCCACAAGCTGTCAAGTCCTTCTGTGCACACCCCCTCCCTCAATCCCTGCTAAAAACCTTCCTCTCTGTGCCTGCCATGACAGGTGGTCCAGATTTTCACTTGGAAAATCTGGCCACCCTATGTTTGCAACACCTCCCTGCTTAGTATCATCTGTGAATTTAATTAGCATGCAGTTTACCCACTCGTTCAGATTATTAACGAAGATGTTAAACAAGACACAACCCAAATAAAAAGATCCCTGTGGCAAACCAATTGATGCCTTTCTTTAAATCAGTTTATTGCTATCTGTTGTAACCCGTTATTTACAGATGTCAATGAACGGTTCATCTACATGATAGCATGGCTATCCAAGCAAATTTGCTATTTTTTTTTTCCAGCTAAAAGGTTGTGATACATTTCATGCAGTAGAACCATACTGAAGTGTCCCTATCTCCAAAGCCCTAGTTCTCATCTACTGCACATGTTGTTTCATCGCACTAGAATATTTAGCCTCTTGCTTATACTGTTTCATCTGCCTCTCCTTGGCAATATAGACTGAATCATGGCTAAATGCTGGCCAGGGAAAATCCACACCATTTGTGATTATTTCTAATGTCATAAACTAAAACCAGTCCATAGAAGTCTGGCAGAGGGAGACAGAATCATTAGAAAAAGCAAGACTGGAATAGATTTAATGTATTTAACAGTTTTATAAATTGGGTTTGAAATGAGGGATTAGCAACAGTGGGAACTATGCAAGGAATAGGTAGGGGAAAAAAATACTTATTCATGAAAAGTAATGCAAGAACACTGCTCTGAGTCAGTAGCTTCAATAAAATCATTACAGTTTTTTTCCTCAGATAAGCAAAACTACAACGCAGTGCCTGTGTTTATAAATACTGAGGTTTTGAAATTAAAATAAATTTAATGGAGTTTAATCAATAAAGCATATCATGTTTTGGGAAAAGACAACTAAGAATACCATAAGACAACCCTCCATATAGAAAGCTTGAGAAAGTTTTACAAAACTTATCACCATATTTACACACGTATATAAATATATAGTACAAACACACACCCCCAAATCCAACTTGTCCCTCAATACATTAGGCAGAGTTCTCTTCTTTTTGAAATATACTGCAATATAAGAAACAAGTGAATATCTGAATGTTCAAAGCCAAACGAATATCCTCTCTGAAACAGGTGGCCACACATACCAAATAAATAATAAAAGCCTTCTCTGAGCTTATCTATGGAGTATTTATTTTTCTACTAGTCCTTTCTTTAGAAAACTGCTGAGTAGTCGCAAAAATTCACCTCAAAGTAGTTCCAGTGAATGTAACACTATAGACCCCCCCGCCCCATGCCCTTTTCAAATAACATACAGGACAGTTCTGGACCTTCCATCTGCACTGTTAGTACACGGCATAAAGCAAGACATTCTGATCTTTCCAGGTAATACCACAATATGAGTGAAGGAAATAATAAGAGAAGCACAACAGATGTCTCTGCATAATCAAAGCTGTATTCTGACAGAGCGTAAATAGCCTAAACAGAGACTAAAATAAACTTCAGTCCATAAATTCAGTTTACACTGAAATAAAATTGAAACTCACCTCTTAAGCAGAGGTGTGTAACCTCCTCTTACTGACCAGCAGTACACTCTCCCACTTCGTAGCAGCTCTTAAACTTAACACTCCATACCATGCTATCACACTGTCTGCTTTTACAAACAGGTGAACAGGAAAATAATTTACTTGAAAGATATATTTCAAGCAATACGGTAGTAAATAGAAACCTAGGAGAGGTGAGAGTACATAGCACTATGAGAACGCTTAGGAAAATAATGGCAACAGTAATTTTTGCATGCTCATATAATTCTCAAGTCAATTATTCCACAGACAGCTCTACACTAAATACCGTTGCTTACCTGTATCACTGTAAAACTTTCATCCAGATTTTATAAAGCAAAGTTCATTTTCATAATAAAAAGGAAACTGTAAACTCTTGGCTGAATAAAAGAATAGTATTTTTTCCTTTACCTACTTAGAAAGCACAAGACAGCATATTTACACTTGAGACTTGCATTATCACTGCATAAATGAGCACAAGAATGAGTTTAGCTGCAACATGAGTCAAGATTTGGTTAAGTATATTCTTAATTTATTTTTTTTTCTGAACAGCCCTTTCTCAACAATACTTTCTTCTGAAATGAGGTCTTAAACAGAGACCTTAGCTCAGCTGTCTAACCTACATATATCGGCTTGTTTGATAGGAAATGGAGAAGGAATTCAGCTCCAGAGTTTCACACCATCCTAACAGTTTTTAAAGTCAGTAGAAATAGGGTGAACCATTATCACAAGCCTCTCCAATGATAAAAGAAGGAACCTAACTCAGATTAGACACCTAATTTTACATGGCCTTTCCTCAGGAGGATTGAATCCACTCTACCAGTGAGGTATGAGCAGTCCCTTTCAGATTACTCAAACAATGCAAACTGCCAGTTATTTTCAAAACTCATGTGTGTATGATCTATTTGAAAACTGAAATAAGCCTAAGTGAAAGCTGTATCTTTAAACAGCTTGTGTTTTACAATAAACATGAAAAAAACAATAGACACTCATGACCTATGCCATACCATAAGAGACTTCCAAACTCCAAAACAGATATCACTACACACTATCTAACCCAGCTCAATCAAGAGATATTGCAGATACTCACAAAAAGAAGAGGGGCAGTGTATCTAACCATTAACAGGAGTCAAAGAACGTACAAAGCATCAATGCCACATCTGCTAGCTCCTCTACACCAAAGAAACAGTTGGTGTTAATGCACGATTAAGAGCTGAGAGGAATGCAACAAAAGTGTATGCAGGTGGCAGAGGTCACTGAGGGATAATATAAAGGAAAGAGGGGGTCAAGTTATTATCTGGAATGCATCCACAGGGCACAGCCATCTTTTAAATCAGTTTTTATAATAGCCATGCCTGTATTGATTTAATAATATCTTTATGCTACAGATTTACTCAGCACGCCATGAAGAACTATATCAAAGAAGAGTTGTGAAACGAGGTCCTGTTTCTTTTCCTTACACAAGGTAAGGAGAGATTGAAAGCTTTAAAGATAGGACATATTCTAAGTGCTTTATTAGCCTTGTTTCATACAAAAAGGCAAACATCATCAAGTCTTTGAATTACAAGGTTTTGGGTAAAATAATATGAACACCTTAAAATGAAATTCAACTTTTAAATCACAGAATCAGAATAGAAAAGACCTTGAAGATCATCTAGTCCAACCATTAACCTAGCACTGACAGTTCCCAACTACACCATATCCCTCAGCACTATGTCAACCCAACTCTTAAACACCTCCAGGGATGGGGACTCCACCACCTCCCTGGGCAGCCCATTCCAAAACCCAACAACCCCTTCTGGAAAGAAATGCTTCCTAATATCCAGTCTAAACCTTCCCTGGTGCAGCTTGAGGCCATTCCCTCTTGTCCTATCGCCTGTTACTTGGTTAAAAAGGCTCATCCCCAGGTCTCTGCAACCTCCTTTCAGGGAGCTGTAGAGAGCGATGAGGTCTCCCCTCAGCCTCCTCTTCTCCAGACTAAACCCCCCCAGTTCCCTCAGCCGCTCCCCGTACGACCTGTGCTCCAGACCCTGCACCAGCTCCGTTGCCCTTCTCTGGACACGCTCGAGTCACTCAATGTCCTTTTTTGGAGTGAGGGGCCCAAAACTGAACACAGGAATCGAGGGGCGGCCTCACCAGTGCTGAGTCCAGAGGTCAGATCCCTTCCCTGTCCCTGCTGGCCACGCTATTGCTGACACAAGCCAGGATGCCATTGGCCTTCTTGGCCACCTGGGCACACTGCTGGCTCATGTGACTCATATAACTCTGTACACAACAACTAACATACTGGGTCTTTTACTTTTAAACCTACATTAGCATATACATAAAGCTAAAATGGAATGGAGAGAGAAAATCCATGTGAAAGTACAGTTGCATTCCACTGGGCAGTACAGTTCTTCAGGCCTCTAAAGACAAATTTTTAAGAGTAAGTGTTTACTGTAAATCACACAAAATTAAATACTCATAGCCACTCTTGTAAATGTACAGAGGAAAACAGCTAATGCTGACTTAATACCATTACCTTTACTGAATCTAATGCCATACTTAAATGAAAGGCAAGATCAGGATGACACTGCCCCTAGGCCACCATTCCCAAGCCTAGCCTCTTTGCCTATTCCCAGTACATCAGTAATTGCCACTGACTGCTTGTTCTGCCATTTGCCTCCCTCCTCCAGAATGATAAGTATAAGAACTATAGGTCAAAAGGGCAGAAACAAACAATAAGGGTCATTTTGAGTGCTAAGGTCAGGCTGTATGTTTCAGGGTAGGGGAGACTGAAGTAAAACAGTTACAAGTTACCAGTGACCCTAGAAAGGAAGTTACTTGAATATTCATGTTGACAGAAAAGAAGAAAGGATTAATCATGTGGAATTAGCATTTCCATTGAGGAGCTTGGTTGAGTCTTGTGTTCTACTTTGAGAGGAAGATGGCTGCTTCACACTAGCATTTTGCATCTCTCATTTATCGAAACACTGCAGCTTGCTCCTAACTGTCACTAACTGATGAATAATGAAAAGACTTCTTTACTTTTATTTCAGATTAATGATGCAGCTCCCTTGGTCTTTCCATGCCTGAATGTGTGTTCTGAACCTTTTTATTTTATTATTATTATTATTATTCTTTTTTTTTTCTTCTAATTCATGTGGGATAAAGAAATCTGTTTAATTAATTTTCAATTCTATTGGGGAAATATGGTCTCTATTGAAAGGGCATCACCTAGTATTTTTACCTCACAGTTACAGTGTTGCAGTGCCACT
Source organism: Athene cunicularia (assembly GCF_003259725.1). Classification (NCBI taxonomy): domain Eukaryota; kingdom Metazoa; phylum Chordata; class Aves; order Strigiformes; family Strigidae; genus Athene; species Athene cunicularia. The sequence goes on along the minus strand of NW_020799091.1, from coordinate 107,461,735 downwards.
ATGAATGATTATCTCTCTTAAATTGTGTCACATTTATGTTAATTTCAAGCCACCTCTTATGTTTCATAAATTAATGATTAAAAAAAAATTGTCACTCCAGTTACCTAGCATAGAGAAAAATGGTGTAAAAATTGAAACAATTAAAATATGCAGATTTTATAATTACAACTATTAAGTAAAAATACAAATTTTTGTGACCAGTAATATATTAATGTCTTCATGCAGTAGTTTTAGTTTCACTTGCAAATTTTTAATAAAAATTCTTAAAGCATTTTCCCCTGACTCTTCCCTTTCCATGCTGTCCTCCAAACTTCTTCCTCCATATATTAATAAGTACCAGATTTGGCTTTTGAATGACAGATATAAACCAAATTATATTAAAATGCTCTTTTTCCCAAGAGTGAGCAGGACACTAATTAGTACAGCATGTAGAGCTACTTAATGGAGTCAGATAATTTCAAAATTTTAGTCCTGTAAAACTTGCCGCACCACATCAGACCCTAAATGCATTTATGTCTACTTTATGATCATGCCTAAAGAGAGTGGAGAACAACAAACCTGCTGCAGCTGTACAAAGTTGCACATGGGCAAAAAAGTTCCCTCACAAACAGCTGCAGGTGATCAGGTTACACCTTGAAGTACATGCTTTGATTAAGCATTCCATATTTTATTTGTGTAGCTACAGATGGCCTTCATGGTCAGAAAATCATACAGTCTTACTTGGGGGGTGGGTGGGCAGAGAGGAGAGGAAAAATCCAAACAAAATAAACCCAACTCCCTTCCTCCTCTCTCAAAATAATCAGAACAAACCTAACCAATGCTTTGCAAACCTCTTCCTGTTTCTCATGCTTTAACTAGCCCTTTTAATGAACTGCATCTTCCTCAGAGTCTACCAGCCTAACACTCATTACAGCACACACAACATTCTTCTCAGTATTAAACGCCTAAAACTGTGCCCAAAATAATTGTTTTAAGATACAGTTCATTTGTCTGCATATAACTAGTTGAGGATGATTACAGAAAGCAGCATGTTTTCTTTTACTATCTATTAAGCCTTTTCATCCATCAGCTACTGAGTGATCCCTAGCTTTGTTCAGTCCACTTTAAAATTACTTAAATGGCAGGTACTTTCCAGAAAGAGAGTTCCACACTTAATACAAGAATAAAATGCCATGTATAGTGCCGGTAACTTATATCCAGTTGAGCCACATTCTGTTACACTTCTGAAAGACTTGTAATCATTACAGCTCCTCATTTTAACGTTTAACTATGCATTTCCATGCCTTATTATGTTACCTCTAATTTTAAATTTCAAGGTTGAGTTAAATTAGTTGCAACACTACATCATGTTTTTTGTAAGATACAGGCGTCCTTTAAAGTTTAACCCTCATCTTAAGTATTTTGTCTGAGAAGATGAAGAAACATGTAAAAGATGAGGAAAAAAAAAATATACAATTCACAATAGTAACAGTCCACCTGATCCTTTCTTTATCTCCCCTGGCACGCTCCTTTTTAGTTTCTCATAAAGCTTCTTCCAAGTTCTCACTAATTTCTTGTCATCACCTCTGAGTTTTCTTTAGTTTGCTAACATGCTTTTAAATCAAGAGACCTAGGACCACACATGTCAGGAAGCTAAATTCCCTATCTGCAGAAAGCTGGCACAAAGTTTATGTTCAACTGACGTTTCAGCTTCGCTCCATTCTCTTGCAAAGATGTTGTAATAGCCTAAATTCCTAAAAATGCAATGCCCTGCTAAACCACACCGCTGATCTCTCACAATGAATATCCTGTCTCACAGTGGCTAACTTAACATGTATATCCTAAACTTGTGTAGGGTACACTGTAGTAAAGGTGAGTATAAAAATGCCTTTCAGAGGTCTCTGGCAATCATCTTATTTCTTGATGCATATGATTTTATTATTAAAGTTTTCTGGATTAAAACCTTTTTTTTTTTCTTAACCTTATTACAAACTTCCTGAGTTCCCTTTGTATTAGTAACTGTGTAACTACACTCACTTCAGATCTGCAAGCCTAAATCATCACTTTCTTGCCTATTTTAGTGTAAAATTCTCCATGTATCTTTAAACAAGAATATTTTCATCTGGACTAAATTCACACATATCTAACATTAGTCTTTGCTTCTTCCTGCTGCTGCTACCTAAAGGAAGTGATGTTATCACAGCCTGCAGTATGTGCTCTTTCGAAGCAAATCTGATAACTGATTTTTAAAAGCTACATTAAAATGTAAAAGAACAACTAAAATTCCACATGTGATTCT
>NW_020799091.1:107435259-107459407 GCF_003259725.1 Athene cunicularia | reverse complement strand
CCCACCCCCCCCAAAAAAAAGACAATTACTGAGGAACATAAACTGGATCTTCATTTTTCTGCTGTTATAGAAAGTATAACTTCCTTGAACATCATATATATTACTTTGCTATCAAGTTCTCCCCTGGAAATATTTTCAGATTTAAACTGGAATTAGATACTGTTTTCATTAATATTTTTCTTTGAGCAAGATGGACATTTCCTCACAGTAAAAGTGTTAAAATGGAATAGCACCAAATTTTGATGTTTGTTACATAGTAACCATATACAAAGATTTGCTATCCTATGGATCAAAGTAACAAATTCTGTCACTTCAAGACACAACATCATATATAAGGACAGCTAAATACAGTGAGAGCTACTAAATAGTGTTCTCTATTTCCATCACCCCTTTGTTCTCCCTGTGGATGGCAACAAATTTATTTGCTTGGATTCTACACTGATCAAATTATTTCCAAGCCAAACCTATTTTGCCAGGGTACATATGCCACTCCAGAATCCATATACAGTCATGCGTGCTCCTGACACACAACATATGAGTTCAGCTCCAAACTATCGTCATTATCTACATGGTAGATATTTCACTCATCTTTTACCTCCATTTTTTTATTTTAAAAATGCAGATGTTGCCACAACTCCTTTGTGAAACATTTTGTGATCCACTGACAAAAACTCCATATAACAAATAGCACTGTCAACCTACTAAGGCGTCTTTCTGACCTATACCCTGCATGCACAGATGGCTTACAATAACATGTGGTTGATACCACTCTTCCTGCTATGTCACTGCACAGTTATAGGCAAGATTTACCTGCAAGTTCTTGATGTGCTGTGTTTGAGCTTTACCCTCTGTCCTCTTGGAACGCCTGGAAGCTACAGGATTCTAGAAGCACTGAGAAGCAATTTCACTTTGCCAGTCTTCATGTTCCTGATGTTACTTTAGTCACAAAATGAGACTGTTTCAAAAATGAAACTGTTTCATAATTTCAGACTAAATTTGCATGCATTACATGGAAATTCTCAGAGCACTAGTTTTTATTATTGCAATACCTTCACCATTTTATACCTTTGGAGATGTAAAAAGCCCATATAAGAACTATATTGATTAATTTTCTTTAATTTTTATATTATATATGCACATATACATATATAAACACAAAAATTTCCTCACTGGATTAGCAAGATTTTCTGTTTCCTAAAATGATGAAAGAAAAACAGTTTATTTACTTTTAAAAAAAATTATTGCATTTTAAGTCTGAAAGAACATTGATAATACTGATGCAGCAGACAAAGACATGTAGGCTATCAGGAATTAAGATCCTTGATGTTTCAGAGCAGGTTTTATATTCCAAATCAATTTAGCATTCCATCAGGATTTGTGTGTTATATATCCATATCCACCATAATCTATAGGTATAATGCAACCATTTTTGTCACATAGAATAACCAAGACACTGACAGCATCACCTCTTGTTTTATTTACTGCTACAGTTATCATGGAAAGACTTGCCCTTTTCTTGTACTTGAATCAATTTACAGGTTTTACAGCTGATTTCAGTAGGACAGGATTATCAGACAACGTCACCTCACTTTGCACTGTTCCTTGGTAAAAAATTAGCAACCTAAGATGCTTTCCCCACTTCATCAGAGAAGGCTTAACTTCAGACAAGGACTCTGCTGTGCATTGTAAACACAGTTGCCATGTCTCATACTACATCTCAGGATGTAGGAAGTACTAGACAGCACTATCAATAATGAGGTATTTATGGAAACTCTGTAATTTATATTTACTTGTAGGACTACACATTGCTTTCCCACCATTTCCTGAAAAGTCAAACGTTGCTTTACTGCCTACATGCTATTTTTTTTTTTAAAAAAAAAGAAGTAATCTAATTAAGTTTCAAGCATCCTTGACATTAAACAAGTTGATTAAAGAAAAGACAAATACAATCCGTTGTCATCAGAGATGACCCCTTAAAGACAAATAAAGCCCACCAAATGCTATGCACTGAAAGACTGCTTTCCTGATCAGTTCTTTTTCTAAGCACTCCCCCTCATAACAGAGAGCAAGTCCTAGCACAGTCTCCCAGGCACTCACTCAGTAACTGTAAACTTCAAGTATAAGTAACTATTTTTTCCCCATCTGTGGACTTTATGTCTGGTTTTAGCCCTTCTCTTACAACTTCCACATTGTTCTACCATACTCCATTTAAGTTTAAGAAAAGCGCTGCTTACTTGATGAATCCCTTCTTAATAGTACCGTGAAGTAACCATCTGACAGAATGTTATAGCCAACAGAAAGGTGGAATATGAATTCAAATGCATATTAAGAAAGATGCTGATTTTCACCAGAACTCAACATCGGATTTTTGTCAAAATGAACCGTGACCAACTCTTAGACTAGATACTAAAGCCAACAAAGGAAGGCTCATACCCACAGTCATATCAAGATCTGCATTTAACACATCACAAGATAGTCCCTCGCACAGCACTCTCACCCCACCACAGCCCTACAGCCATTCTACACTTAGCAGCTCTACAGCTCCAGGTCTACTCCCCCACATCAGTATCAAGCTTTTCTTTGAAGCCTGTTCAATAGGCAAGATGTCCTCACTACAAAAGCATAGGGTGATTTTTCTAACTTCCACACAAATGACCCATTTCCTTAAGAGCTTTTGTGCATCTAAGATGAGACCTTATTAGTAGGCAGAAAAGGTATGTAAAGCCTCTCCTAGAGCCCCACACCATTAGTATTAATTTATTACTGGATAAAGGTAGGTTTTCAACTAGAAATTATTTCAATTTCTTCCACCCCACCCTGCCCTCCAATAAAAAACCCCACAGCTTTCATTATATTTGAGATATCAGGACACTGTGTCTCTGTACAAAAATAATTTACAAATCATCTTCTCATCTAGAATGATTTGCCAAGCAGAACCCATTCTACAGAGAACAGCTTGGTGAATCCAGGCTTTCACATCTTGCCTTGGAAGTGTGAGAAATATATCTAAGCATGAGGAATAAACTGCTTTCAAGAATAAACAAACAAGGACTAGGAAAAAAGTAATTGCTGTAATGGTCAAATGGGAACAACTGGCTTGCAGTTCAGTGTGCGTTTCAACCAGGTTCATTCACTGATTGCCTCAAGGAACTTCAGCTGCCACTGCACCTGCAAGATCAATGCTGCTAATTGTGAGGAAAATTATTCAGGACAGCACAGAGCCTCCTATTAATGATGCCTGCCAGAAGAAAGTCAGTTTATCAGCTATGCTAAAGGTTAACATCAATATCAAATGCAATAACCTCAAATGATTCTTTCGCTAACCTTGCAGGCAATATCACTACACTGGTGCAAAAAAACTCCAGAATTTCCTCCATTTTAAAACTTATTTTGGTTCCCTGCTCAACCCATGCTAAGCCTATGTTCGTTCTTTAATATTCTTTCATTTGACTCTAGCAAGAAAAAAACATGCCTATAGCTATTCCTTCAGTTCTGTCAGTACTCTTTAACAACACTGGGCAAGAGAACTGATCTATGGATAGATATCAGCTAATATTACAGCAAATGTTTTGCTGGAATGATTTTTGTTACTTCTACTCAGAAAGACCTCAAAAATCAAAGTGCAAAAGTTGGATTAGAAAAGCCAAGACCAAACAGCTGGCTAAATTCACAAAAGAAGTTAACTGCATAGACAGGACCTCAGTAAATCAATAAGCCACAAACACTTAGAAGCTGGGAATGACTCACAAAGTTCTTGTCCCACTTTTTCCTTTCAAAAATGCATTATCTACCATAAGACAAAAGAAAAGTGGATAGTTTGGCATTATACATCTACACCTTAATGATTTTTATTTAAAAAAATCAATCATGTATAGTAATGGCTGAGAACTTTCATTAATTTCAAGTAACAGCAGTAATCCATAAAAGAAATAATCTATAGTAATAATCTAGAAGAGAAATGCATATCACATGTACTTTTTTTAATATACATTGTAGAAGAACAGCATTAATAATTTGTGAGACCAAAGTCAGAGTATATACCAAATAAACACTGGAAAGCTAGAATAAACTTATTTTTGAATGACATACACTCTTACTGGTTCTTAGTAGCTTACGTGGTTTTAAATATCATACTCTGGTTGTCAGAGCAATAGCTTTACCATTCCTTATTTGAAAACTATTCTTAAATAACGGTTCACTGTTATACTGGATCCAATGAAAACAGTATTCTTTGTTACAACTAACATCTTTATATTGCCCTACAAATAGAACATCTATATTAGAGCACCACGTTTAATAATTACAATTATACAAGTAGAGGTGCATAGATAGAGATATACATGAAAACAAGTATCAACAAAGAGCACAGAAAGTTACCTCATGCTCTATTAGCCAAAACCCAGACTGCTTCACTTGGGATGGTAAGTCTAAAATACCTTAAAATCTACTTCAACCCTTTGCAGCAAAGATACATTTAAAATACAGATCAAGGTGGTCTGTCTCACTACAGAACCTGTGGTTGATATGATAAGAAAGAAGGAAAGGAATCAAAGGCAACAGGCATGTTTCTTAACTTTTGGATACCTGCTTGATCTCTGCCTACAAAGTTAATGTGTTCTGACAAGATCATAAACCTTTCAGAAAAAAAAAAAAATTAATAAAGGAGGTTATCCAGCCACGTGCACATCCTCCTGCTCTTCCCAACTAATAGCTACACAGGTCAGCATTCAGAGACAGACTGACCATGAAGCCACTTGTCACCAAGTTTTCCTATGTTTCAGCATGGAAACTTATTTTTCTTACTTGGGCTTTGAATTTTTGTTTCCTTTTAAAACTGTTGATCCCCACCCATCCTCCAGCTATGAAGCTAACTGGTTGTTTACAGAATAGAAGGAAAGCAGAAATATTCAAGTAAAAAAATTTTTTTCTTTTTTTCTCTTATGTTTATTTAAAAAAAAAATCTCAGAGAAGGTTAGAATTACCTATATCATCCCTTTGAAAAACAATTATTTACTGGCTCAAGTAGCAGGATCTACCCCTAAGCATATGAAAATGAAATATCAGAACAAATACTACACAGGTTACCATCACAGCCTACAGTTTGACATATCTGTCCATAAATTGTATCTTACTCAGACTGTGAATCACCTTGAAACTACTGTAAAAACACAGAGACAAAATATGAGACTAGTATCCAACTACATTTATACAATATGTTACATTTGTAAGTAGCATAAAAATAATAAAAAAGGGAAAGTGTTTAGGACAACTAGACAGAATGATTTCTTGATCAACAATTCACTTTCCTTCTGCATGTCTAAGTGCAATGTCTTCATTAGTAAATCCTCTGTGTAAAGTTAATCCCTTTTAGCTACTTAAGGCTTAGAACAGCTCACATTTCCCATTCCTGCCAATAAGTTCTACACACGATCCAGCAAAAAACTACATGAAATGTAAATGTGTGTTTTATTAAAAATGCTCATTTAAGAAATTTTACCATAAATTTCTATCCACGTACCATCACTACAAATCTGAGTAACTAGCTAGCACGAATCATGTAAGAGAGTTCATTCCATGTTTTTTTGGAGAGCATGAGAATTGGAGAAAAGCGGGTTTTTTCTTCTCTCCTCTCTCCTCCCACCATGTTCACCTGTTACTTGAAAAAAAGGTGCACATTCTCAAACATACAATTAAATTTGACCTAATACGTAACCCACACTTTATGCAGATTTAAGACATCCATGTTAACATGGTATATAAAATCCTGCTATGGACACATACAAGGCAGTTTCTCTGATTCCTTTATAAAATGCATGTCTGTATAAAAATGAACCAAACACTAATACGTAAAATATTTTTCAAGTTATTAATATAAGAAGATATCCAATAAACTAGACATTTTTATACAAATAATTTTTCAAAACCTATTGTTTTTATATACAAATAAATAAGATTTGTGTTCTGCTTTTAAAGAGTAACACAAGCAAATCATCATGAAAAGAATGCTGTAATCTTCCCTGAATTAAAAAAAAAAAAAGTTCCCAAATTAGCTAAGAGATGTATATAAATATATGCAATTCGACAGCATTCTATTATGAAGTTGCTTCTCTTCATACCAGAAGAGAACAAAGAGAACTCAATGAGTATGACCCATTGTCTTCCTGGACATTTTTCCCCAGCTCCTGTCCTACATAAATACTTTTTGCAGTCTGTTTCTGGTTTAAATCTAAACATTTTGGGAAAGCATGTCCTCCACCTGTGCTAAGACAGCACTCAGCACACTAAGCCCTCACCTGCAACACTGCCGTGGGTAACACCAAACAGAATATGTTGCTCAAAACGCAGATGCAGATTCCTTCATTGCCTCCCAACACTTCAGTTCATGTTAGGGGTTAAAACTGAGGCACTGATTAAAAGTTGTGTATTCAGTCCTTCCCTCCTCCAGATCTTCTGTCAGCTGAAAAAGTGAGGTACAGGAGTCTAGCTCCAGAGCTTCAGTGCAGAAGACATATGAGTAAGAGCAGGAAAACAAACAAACAAAACTCTCTAGCCAACAGTAATACAATACATACTGATTTTCCCTTGGAGGAAGGATAGAATCATAGAATCATTTAGGTTTGAAAAAGACTGTTAAGATCATCAAGTCCAACCATAAACTTAACGCTGCCAAGTCTACCACTAAATCATGTCCTTAAGTGCCACATCTACAAGTAACAGAATTATAAGTGGTTTGAGTTGGAAAGGACCATAAAGATCATCTAGTTCCAACTCCCCTGCCACAGGCAGGGATACCTTCCACTAGACCAGGTTGCTCAAAGCCCTGTCCAACCTGGCCTTGAACACTGCCAGAGAAGGGGCAGCCACCTCCTCTCTAGGTAACCTCTTCCAGTGCCTCACCACCCTCACAGTAAAAGAAAAGAGAAGGCATTTCAGTTTCTAGAGATCCTCCAGGGAAAATGGGGAAGGTAAGCGTGTGGCTTTCAAGTTCAACCTACTCTTCTTAGTAAATAATAATATATTCTATATTAATTTATATTTCTTTCCACATGTCCATCTTTCATTAAGTCCAAAAGACCATCATTGAAGTGTTAGGCTACCCGTCATGAGCAAATGAGAAGTTAGACAATTTTAATATCTCTGAGCATTTGCACTCCTACCAGATATAAGAAAATAAAGTCCCTGTATCATACTGACTTTACTCTAAAGTTGTGGGGTTTTTTTTTTTATATAAAAAGAGCAGCTTTAGCACTTAAAACATTTTGACAAATATTTCGGCTATGGATTATTAACAGAGGAAGAAACAGACTTCCTTCACAGACCAGGCACTGACATTTACCCTGACCTAGAGGGAACACCTTCCTAAGCAGTAAGAAATAGTTCACTTTCAATGCCAATTCTGTCCTAGGAGAATGCCAATTATGCCAGGTTTACAAAACCAGATGTATGGCGATTTTGTAATATGGACTTTACACCAGGGACAAAGCTAAAACCATTTATCTCAATTAACTTAGAATCTAGGGATTAATTTAAACTGTTGCCTTGAAGGTGAAAGGCCACCACTTCATCCAACAATCCACCCCTACCTCTTATTTACAATAAATATAAACCTCCCTCTTTCATATTTAAAATTATCTTTCAGACTACATTTTTACCCGCAAAACTATAGGCCTTCTACGTCATCTATAAAAAAAAAAAAAAAAAAAAAAAGTGGCTAAGTTTCATGATCCTATTTATGGTCTGACAAGATGGCCAGTTGCCCTAAAATAACAAAAGCTAATCAATACAAGGCATGATGATAATTGATTGAAATTCCTCAAATTAGGACATCACTTCTAGCTTACAAATAACACTAATAAGTGACATCAGATTTCCACTCAAGTGCTGCTTGGATTGAAAGGCATTTTGCAACACACAGATTGAAATAAAATTATAAATGTAGAAATACAGATTAGTGAATAAAAGAATTAAAATAATTCCTTAAAAGAATACTCCAACAGACAAGAGTAATTTAAAAATCCTCCCAAATTTATTAAACCAGTATTTCTGCCATCTCAACCACACCAATGTGTCATTAATCCTTCTGGCAAACACTGTGCAAGAACATCACATGGTTCTGTCAGTTTAGAGCCCGCAAATATTCCTCAGGTTTTGACCAAGAGCTACTAATTAAGAAGAACGCAAAAGACGCCAAAGTCTGACATGTCTTGTGTTACACAGCCATGATAAACTTCCTTCAATGCAGAAGTGGACAATTGCCACCTTCATGTACGGCAACCTCTCACGATACAAGAGCTGATGTAATTCACTGCCTATCAATCTTTGCACAAAGCAAATTAATGTGACAAATTAATGTCCAGAGAAGTATTAGCCTATTAAATCCTAAGGTATGCCATCAATATATGGACGATAATAAACCAACTTAAGTAGACTTATCAGTATTTTATCATAGCAGGGAACCCAACAGTTCATGGCCAGTATAGATTAATGACACCTAATAGTTACCTATACCTTTATCCTCAGGGGCTTTTCAATGAAGTGCAAGCAGAGTCAGGATTTATCTTTTATTTGGTATTTTCAGTGATGATTTTGAGATACGACACTGATTCTTTCTCAGGGCTTTGTGTTTTACCATTACTATATGTCAGTGTCCAGCAAATGAACAGGCTACATTCATGTGCCCAGGCACATGAGTCTACTTTTGTTACAAAATGACAAGACTTGCACCCTCTAATTCTCAATATTAAAAAAAAAAAAAAAAAAAAAAAATATTCAGGGAATTTTCATTTTGTATTGTTCAAGTGCCTAGTTTATCTGTGGCCCAGAAGATTCTTTGTCTTGCCTATGCAGCAGATCTCAGAATTGCAATTAAGATTTATTGTACGTAAACTCCATTCACTTAAAAGTTTTTAACAAAATCACAGATGCATTATTTGAAAACATGGAATGCTCACAATATTTTTAAATGGATTTTGAAATCTGTTCTCTGAGAAGGTTTACTTGCTTTGCCTGTGTTATATGAATGTGTAAGTATGAAATCATATCTTAAATGGTAAAATTTGCACTGGAAATAAATAAATAACTTATTTGCTTAAAAGGAGAAGCTTTATATACCTAGTTATACCTAGGCTGAGATGAAACTTAACTTAGCAGAATGATTTTTTCATTAGTCCTTCCTACTCTCTATCATGCTGGTATTCTGCAGTTTCAATTGTAAGGCTAGTCCAACTGCTCAGACCACTTGGAACATTAAGAATAAACTAAATATAAATTGTAAGGTACACTATGAATCTCTTCACTTATGCAACCAAAAGTTTAAACTCTGTAGCCCAAGAAATCAGCAACTGTTCTGCCCTGCCTGACTACTTTTATTGACTGTTTATATAATAAAGGAATCTCACCAAGTCTCAATATTCTGAATTCTGTCAATTTGAACTTCTTAAGAAGCACTTCTCCCTTACCTCCAAAGCATCTCACTGAAGTGAGTGAGAAGTGCCAGATGGCAGGAATATTATGTTTTAACAATATCTCTCTAAAAATTCCAAATATTTGGTTTCTCAAGAGACAGGCATGCTGCCAGACAGTTAGCCTGATCTATCGTCATTGTCTATCTCATCTCGTCAAGGGAAGTATTCTGAAGCATATGTATTGATTTTCCCCCATGAGGGGGAAGGGGAACAAGAGCCAGTGACATTTACATTATATTACATATATATTCCAAGACCACTCAAGCACTTTTGTGGACTGATCTCCTATCCTATTTTTGCCATATTTACTGGCAGTAAGCAAAGTCTCCAAAAATCCTTACAAAGCCAAAACTCTTCCATTACTGGAAAAGGAAAGCAAAACCAGCAAGACCTGTTTTAAAAAAAAAAAGATGTTAGTAAAACTATAGCGATATTTTTCCTAATTTTGACATATTTGGAAAGGAGTAAAATAAGGTAATGATATGTCTGTGAGATGGGTATTTATATGTCTACTGTGTTTCTTTTATTTCTTTAAGTTGCTTTAGGCCAATTGATACCAAAACTGCTACTCCTATTTCTACTCTTTTTTTCCCCCTCTTGGATCTGACTTTTTCCACAAAAAGTTAACTCAAAGTATAAGCACTTGAAAAAGTACGTATAAACCCTCTACATAATTTCTTTCTTGAAGACATGAAAGAAAAATCTTTAGTCATTTGTACTCGACAATTTATCTACTCATCCCAACACTCAGACACTATAAACGAATATTTTAACAAGGACATTCATTCTTTTCCTCAAAATGATCTAAGTAAATAACCTCCAATTGATTTTAAAGTCTGTTAACAATAGTTTTATTTGCCATTTAAAGTGAAAATAAATGCAAGAAAAAGTAATAAACAATATCTATTTATAGCTCTCCAAGATAGTTGTAGCAAGAATATATGCAATAGAATCATTGGCTGATTTACTTTGGCATACAACATCCAGTTAGGTTTTATTTATATCACATGCATATGCAACCAATTCATACCGAGTTATAAAAAAGCTTTAATATATGCAAGCAAACTACGATCTGAAAAGCCTTCTAAACGTTCAGTATAGAATATTAAAGAATCTGTTTTCCTCTCCAGATACTCATTGTACAGGCTGAACACTCTTCCTCCAGTGTTGTTCATTTCTACGTTTCAATTTCTCCACCAGACTCACTTCCAAAGACGCTTGCTCAAAATGCTGTCTTGGCTAGTCCAACTTGTAACCTATCTTCTTTCCAAAGTAGCTGTAACAACTATGACTCTGTGAGGCTCCTAAGTGAAAGAACCTGGACAAGAATTGTATTTGGACAGGAGATGTGGTATTAATAATTCATTAGGTAGCATGCCTCCAGCCGACTCCATATTAAAACTAACCTTCTCCACATTTTCTCTTTCCAGCTTAATATATCACCACTTGTCTGTTCAGTGTTAAACAAAAAAAAAAAACAAAACAAAACAAAAAAATTTCCAAAGGCACTAAGGAAAAAAACAAAAAAAACCACAGATATATTGCATCTATGGCTGCACAGATATCTGTCTTCAAAAGTTTCAAGCAGTCAGGTATCAATCTTCCTCAAAAAATGACCTTAGAATTCTTTCCCCCAACACCCTGAATCAGCCTAAGGGTATTCTGGGCTTCCAGGAAAAACAGTGTGCTTTATTCTAGTTGTTGCTAAAATATTCCCCATCTGCATCTTCTGCAGCAGCAAAAGTTCCACAGTGCAAGTAATACATAAGAAAAATGCTGAGCCATGGCTTTAACTCTGCACCTTCATGCTCCAACCCTTTCCCATCTATATGCTTACCTGGGCAGGATAGCAAAACTATCCAGTGGTCAGAAGTTGTTCCTTCACTCCAATTAGAAGACAAGCCCATGAGGCACTGCCCCATTCTCCTGAAGCTTTTATTGTGATTTCCCATAGGACAAAAATACCTGCACACTACATTAACAGGAATACCATGGAAGTAAGGTGATGTTGCCCTTAAAGTCCGGCCTACACATTGAAGATAGTACATACGGTAAAATAGGGATTTGGGTCTTTAAAGTACACACTGAGACCATCTCCAAAGATGCCAAAAATACCACTGCAGATAGCAGAAGAGACCAAGCCTTGCATACAGTTATTCTCCACCCCCTTCAAATGACCAGTAACTCCTGTATCATCCTTCATCCATAGAGTACCAGAATTTATTTCACCCTTGTCATTGCTCTGGAAATACCAAGCAGCCTAGTAAGACACCTGGTCACAAATGCTAAAAGGTATGGAAGAAATCAGCTGCCAAATACCACATCTGCCTTTCTACTTTTCAAATGTATTACAAATTGGTTTAAAAATAGATTTGTGGCTTCCCTAATAGTGAAAGTTGTAGTACTCAGAGCAGATACAACTGAAGGTTCTCTCCATAAGTCAATAGCCAGCCTTCTTTTGAAGATGAAATAACATACTTTTCTGGTGTTACAGACTTCTTTCTCAAGCTGCTGACTACACTGTTACTACTGAATATTGTGCATCATTATCCTGGCTTCCCACTAGTTGTCTAACAGAGCACAGATGAAGCTTCTTGCATCTGTTAACCTCCTGATTATAGCTTTATGTTTAGCTTTCAGTCAATCTCTTAAGGTTTGTGTAAGCATAAAAAAAAACCAAAAACAAAACAGAAAAAAACCCAACACAATAAAACTTCCTTCTCTGCATTTGCCTCCCTCCTTGCCAAACACTCCAAAACCAAAACTGTGGTCCCACTGATGGTGATAATAAAATCCCCAGCATCTTCTGCTGAGTTAGGATTTCATATACATTACAAGTCATACCCACTACGAAAAACTGATGTTTGTTCTTCAAAACAACTAATATCAACCATGAAGGAAAAAAAAAACACAAACAAAAAAATCCCAAACCAAAACAACTTTCAACACAGAAAGTATTTCACCCAGCTTACCTAGTAAGTTAAAAGAGTTTTCTTACAAGATCTATTGTATAATATATATTGCATTAAGTATAGTATTGTATACATATATCATGTATAGATTACATACACAACAGAAATTAAGTCTTCAGAACATATAAATTATTTCAACAGTAGCATCAGCACAATAATTTCCTTGAATGCTGTTACTATTCAGTTTATGCCTACCTAGTATCTTTTGCCTTTTAATGTTAGCTGTCTTTTTATAACTTTGCAGAACATTAAAAAAAAAAATCAGCTTAGATATTTAAAGTTAATTGCCCACCTACGTATGAATATTTTATAAATGGATAAAGTTCAACTATTTGTAAGAATAGGAAACTTAACCGATGACTTATAAATCTACTTATCTGTAATTATCTCTAGACTGAAGAAGAGGATTCCCCATGACAGTGGAGACGTGCTCCAAAACTAAAAGGTAGACTTGAGACATGATTAAACGTTCAGAAAAGTAACTCCTTCCAACTTCACACAAAATTTGGCTTACATCTGCAAACCTTTTTTTTTTTTTTTTTTTTAATTTACTCAAGGCTCTTGCTAGGACTGTCAGAAGATTCTGCCTCCAGGTAATGTTAAGAATTCACAGAATGCACACAGGATTCACCAAGTAATCCTGACAGAGTTTCCTATCATCACCAACACTGCCTTCCCCACAACTTTTCCTGTTATTTCAGTAGTTTCATTCTTCATATTCAAGCCACATAATTAGAAAAGAGCAAC
The DNA here is from genome assembly GCF_003259725.1 of Athene cunicularia. Taxonomy (NCBI): domain Eukaryota; kingdom Metazoa; phylum Chordata; class Aves; order Strigiformes; family Strigidae; genus Athene; species Athene cunicularia. The sequence goes on along the minus strand of NW_020799091.1, from coordinate 107,446,224 downwards.
CTAAACCAACCAGAGAAGAACGAGATTAACAGAAAACAGCTGGAAAAGAAGCTAAATCAACTGACAAGGAAACAAGACAGAAGAAAGTATTCAACTATGAAATATAAGGAGGCAAACTACATGAATGAAACATGGAACCTGGACAGATGTAGCAGACAAACAACACAGGGAATGAAAATCTGTAAACACAAGAGCATATTTTTATCTGTGGCCTAGAATAAATCTACAAGTTTCAACTCCAGTGATTTCTGTGTTGTAAGCTAAAGCACTTCTTATTTTCTAGAAATCATTCTAGAATTAGAAATGCAAAGCATCAACAGTGAGGACATATTTCATTATAGTAAAAATCTATGAAATAGATTTAACAGGAGGAGAGAAAGAAAGAATAAGAAATGGCCATAGATTTGTTCTGTATCATATGACTGGAAAAGCATATGTAAACTTGCCTTCATTCCTTACTTCTCCACTTCAGTACTGTAGCTATAGCTGGTCCTTACTTGAATAGGTATATGCTATTTAATCTGAAAGAAGTTTATTCTACAAATGAATTGGGCTCTGAGGGACATATGAGTTCGCTGAAGAAATCATACTTCATTTGGCATGTTAAGTTGAATGAAGAGGGAAATGCAAGAACAGGAAGGACAGACAGCTGAATGTCACTATGGAACTATAGGTTTCCCTCAATTTCAGAGAGGTCCAGGTCCAGAGCTACCACTTCTTTCTTGTCTCCTTCCTTAGTATAGTTTGATTCCAAGAAACAAATAGCTGAGGACAGAGGGAAAATATGAGGAAGGACAGGCATAACTCAATGTTTCAGCACACCAGTGACTGCTCTGCCCTAGCCCCTGTCCTAAATCCAGCAGTGCTGAATCACCCTCTACCTTTTTTCTCTTCATAATGCAGTGTGGTGGGACTGTTGAGCAACAGGAAGGAAAATTGTTACTAGAGGACAGAGTCATGGTCTGTGATTCTACCATTCTCATCCTTCTGGAGCTCAAAAGTTGCCTTGCTTTAAACGCCAGGTTAAGAGATGCAGCAGCAACATCTGTTGAAGTTAGCCAGTCCTCTCCCACCATCAGCTGTGTTGTTAGAGACCAGATCTCATTCTCCCTTCTGCCATGGAGTCCCTGAGTGGTACTGGGCACATCCTTTATATTAACATATTAACAGTTAATCTGATTTTGCTAACCAATATCCCCATGCAGTGATAAAAATGTGACTGTTTTCCAATGCAGTTCTCAGCAGGAAGAAGGACAACAGCACTTTTGGGCTAACACTGAAGAATGACTAAGGCAACATCTGCTGTAATTTATGAGGGAAAATCCTTGGTCTCAGCACTTGCAGTTTTCATGGAAGTAACTGAAAACCCAGTTGCAGTGTACATAGTATTTACATTACTCCTAAAGTCTGTGGATCAAGATAAGGAAGAAAGAGGAAAAAAAAGCCACACACACATTTCCACTCCCACCAGACTGTAATATAGAGCCAGCTCCCGATAATTTAACTTACAATTCTTCCATCTTCATCTTTCCCTGGGGGTAAATTTAGTCCTGACCTAAACAGACGCAAATTCCATTAAATTACACTGGGACTGAATCCAGTACTGCTAGGTCACCCAATATCCTCAGAAATATGGGTGAAACCTATTTTGTTCAAATGGGAATAACAAATCAGTACAAGTTGCTGCACTATTTTTCCAATTACATCATCATTGAATTTCTCTATTATCTGCATGTTGCTAAATTGAGTCAACAAGATATTCTAAATTGGTAATGAGACCCTTAGCCATTCACCACTTATTCCTGTTAAGGAATGATACAGAGGCCCACTCTGTTCACAGGCAGTCATCTGTTTCTACAGCACAAATCACAGCTCTCTGCAGTCACATGTTCTATTTCCTCATTCACGGGACTCATACACATAACCTCTTCAGCAATCTTTCTTTAGAGATATAATCATTGTTTTAAGACTGGTGTTAAGACTAGGTTTCATTAAGCACTTAAGGAAAGAACATATTGTCTATACATACATTCTGCAATCAATTTCAAGTGAAATCTGCCGTAACTCTCATGCTTTTGATAGTCTATTAATATAGACAATATTGTCTAATCATTTATACCTGTTATAATATCTAGCTACATAAAACCATTTTTAATGGCAAAGGTTTAAAAGTAGCCAATGACATATGGTTAAGCACACTTTTAGATCATTACAGGAGATGATGGTCAAGTGATTCTTGACACAGTACACAGTTATTTCAAAAAGTACAATTTAGAGAGTGAATAAAGGGTTTCACAAACTAGAGCAAAAGCAGCATGATTTTTAACAATTGTTTCTTATTTTAACACATGTATTCAACATTATTATTTGAATTCTGCAGACACGCTTCAAGAATACTGCATACATTGAAATTTGAGGACCGTTGGTAAACAACTTCAATATCGTGCATTAAAACTGGCAGGACCACTACGAAGACTTTCTGTGTACTTCCCAGTCCTAGCAAAAACCAGAAGGTATGAATCATCCAGTTTTAACAGCAGCTGACTGAAGCTATTCATTGAGTTTGGCATTGCTACCACTGTGGACCCATGAATAAGTCTCAAAGTCTCCCCCTCCGTTTTTTGTTCCTCTGAGTGGACTCTTAACAGCACAACTTTTTTTTCACTCTCTGAATGGCTTTGAGAGATCAGCTGAAAAGAAACACCATTAGTAAAAACAAAAGTTTTCAAAGGAAAAGTGGCAACAAAGTGGACGTATTAGCGACAACTTGTGATTCATGGCCTATACTGTGCTTTGCCCCTCTCTTTACCTCAATACACTCTTCGGTTTTACTTCTGGATAAGAGCAGGGCAGACCACTGCACTTCTCCTAGCAACCAAAAATCACTTAGGGAAAAAAGGCATGTTGTCTGATGAGAGGGAGAACAGAGAAATTTGGGGTCATACAAAGCCAGACATATGTTCTTTTGCATTTCATCCTAAATTGAGCAGTTGTCAAAAATGATTCAGTAAATAATAATAAACAGTTCTGATTTACACTGTTTCATATTTTATTAAATATCTGATTGTCTACTTGTCACATATTTCATTTTCTTTTACATTCAGTGTTCTAACAGTTTCTACTACTGTTTACAGTTTTGCCTTCAAGGACATTAATTCTATTCTTTACACTTTCTAAAGTTATTTTCTTTCATTATAAGTGTGTATAGATATAATTATATCCACACAGATAAAAACTTTTTTTTTTCCCAAAATCTAGATGTACACACAGAATGAACTATTCTTAGAGGTTTAAACACAACAGTACTAAAAGACTATTTTATCATAGGATCCTCCTATTCCAAATGCTGGGATTCTACCTCATAGGACTTGATCTTGTAGAACAAACTGTCTGGTCTCATTAGGTGAACATCACATTGCACAATTTAAGACAATTAATCTAATTCATGCAGAAAAAAAAACCCACAGAAGTTTATAAATCAGGTATATATCTAAGTAGACACATCACACTGACTAGCTTAAAATCAAAGCATTGTATTTTAAAATCCAGTGTGGTAACAGAACAGGTGTAATAGATCAAGAGTAAAATGTAGCCTGCAGTATTTCCAATAGTTAATTTTTTCCACTGAAAGTCCTTTGTTTAATAGCTGTTGTGTCGATGTAAACCAACTATTTTAGTTAGCTCACATAATTTCTCTTACATATCACAAAAACACATACACAAAAAGCTCTGCCAATCTATCACAGCACTTCTGAAGTGTATCAAGTTAAAGCCAGCAAAGACCTTCTTAGTTCACCACATCAAATTACAATTTAGCATTTTCTTGCAGCCACTCCAAATAAATGCGGACTCAAACAATTTAACAAAAAGATTTATTCACTTCATGGATGTGATGTGCAAATGACATAGCAATGATAAAAGTCTAAACATGCTGTGCATAAAACAACCCTGAAGATACTAGGCATCAGCACTATCATGTCAAGCAAGACAGCAGTGCTTTGCTCCTTGTTCTGCTCCCTATGCTGCCTAACACAACCACATGCTCTGCAGCCTCACTCCTCCGCTAGTCTCTCTCTCTTCTCATTCTCTGCTTCAAAAGGGAGTAGTCCTTTAATCCGTCAAGTCATGGACCTGGAAACAGGCTGCTATGCCACACCTTCTCCCAGCTTACAGTGTCATTTCTCTCTCCAGAAAACTGTCAGAGCAGGGCAGTGTTACTGTACATACAGGACCAATAAGCATCTCCAGGTCTTGAAAGTGACATAATGCATTAAGAATTAGATTTCATCTCTGGAAAGTGAGAAAGAGGAAGCACCCACAGATCCTTTTCCTGCAGCCTCCATTACGGAGTGAAAATCCCAAAGAGAAGATCAAGTTGAATAGCGAAAGGAAATCCAGGTGAAGAAAACACATGTTTTCCAACTAGCTCCTAGCCTAACAGCACTGCTATGCTATTTGAATTTTTCATAATACTGATAGGAAAGAAACTATCGTCCATCCTTTAGTTACATAGCTCTCTTTACCACACAACATAAACTGTTAAAATTGACCACTCGTTTTGCAAGAATTAAATCATCTGGGCTACAAGACGTGGATTTTGAAAACTGTACAGAATGTCAGCTTGAGAACCCATGGTCACAGGGCTCATGCAGCATTAAAATACTTCTCATAACTGCTTAACTCTTGACATTTTCACAGCAGTAAAAAAGTACCTCTGGTACCCTGTCATGAACAGTCCCTCCATTCACTATGAATGAGAAACAAGTTGACTGATGTTAAGTTACTTGATGTTTTAGTTTTAAAATGTTACATTTTTGCACTCAGTTTATCTTGCAATCAATGGCAAGTGATTAGTAGAAGTGAACTACCGTTTACTGTGTTTTACAGCTTGCTGTTGGCCCTTTATTCTTTACATATTTGTCCCATGTCCATTTATAACAAGGATATTACAGATACTTCTCTCACCTTGGCACACTACACTACACAGGCAATGAATAAATATGAACTAAAAGACAATATGCTGCAACAGACATTGTGGCATAATCATCTAGGTAAACTCTAATGAGTAAGACCATACTTCAACTCCTGGCATCGCCACTCATCCTACCAGTTCATTGCCATATGTAAGACCTAATAAGCTGTTCTCCCAATTAACCTGAGAAAAAAAGTGATGAGAGAAAGTAAAGGTAAATTACAACACAGCATAAAATAGTACAATGGCAAACCACTGTCTTTCACAGTAGTCAGACTGAAGACCTCTATTTGAACGGAAGGAGTACAATGAAGACTCATTGACAAGAAGGGTAATTCTGCAAGCAAATACCATGTATCATCAAGGTTGCTCCAAACCAGGCTTGGAACAGTGTCTTATGCTATAAGCACCTGAAAACAACAAGCAATGAATTTGAAAATGCTTTGTGTTCTTCCAGTCATCATTCACATCAGTAGGTAGAGCTGAATGAGTATCTCCACAACCAGGACAAATAATAGTGTAAAAAGTTTGCAATAGAATCTGGATGCACACAATCTCAATGGCTTCCAAAACATACACTTGGAATCACTAGAAGATAGGTGGCCTTCAGTTATCAGGAAACCAAAGATGAACTGTCTCCTGCTAGAAAAACCAAGACAAATGAGTAACTTTATCATCAGGCTAAATGAAGTTGTGTGGGTTTTCTGACATGGTTTTACAGTGCAACTAAGCTCAAAGAGAAATTAAGCACATGGAAGGGTGTTTGAAAATCTATCTAGAACATAACCAAAGAGTTAGCTCAAAACCCAGTTAAACAGATGTGTTAACTCAGATCTGCAGATAACCATTATTTAGTGAGTTTACAAACAATTTGCTTAGCTGAGAGAGTAGTAAAGACCACAAGTTCAACACATATGGCACAAGCTACTTCCGCCAAAACATTGTTTAAATTAACATCTTCACATTTGTCCATAATATGAAGATGAATCTCAATTTGGCCTGGCCACTAGAGCACAGCAGTGCAATGTAGGTATCAGCAGGTTATTACATGGGTACTACTGGTTAGTTTGTCTATTGTTGCTCATGTATTTGTTGATGAAGGTTATTATTTTAATAAAATTAAGAGCACATCTTGGATCTCTTCCATGGCTGCAAAGCAAGATAAGCTGCACAGATGGAATTAAAAAGCCATTTCTTACTTCATGAACTTTTGGCTTGAAAAAAAATTAAGAATGGGTATCATTACATCCACAACCCTGCATGAGAAGCAGCTTTCAGATTACAAAGGGATACTGTGCACTAGTAAAGAAAGCACTATAGGAACAAGTAAGGAGTAAGCAGGGCTGAAACATCAACACACTTGTACTCTCTAGTATTTGGAAGCTATCTCCATGAAAAAATGTAGCAACGAGCCAACTTCACCTTGTAATAAGATTACAATACATGAATTAAGATGCAAGCCCTTACTTATGGTAAGTCAACAACATACCATCACCTGCTTTCAAGGTCTTTCACACAAAGGACTCAATGTCAAAATTGCTAGATTTCAGGGGTGCAGAACCCGATTCTAAATTAACGGGGTCTTGATAATTATCCACTATAACAAGTATTAACCACAGGTGATTAACAGGAAAGGGTTTGAGGTGAGGACAACACTGACAATCTTATTTTTGGACACATAACTTCAAGGGCTGGAGGGTCAGAGTTTGCACTGTATAGTAGAGGCCAGGTGTGAGAGTATAAATGGTGAGACTAAAATCTGCATCCACAAATCTTTATTTCTGCAATTATTTTGCATTCACAGATCTCAACTAACAGTCCACATGACTAGTCCTGCATAAAAGACATCATCAACATTCTCTCTGAAGTAGTGATTTAAGATGAGATTCTGTGCCCATCTATTTAACAAAATTTAAAGGGGCTTTTTTGAATATACAGGGCATGTGTACTATAGAAACGTAAGTGCAAGAAAGACTGGGTAACAACAAATGTTTGTAAAAATGCAGCAGTTACATATACAATATATCTGTTCAGTCAGAACGAATAAAACAGCATTATTTAGTTGCCGAAAGTAAATACTTGCTTTCTTCTGCACACAAAATAAAGAGATTTCTATAGAAATGTAGAAAAGACAACCAGTAACCTAGCCTCTTGGCAAGAAACTGCATCAATATGATTAGCAAGTATCCTCCACAAGGTTGGTATGAGAGATGGTGAGCCAGATGGCAGCCACAGGAAGAGCAACCTCTGCCATGCCAGCTGAGATAACAGATAAAACCTGACAGCAGTGTTCCTCTTAGGTGGCTGAAACAAATGTACAGAACCTGTGAGCAATCTATTTAGCTGAGATCGATATTTGAATAGCAATTCAAGGATAGCAAATGGCTAAAAAGCCACTGCATACACTTTAGTGATTTCCACTAAATGGTTCAGCAGCGGACAGAGCATGTCTTGAATTTAGTGCTGTGAGCCTACATAGCATTGCTGTAGAAAAGCACCTCCTGGAGACAGAGTTGACTGGACAGACTAGCCAAAGCCTCCATTTCCTCTCACTGAATTTTTTGGCACATCTCCTTGATGCTTTTTATGGGTCCTTAAAAATGTATTTAAACCCTTTTGTCTGCTTCTAAGGTTACATACCTTTAGCCTGCATTGTTAAAACTTATTTTCCTTGAGCAATATCAATCTTATCATTCTACAAAGTTCCTAATGGAAGAATTACTGTAGTAAGTGGAACTCATGGAAAAGTTTAAAATCCCCTATTCTAACTTTTCTGAAAGAATTGTGGGATATCAGACCTTCTGCAGCATACCAAATTAGCAAAGGAACAAAACAAATTATTTGGATTATCACATTAGTTTTCAAACATATCCATCTCTGATAGTGCAATGACAGGAGTTCCTCATTGCCTTTTGCACATAAACATATATGATATTGCAATAACAATTTACCAGACAAGAAGTAAAGAGAGCAAAATATTAAGACTAATTCAGCAAAATGTTTCATTATGGGCATAAATTCAACCCTACTTAGCAAAGTGTTAAAGCATATGATTAACTTGGAATATGTTTAAATTCTTATTGTCTTCAGCGAGATTCTGGATAAGAGATGGAAGCACGCACTTAAATGCTCTGCGGAATTGGGTCCTATGGAAGAATGGGCTAAAGGAAACAAAACTGAAAACTCTCCACTTCAGAATCTTACTCAATGCATTAAAATACACACATTCCACAGAAGCAAAGGTTATCCATCAACAGCAAAACTCACATGAGAGATCAAGACCCTGTCAGCTCAAATACTCACTGGAAGAATATACTCTAGTTTTATATGTAACCCATGTTCTCTGATAGGCAACGGAGACCTGCACAGGGCCGCAGATGGGTAGACCACTGGCGTGAAGAAATAAAAGTAATTAGAAAAAAATAAAAAAAGAAAAGAAAGATAGAATGCTTGAGGCACCCCACTATTTCAGATGCATACTTTTCATTAAGTAAATAAGTTATTTTTGAAGTATACTAACACAAAGATAAAATGTTGCTTTTATGGAATTATTTTCATATATCTTTAACACCATCACACATTCAAGAGCATCGCACTTGCAGTTTTCAAGGGACAATGGCTAAATCCAGCCCTGTCATAAAAGGCTGTAATTTTCATTGAAAGCTCTACGAGTCCTAGCAGGGCAGAGTTTGACAGACTACAACTAGTGTCTGTGATAACATCCACACACACCTGTGTTCACAGCAGTTGTGACCTCTTCTGCTAATATTCATTCTTTCAAGCTTTACTAATGATTGGAAGAAAGATAACAAAAAACATATAACAGTGAAAGAAAAATCAATTTAACACTGTAAAAAACCCCATGTAATCTGCTGTTTTAACTCCAATAGCTAGGGATTTATGGTCCAGACTTTGTCCGATGGAGTGTTGTGTTGTTTGGAAGGGTTTTTGTGTGTTTGATTTTTTGTTTAGGGGTTGGTGGGTTTTTTTTCCAAGAACAGTAAGCAAGATAGCTAAAGAGAGATGTACAGTTATTCTCAGAACAGACTGCAAGAATATGGGCAGGGCTACAGGAAAATCATAAGCACAATAATAAATTTTTTTTTAAAAAAAATAATGTGTATGTATGTATTGCATGCTTTCTTCCACTTTCACTGAGCTTTGCAATTTTCAGGTGTCATAAAAGCATGGACAGAAAAAATTATCATTTTGATCTACACCATTATGCACTGTGTAATACCACTTTTGAATCATTAAACAAAACTAACATCATGGGAAAAAGGATGGTTAACATGCCTCAAATGCTAAAATCTCTCTCTGTTTGGACCTGGTGCCAAGAAAAAAAAAAAACAAAACCAAACTCCAAACCCAACAATAAAAGAACCCTCAAAACCACCAATGCACTAAGAGGTAACTTTCAAACATAGAAAACAAACCAAGGACTTATTAAACAAGTGGTCTGTTGGGTTTTGCCTTTTTTCTTAAACTAAAGCATTACAAATAGTGCTAATTTGATCTATATCTTTCAAAATCAACTGGTGGCATATGTTACCCTAAGGTGTAACAGTAATTACCATGCTTCTGAAGTGACAAAAGTACTTAGTGCCAAGCTTGTATGCCAGTATTTCTTTAAAGCTACCTGTTTGTCATTTTGACAATAACAGCTTACCTCTACTTGGTCTTGCTGTGCTATCCGCAAGGCTATTTATTTATTTATTTGAGTTGTTAACGTAGGCAGACTTGACAGCCTCTGCAACATCTTCGCACAAAACCGGAGGCTCAGACCTATTCTGGGCAGTTTCCTGGCATTTTTTTCTAATGGCCCATTTCTAAATTAGCTATGTGTTTCACCTGCACCCCCCACCCTCATCCTATAAGGCTAAACCAGAACAAAGGTTCTACTGGTGTTCCCCATGATAAAACTAGAATAAATTACATCTTGCTCCTGTCGTTCCAGCAAGCTGGTTAATTGCATTTGTTTCATGTATCTCCAAACAGCCTGGTACATTAATTACATTCTGTAACACCAAGCTCCTCTGATTCACTCTGTCACTTCCACTGAGCACTTTAATTGTGTTCCTTCTAGCTACATACAATTTTAAACACTTACTAATAATTACATATCTACAGCCTGATGTTTTCAGTTTGTATACAAAGGTAGCTTCGATACCGGTGGTTTTAAGGATCAAAATATGCTACCATAGGAAAAATAAACAGAAAACAAAATCCCCACAAAACTATGACCCCGCTGATAGATGCAAATGTTTCATTAAATCCTGTCACAGTTAAAACTTCCTACTGCTTAGTGTGTACATACATTGTGCAGAAATTTTTCTTATCAGTAGACCAAACAACATTAAACTGCATAGCATATTATGCAACCAATCTAAAACCGTACTCGAACGTCTCCCTCTTCTTGTCTATTTTGCCTCCTTTCTTGCTAGGAGGTGGAGGAAGATGAGAGGAGGGGGAGAAATACCCAAAGCAGCCTGTGACTGCAAACAATAAAGCTAGAGTCCTTTGCTTCAGGACTGATACAGTATATCCTGGAATCAGCTTCCAGGAACGAAGTTTGCTCTAACAGGCAAAACCAGCCAGGATCTCCGATATTAAATTGACCTGAAGTCTAAAAGACTGTTCAGAAATGCAAATACTCCATACTAGGAGGACTGCGAGCATTTGGCCCCAGCACACACTCCCATAGAACAGTATGGTGTTACAAATCCTCGCTTCCTCGTTGTGTGCTCAGACTACTGTAATGCATCCAACGGCTGTGCTGCAGCACAGCGCCGACCCCTACTCTGAAAGGCAATTTACCCTTGAGCTGTAGTTCTCGCCCTACTAAAGGGTACTGCCCCAAGATGCTTAATTGATGGTTCCCCATCCATTGCTGAAATTTGAAAACCGCAAGAAGTGTTGCAAAGCGGACCCAACGGAGAGTGCGGGGAGGGGAAAAAAAAAAAAAAAAAAAAAAAAAAAAAAAAAAAAAAAAA
>NW_020799091.1:107279237-107435209 GCF_003259725.1 Athene cunicularia | reverse complement strand
GTACAACAGAGTTAACAGTCCTACAAAATGGCTAGCAGAGTCTGCAAGCACTGGAAACTGGCTTTTGTATTGGTGCTGTTTGCCCAAATTCAGAAAACACGACTTAAGTTTGGCTAGTATACAAATGAACAAAGTAAAGGTCAAGCCCCCCCCCCCCAAAATAAAAAGTTATTTAGAGATCTGCTGGAGCATTACAACAGAGGTTCACATGTGGTATGTTTTACAAGCACAGGACATGTCACAGATCAGAAACACCAGCCTATGAACAGAGTTTGCTTGGAACAGTGTTTGCTTCCATTACAAGGTGCAGTCCAGACACTAGAATGAAAAAAACCTGGTCTTTCAGTAACCCTCTATGAACAGAGGAGAACAGCCCTGCAGAGAAGGACTTGGAGTAGTAGTGGATGGAAAACTGACTATGAGCCAGCAATGTGCGCTTGAAGCTCAGAAAGCCAACCATGTCCTGGACTACATCAAGAGCAGTGTGACCAGCAGGTCGAGGGAGGGGATTCTCCTCCTCTACTCTGCTCTCACAAGACCCCACCTGCAGTGCTGTGTCCAGCTCTGAGGCCCCCAACATAAGAAGGACATGGACCTGCTCGAGTAGGTCCAGAGGAGGGTCACAAAGATAATCAGAGGGATGGAGCACCTCCGTTATGAGAAAAGGCTGAGAGAGTTGGAGTTGTTCAGCCTGGAGAAGGCTCTGGGGAGACCTTGCAGTGGCCTTCTGGTATTTAAAGGGGCTACAGGAAAGATGGGGAGGGACTGGTTATCAGGGAGTGTAGTGATAGGACAAGGGGTAATGAAAGAGGACAGATCTAGATTAGCTATGAGGGTATGAGGGTGGTGAGGCACTGGCACAGGTTTCCCAGAGCAGCTGTGTCTGCCCCCTCCCTGGCAGTGTTCCAGGCCAGGTTGCACGGGGCTTTGAGCAGCCTGGGCTAGTGGAAGGTGTCCCTGCTCATGGCAGGGGGTTGGAACTAGATGACCTTTAAGGTCCCTTCAAACCCAAACCATTCTATGATTCTATGAGCATGGCCAGCAAAACAGATATTCTTTGCTTGAATAGCAAAGTCTATACAGAGGAACTGAACATGCCAACTATATGGTCAGCTATGAGCAATATGCCACCTGATGAAATACTTGTGTGAACAGGATGAGGAAGGCATGTCAGTATCAGTTCACATAAAACTTCAGTTCAAACAGTTTTGTTAGGGTGGGACTTTAAAACAGGCAAATGGCACAGTAAGATTGGCCTGATTCATATTAAAGTCAGTCATCCAGTGTGGCAGGACTAATCTGGTAAAACATCAGTAAGATCAGACATAATTCGGTGATACAAGCTGGTTTCATTGGTACCAACCTGTACAAGAACCATGTACAAGTACATGGTTTCATTGCTTCCCTAGTCTGATGTCGCATATCTTTAATTCCTAGACTTATATATCTACATTAAAATATACATTTAGTATATGAAAGATCAGATCCAGTGTTTAAAGTATGACTAATCTTCTTTTCAGGTGACCTCTACCATTCACAGCATTTTTCTTTTAAACCAACATTTCCATTTCTGGTGTTACAAATATATATAAGATACTCTATTTCCTGGTTGCCATAAACACCTCTTTTTACCTTCTCAAAGAGTACAGGCTGAGTAGAGTTGGATCATATAGAATTTATTCTGTATACTAGAGCTATTCATCCAGGGGATCGCTGAAAGTGAGAGAGATCTTTAATATCCAAAAATGTACATGTGATGTCATGGCCATATAATTTGAATGTAGGCAACTAATTTAAGTCAGGAGGCTGGTCTTTTTAGACTCTGGAGTAGAGCTAAAGGCAGATCCAGAGAATAATTCAGAACATGGAATTTTAGCCTAAGAAACACAAAAAGGAAAAAAATGCCACAGTGAGCGTGGACTTTCCCAGAGGACACGCTCTTGTCTTCCTCTGTGCTATTGTGTTACAGGTCATTGGGTTCTGATGTCATCTAACTATTGAATACATGATGAGAGAACAGAATTTATAGGTTTTAATAATAAATGCTGAAACATAATTATTATTACTGCTGCAATCAATAGGATCTTCCACAGGAAGACTAGACCACTGAGAGGTAAATCAGGAGTCAGTCCAGGAAAAGAAGACATGTTGCTAGAAGCAGTGTAAGCACTGTGGCTACATGTCTCACAAATGCCCTTGAAAATTAGTTTTTCTGCTGCCCTTGGCTACCACAATTTTGAGAAATCTACTTTCCTAGAACCACTCTTGTGGATTAAAAAAAAAAGGATTGGTGCCTGAAGCATGTGTTTCTTTCTCTCACAGGTGTCACACTGTGCTTGCAGCACAGTCACCTTCTGCTTCAACACTAAAAATTCCTGAGTTGTGGCATCTTGACTTCAGAGTGTTCCTATGGAAATACCAATCAAGCAACACTAAGAACCCTATTTTGAAATGTCCTTACATTGCTAGACTGTGTTAGTATGTCTGCACTATTTTTAATTACTAGTGCAGCTACAGTACTTACCACAGTTGTAAGAGGGATGTATGCTGTTGGTAAGATAAATATTTGGTAAATTAAATTATTGTGAGTTTTTTGATATACATCATATGGTCAATTTAGGTTTTGCATCCACAGCTCATTAAATGTGCAGAAACTGGTAACAGAAAGATGGTACGGTTTCTTGACAATTTTTAAGCCAGCCTCACCTAAAATAAATTCTACTTGATTCTTTTATGTTTAACTGAGATTCAGAGTAAGCGACAAGCACAAATATTAATGTGATAGATATGTTACAAGGAAAAGATTTTGTAGATCCTACTTTCCATTTGTGTTATGGATGTACTTTTGCCACCCATAAAAAAAGATACGGTGTCTTTCACACTTTGCAGCTTGGTTAAAAAAATTCAAGAAAGCAGAGAAATCGTTCTTAGTTAAAAAAGAATTTGGAAAAGGATTATACATAAAACCAGGGTCAGATTTCTCCTTTCTGGGGGCAGAAGTGGAAGGTGAAAGGAAGCTTCTGGTTGTGGCATTCACAAAAGAATTTCTAAGTTTACTACTGTGTGAAACAATGGGTCTGTTTTCCTGCTGAGTAAAAGATGGCAGCACACCACCCTTTGAGATAGCTGGAGGTGGCCTGCAAAAAGCAACAGCATCTTTGTACTAAAGAGGTAAGACTAGCACATATTAGAAATACATCTATGACTTACTGTAGTAGTGGCTGAATCTCAAAACCTGTAGAGTGAAGATGACAGTGCCTGTCACAATTATAAGCACTGAAGTGGTTTACAAAACTGCTGGGATTCGTATACACTTGTATAGATATGCATAGATCAGGTGGAATTGAACTCATTTCATAGGTGCACAGGGATGGGACAAGAAGCAATGGTCACCAGTTGCAATGTGGGAGGGTTCTAGTTAGATGTCAGGAAACAGTTTTTTACCATGAGGGCAGTCAAACAGGTGCTCAAGGGGGGGTTGTGGCGTCTCTGTCGCTGGAGATATTCAAACTTAATTGGACAATGTCCTAGCCATTGAAGGTGAATGTGCTTTGAGTTGGACTAGATGATCTCCAGGGGTCTCTTCTGACCAATATTTTTCTAAGGTTCCACGATTCTATGACTGGCAATACTCAAAGTTCTGAGCATGTAAGTGTACCTTGTTTGCCTCTGAACACCAAGGTTTCTTAGTAGAGAATTATGCACTGAAGTGTTCGGTAGTACTCACTTCTGTTACAAAATTACACACACACAAGTTATAAATTAAAGAATTAAAGAGTTGCATGATCTTCCTCGAATTTAAGCCATTCCTGTTGCAATACTAGGAGCCTTTGTTGAGTGACTCTTATGTAGACTGAACAGTGAATATTACAGGAATAGAAGAGCGGATCAGAAACGTTCCCCTTTGCAACTGCAGTGTCTAAAATTAGTAGCCTTTCGACCAAGTGCAGTAAGCTGCACATCAAGCTTATGGCTGGCTCCACACTGTAGACTATATCATGAGTTCATTGTTTGCCACAGGACACACTGCATCCTTTCCAGTCTTTCCACAAACTATGTCTAGCTAGCCTTCTCCATGTCAGGAATTTCCTCTTATATACACTAATAATTATTTTCTTCATATTGGTATGTCTGTACCTCTCCCACTTGTAAGGGTTTTGAGTGTACCTGTCTGCTACATCAGGAACTTCTATGACCTCTCTTCTATCCAGGACGCTATGTAAGTTATGCAGTATGTAAAGTTAATGAAGGAGAAGTTAATTACTTAATAAGATGAAGGCACCAATTATGGAATAAAATGCTAACCTACAGAAATAAAAACATCAAAGACATATTCTATCAATTAAAAATAAAATAAGACCCCAAGAGTAATTTTGCTTATTCCTTTGATAATACAGTCCTCTATCCAGATATTTTTCTTAAACATTAACAAAAATGCACTCTGCCCTAATTTACATACAAAAAATCAAACCATTCCTTAAGTGACAAGTTAAGCTTAATTTCAAAAGAGATCTTAGGTTTCTGGAGGGCATAAAGTAGTCATTATATCATTCAAAAAAAAGAACAAGCATTTAAAGTGAAGAACTGGAAGAGGATAAAATCTTATTCCACCTCTATGAGAGATGCAAAGGTGAAATTCTCACTAGAAAAATGTATTTCATCATAGTGAGATCAGACTGATTCATATGAAAATGTGTAGTTACTGCACCCTGACTTCCAAGGATCGGAAAATCAAGCCAAACAGCAACACAACATGTATAACTGTACACAGCAATACACAAATAAGTCTCAAGCTGAACACCATATTCCTACATAATTATATTATAAATAACATTATGCTCTCTTATTAAATGACATATGTCACATTTTCCATTACAAGTGCATATTGACAGCCAGCTACATTAGCCAACAATATTTACACTTTAATTAGAGCTTTTAAAATGGAAATATGTAACTATATATGTACATAAGTTGTTAACGGGGCAGAAATTCATACAAGGAGATTCATATGTAAATGTCCATTATGTAGATACCCATTTGTAGGTGGGCAAATATTCTTTACAATAGGAAGTTTTTAATTTAATCATGTAGGAAACAAGATTTATTATGTCATTTAACAAGTCAATTCACTTGAAAACTCTAATAGACACATACAGTATTGGTTTTCGATCTTAAATGGCTTTTGAATTTAGCTGGATTTTATAGTAACTGTTTTGTAGAAGAAGCAGCAAGACTTGCTGAGTACCCTTTGTTATCTCTGGCCTCCAAAGTGTCAACGGCACGGATAGGTTACTGCTTAGCATGATTTCTACTGTACTACAGTCCTCAGTTGTAATCATATATTAGTCAAACCAAGGACCTGTTGTGGTACCGCAGAGCTTCTGATTTATGAAGATGTCAGCTCCTGAGAATCTGGTCCATCACTATGGTGGCAACCCTAACAGCATTAGAGGCTCTTGCATGTTTCTACCGGTGGGTTGTAATGTTCCCATCAGGCTATGATTCTTTTTTGCAATATGGTGCTGTCAACACTGTTCTCATCAGTTATACATATCAGTGGATTATTAACAATATTTGTCAGACTTCTATATTAGTTTTGTCCCAGAACAGCCTTGCCTCACCTCAGCAATGGAATTACATTTTGCATTGTCTCAAGAAAAGCTTTTAAATTAGAATTGATGTTTCAGTCATATGATTTTTCATTGCTGATGTAATTTAGTTTTCTATCTAAATTTTTATATGGGTATATGACTTATTTTTTTAAAAAGTGATCCTGTTAAAGGCAGCTGAAACACAGAGAGTTCCCCCAGCAGAATTTGGGCTAACATCTCTGCCATGCATGGCAGACTAAAAGAACGGTCAAGACTAACATAAATTTCAAAAGTAAATAGAAAAGAAACATAAAAGGGAAAAACTGAAACCTCAGAGCAAGACTTCACCTTAAAAAGTATACATTTAACCAAAATGACAGATAAATAAATACAAGTGTATTTATACAACCAAGTATCCTGTATAATCACTAGAGGAACTATTGTAATTTGAGTATTTCACAGTTAAAGCTTTTAGAGGATTTAATTGTTTAAATTGTATACAAAATCACCAAAGTTTTACCAGGAAAATGTGAGAATATTTTTCCTCTATGCTGCATATCTTATTATACCAGGAACAGCTGTACCAGTAGATGGTCCCTTTAAAACCAATAAAACTGCAAGCAAAGGGGCCAGCTCAGAACACAGAAACAGAAGCCAATGACTCATTTTAATGTCTGTCTCTGAACTGAAACACAAAATAACAATTACCTCAAAGCTGCTTACTGCCACAGCTAGGAAGCCTCTTTCACATTTAAAACACTCTACCCACACACAACAGAAAATATTTTTTTTTTCTTTTCATTGTACAGCTTGCAGTATTGTGGCTGATGGTGGAATTTAGCATGTTTCAATCTAAGTCATCAGTTCAAATCTTGCCCGTGCTGATGGTGACCAAAAGTTATTACTTGATTCCCAGCTTAAATTATTTTGGAGTCAGCTTTTTGTAGACAAGAGAAACACATTGTGAGCTTATCTGACCCAGACAATCAGCAATAGTTCAGCCTTCTAGGACAACCTTGAGAAGAATAGGGTATTTTGCACTGCCATGGCCCAGAAGGTACTTATCTTGAGAATGAAGAAAGAATTGGGTTTCAACAGCATCTACCACAATGAGATCCTGTAACCAGGACTCTGTATCTATAGACTTTTGTAATATAAATAGTAATTAAATCCCACTGCCACCTTACTCGCTGAAAGATTTTCCAAAGGAAATGTGTCTTCCATGATTCTGGCAAAAAGCTACATAAAAAAATAACTATCATTTCCCAAGAAAAAAAGTATATATATTAGCTCTTTAATCTGTAAAATGGCATGTCTATTAAACTGTCAGATTTAAAGTAAATGAGCCAAAATATGGAGTAAAACCACAAGATCATTTTTAAGTAAAAAAGTGCAAATACCCCTATGTATGAAATTCAAAATATGGTAGTAATCGTTATAGATGTGTGGGTGACATAAAATAGTGGAGATGTGTGCTGGATTATTATTTTGTTGATATTAAAAAAAACCCAAAACAAAACAAACAAGAATCAATTCTGAAGAATATAAGGATAGAGGAATTCTCATCTAAACTTGCACAGAAGTCACTTGAGAAGCATTTTGCAGTATCCTTTAGAAGAAATAGTACAGCCAATTCAAATCACTGAAATAATGCAACAGGCCACCTGGGAAATTTTCCTTCTGTGAGTTGTAGAGATCCTTTTAAATCTACATTTCAAAGAAATCTGGCTTAAATTCTGATGTGCTTTATTGTCATCTACTACTTTTTTTTAGTGATTTTGCAGGGACATAGTATAATGCTAATCATTTAATCATAGCAGTCCTGACATAGATATAGATTTCTAAGTACATTTTCTTTTTCCTTCTTTTTTACCCTGGTAAACCCATTTACTTTTCTTATCACGTGACCTGAAAGATGGTTAGTGATTCAACATATGCTCAGCTAGAACAAGTCTGAACCTGTTAATTTTTGAATGGCCATAAATCTACATTGCTCAAAAGAAATGTACATCTTCTGAGTCAAGAAGGAGCTTGCTTTTTAGTCATCAACAATTCACAGTGTCTATCCTTAAACTACTTCACATAAAAATACCAAGGATTATGTTTCTAAAATCTTGTAGATGCCTGAACGTATCAGTGATCAGCATATCTGCAGAAAAGTGCTTTTTTGGTCCCTGCATACAAGCCTACAGTTGCTTAAGTCATGTCTTTGACAAGCAGTATGTAGAAAAACCGATATAGCCTTCTCTAACACCAACACGACAAAAAGAAGGGAGCAATGACTCTGGAGCTGGATGTCTGCAACCTGCAGAGATGTCTTCTGCTAGGAATAGCAGTATAGATGCAAGATTGGCACAGGGAGGTTACGGCATCTGAACTGTTAAATCCTGGACTTGTAAGCACTGACTTAATCAGAAGACTGCCAAGGCAAATCACAGTGGTGGATCAAACAATTGAGGAAAGTATTCCTTGAAAGAGTGTCAAGATGAGCAAAAAAAAAAAAAAAAGAAATGAGTGACATCAAGTAAATATGAAGAACCTCTGGATTCTTATAAGAACATCTTGAAACATCTTGAAATACAGTGAAAATTTTTGGATGTGAATTATTTTAGTCCCTAGAAATCAAAGCTATAATAATTAATAATCACATTTCATAATCTAGATAAATAGCTGATGATAGAAGATTTTTTTATATAGGAAAAGTGTCCCTTACTACATTTTCCAAACTCTTGCATCCCATTAACATTTTAGATCTACATCATATTTAAGAAGCTTAAATCAAACTGCTTAATATTCTGAACTGACAGACTCATTAAGCTGAACAGTAGGATTGCTGTCATATGCACTTCAGACACTTACAGTAGGAAATGTTCTATTTTTAATTCCAAAGGCTTAAAGAGAAATCTTTGTCGATATAACTGTAATTATATTTCTTTTCTTTGAGAGGCATTACTATATATTTGACATCTCAACTCTGATGATATTTTGGTTGTCTCTTACATTCTAAACTATTTAAGCAAAAAAGTAGAGTGCTGTGTACAACAGCTTTGGTATAGTAGTTACCCATTTTTTAATCAATTCATAATCTGTATTAATTTATGCCTGTCAATATTAAAGAATCATCTACTGTAGCTATAGGTGTTGAGTCTGGTGACATTCTATACTAACTCACAATTGATCTATATTATTTTTATACATGTAAAAATATCTACAAAATTTTGTTCAATGTTTAAAGCAAAACAATTTTGCAGAAAATCATTTCTCCAAGGCCAGGTTTATCAAAACTGTTTAGAGGTGCTTCACAGTGCTGATAGCATCTGTGTGGAAGCCTCACTAGTGTTGCAAGTCAGTACGAGTTCAGTTTCTAGCAATTAGTATCTTTTGAAGGTTCTTAACAGGTACCTATCTAAATATTTTTATCCTGAGAGTGTATGAAAACTTCCATCATGCAGTCTTTGATCTGGAGATCTAGAAAATACCGACTGTTTAAAGGGAGTGTGAAGAGCTAAGTACTTTTCCTTCAGACCAAATAAAAAGTGCAATTACAACTCTTTCAGTAGTAAGATACCTGTTATTAATAGGAATTACCACAGAATTCATCAAGCAGCATGGCTTGGCTTGGTCAGAAACTGTCACATGCACTGAAATAATTACTGATGGAGAAAGCCAAGAAAAACGCCAGAAGACAGTGAATAAAAATGTAAATGAATAACTGCCATAAACAGGAGCAGAAAGGCATTTCCAGGGGAAGAGTAGGAACACAAAGTTAAGTGAACAGACATCTGAGAGAAGAAACTATTTCTAATGCTATTTTGGTTATTTTCCCAGGAAAGGAATTGCATATAATCTCTGAAGATGTCAGGAAGGATTGTAACAAAGCATATACCTGCTTCAGTGTCATCCCCTAAAAAAAAAAGACACATAATGTAAGTCATGAAATACAACTATTTGCCACACATTGTTCTTCTGTATTTTCAATAATGCAAGAAAAGAATATGGATTTTAGCTAATATTTTATCAGAATATCAGATCTCTACACAAAAATCTAGTCCTAGGTTCTGCAGCACCTGATAAAACCATTCTGTTTTTTCTGTTGTTTCCTCAGTACCTCGGGAAGTAGTATTGTAAAGTCTGTTCAAAGAGTCTATTTGTAAATCACTACCTTCACCTTTTTTTTTTCTAATTATATAGAAGTTGAAATTATAATATAAATAGTAATTAAATCTCACTGCCTCATTAAATCCCACTCCCACAACAACATGTTGTTGCTCCTACAACAGCAGCTGCTTTTTCTTTCTCTTCCTCCCTTTCTTTCTCTGTTGAGGTCCAGCTGAATAGTAGAGTTCAGATGAATCATTGTACTTCATTGGAGGCTGACCATATGGGTTAGTTGAGACTACTAAAGGACTTCAAGATAAAACATCCTACTATAATTCTATTTGTCTCAAAACTTGTTTCCTTGGGTTATGATGCTATTTTTATTGATAAAAACATGCACAACTGTATGTTTGTATTCTTGTGTACAGTATAGGAGTTTGGACATGATGCTGCCGTTTGTCTTATGAACAGGTTTCTGAACTGAGACTCATAGTGATACGTGATTTATGTAAGTCCATACAATGTTTTTACAATAAAATTAGTCCCCTAACTGGTGATTTGGATTTGTTTTTATAAGAGGCAGACACTGTAATAAAAACATTTTGTTAAAAAATCCATTGGTGAACTCAATAATATTGTTCTGTCTACTTATTTTGGCTCTTTTTCCTCAGTGTAAAGTTGCATACTGAAGGCATTTCCTCTGAAAGTTAAGAAGTGAGGTCACTGAAATAACTGTGATAAGATACTCTTTCTGTAGCTTCTGAAATTAGATATGTCTATCTTATCACCATGTTTGATTAATTCCACTACAATAGAGTCATCTCTTGTTTTCATACAAGCTCCTTTCATCTTCAATTTAACTCCTTTTTAGTTTTGAGAAAGAATACATCTTTTGAAAGAATAATCAAAAGAAAGCAAGAATCCAGAGGGGGCATCTACATACTAGGAGATAAATTTCCAATTTTGCTCTTGAAGAGGGGCAGCTACCTCATAGATCAGTTTCTATTTTCCTCCCTGATTTGCTCAGGGTGAACACTGCTGACTTAAGAAAAGGTCTATGTAATTTCATATGGTGAATCAAAGAAGTACACTATTTATTTTTAACAGATATAAATTCTAACATCACCAGGTATGATTCATCTTTTTCTCAACAAGAAGTAACTTCCTCAAGAGAATTAAGAAAAATATCTCTTGGCTAGAATAATCTATATAAAGCAAAGCACTCACTGCATGTTTAAAAATACTTTAAAATATAAAATCTTTAACAGTCTGCGGATAGCATTACAGCCACATGACATTACTTGAAAACTTGCCCTGAAGTGTATCTCAAGACTGTGGTAACTCCCATTTCATATAAAAGGAAGATATATCACTGTTAAGCCTAGTGCTATATCTCATGGAAAGCGGTGGTGAAGTCCAAATATTGACTGTAATATGAACTAAAACATAGTCGTCATGGCAGGGAGTAAGTTTTTAACACAAATCATTTTACTTTTTCCACAAAAATTATAATTGAATTTGATACCAACACATACTTTTGAAGAAAAACTAAAATCTAGTTGAAAATTTCTAGCCTAGTCTAGAATGTGACTCTACTTAGGAAAAAAGAAGAGTTATGGGAAATTTTTGACTTGGGATTCAAAGGTTTGAATACTGCTCTCTAACTTAAGTGTGCTTTGTTCTCTGTAATACCTAAACATTAAATATACAGCTAAAAATAGGTCTTACATTTCATAAATGCATTATCATCTGACTGTGGAATGGACCTGAAAAGCAAAATTTGCATAGTCTGCCTTTGATTCATGGATAGAAGGAAAACTTTAATATTGCATGATCCTACAGTAACCTTTGTTTCAAGTTCCAAGGAGACTGTGAATGAAAATGGAGTGTACTGTTAATATATCACTCACAGACAATGGAGAGATGTAATCTCTAATATATTGTAATCTTCTGTGTGTGCATCTCATAAATTTGAGACAAACATAAAAAAGTACCTATGTTAAAAATTAGTTGCACTATATTATTGGTGTTGCTATCCTTCACCCTCTGTAGGTATATATGTATGTATGTACTTTAAAATAGAATTAACCATGGCTAATCTAAAAGCCACATGGCTATGGTAAAATAATACCCACACCTTGTAAATTGATTTTGGGTTTCCTGATTCATTTATTTTAAAAGTTATTTCCTCAGAATCTTCATGGTCAGCTGAACTAGAAGAAAAAAAGAAAGTGCATGACTTGGCTAATCTTTTCTGTGTTGTAATTAGAAAGTCATTCATCTTGCTTGTATATTTTGCTCCTATGACCAATTTTTTTTAAATCTAGCTTGCCAAAACCACAGTAGAATTAAAATACCTAATTCCCACTGAAAGCAAAAGTAATGTTTTACTTGCATATTTTGAACTACCCAAAGCTTCTCTCTGTCTGCCCCAGAATGTCTGACATCTAGCTCATACAGAGTAAATGAATTAGCAGTGAAAATTATGTTTATAAGAAAACTATGGTGATATTGATAGATTTCATTAGAGGTGCATCTAATACTTTTTTTTTCTACTACTTGTTCTTTACTCTGGGATTTCTGAAAAGCCTGCATAAAAGCATTCCACAAGACCTAACAAATAAGATGTAATGTATAACAAATATGTAAGAACTCACAGATGTTTTTCCAAAGGATTGTTGCTGTAACATAATGTAGTAGAAACATGTCTTTGTCTCAGGTACAGTCTTTAAATTATTTTATTTTAGATCTGTGGGATAATTAGTTTCAGTTTCAGTATAGCTCTTGCAGCCTATGGACACTCACCCTTCCCCATTCTCTAACTGAAGTTACGAGACCATAAAGGAACGTTCTTCACAGCAAGCAGTTACTCTGTCACCCCAGAATGAGCTTTCCTTTCCTTTTCTCTAGGAAGATTGCTGCTCTAAAGATCAACATCCAAAACCTTTTTGTTTTAAAAAAAAAAAATAAAAAATCACACATAATTTCTTCCAGGCAAAATACTTCCTTAGTATGTGAAAACTGCTCTGTGTCTACTAGGAATCTGTGGTACAGTCTCTGCTTGGACTGATAAATGAATGTAGACAACAACTAAGTCTCTTTGTTGAAAGCGAATGCTAATGACATTTATCCTGTGCTTCATGATAAACTCATTTAAAAGACTGAAATGCTGGGGGAAAAATCGTGCATGTTAGGAAATATGCATAAACTATCCTTTACTTGCTCAGTTACAAACTGTTGAGAGTAGCATCAATACATACTTAAATTATTTTTTAAATCCTTGTGTATATCTGAAGAATAGTTAACTGTTCATGCTACTATACAAGTAACTGGTTTTACAAAAAAAAACCCAACAAAAACAGAATATATATATTAAAGCACAATGCAACGGTCACAAGCTCAGAGCTATTCAACTAAGAATCTGTTCTCTCTACTTATTTAAAGTTCAGTTGTCACTCTGAGGGTGATGTTACATGTTATGATTGAGCTGATCTGCCACCTTACCATTACTGCAAGTGAAGGATCCCCCACCTCTTTCCCAATCCTTGTCCTCCCTGAACACGATCATGATCATGCAGTCTCCAGCTTTCCTTACCTAGCTCCAAGGCATGTATTTTTAGTCTGAATTAATTTTTTGCCAGCTTAGCAGTATGAACCAATTCTGTAGAAGTCCAGTGAGTGCCAACAGCAAAACAGAGGAAGGGAGAGGAGGAAATCATGCAAGGAAGGAAAGTTTACTTCTTTCAGTAATGGCAAGTTCTTACATCAGTTTAAGTCACATCACCTTATCCACCTTGAGTCTACCAGTCCACAGGACACAGAGCTGATGTAGCGTCTTGTTGCCACAGAGAGAAATCTAGCAACCTACCTTTCCCCATCCCAGCACTTTTAATCATTTCTTTCCTTCCTTCTTCTAGCTACACAGCCTTACTTCCTCCCCGTCATTGGACAAAACTAACTCATTAAAATCAGAGAAAAAAAAAAAAAAAAAGCAACTTTTTCTCTGTGGGGTTCAGTAATTTTCTGTGTTTTTAGTGAATTAAGCAGGCTTGCAGAGGGCCAAAGAAAGTAGCAGTAAAGGGAATGGGACGGAAAACAAGTGAGGATTGCTAGCCAAAGCTGCCCTGTAAAGCTGTCACTCACATACACCTCAAACCAGCCTAAGTTGGTGAAGCCTTCTGAAGCATCAGTCTTAGCTTCACTCCATCTTTACCTTGCTCTTCCCCTTCCCTCGCATAAGTGTTTGTGTCTATGCACCATGAACAAGTAATTAAGCAATTTTTTTCCCCTGGTGTTTTTCCCCCCTTGGTTTAACTTGGATAAGCTTTTTCTTTAACTGTACATTTTGGGAAAGAACATATTTATTTCAGAAAACATGTTTTCCCTCTGACTTCTATATTTTTCAGTAAGTGCAATGGTGAATGATGTCCGCATTTTCTCTCACATAGCAACATTAAGAGTTTTGTGAATTTCTCTTTTTGCTGTCCTGTGCCTTTTCAAAACTCTCCCAGGTTTGGAAGTATATAACAAGTTTTTTTGCATTGTAGTTTAATTTTATAGCTGTCACTTTTCCAAACTTTTGAAGATCAAGAAACTCACAGTAACAGCAAAAATCAAAAAGTATTAAAATTAAATAAACTGTGGAGGAATTCTAGGATCATCCATTCTGCTAGGTTCAGTATAAAAGTCAATGATAGGATGGGGCAAAATTCCTTTTAAAAATAAAATGGCAAGTGTATATGTTCACATTATAATCTTAGATTTTATATTAAAAAAATAAATTCACAAAAAATGTGCATATACAAAATCAAACAGCTTTTATTGCGTGTAGATGCTTTCAAGAATAGATGAGTTTTGGCAAAGCACATTTTGAAGAAGGAATTAATTTCACCTCGCTCATGATCTGTTTAGTGTACAGTTGATGTAAATATGAGAGAGAGCGAGATGCCCAACTTGAATTATCACTGACTGTGTTGTACCTGTTTTGTACAAAACCTGTCATGTGTACTACTGTTACCTCCCACTACTCTAGTCTCAGGTCTACTTGCTAGTGCAATTAATCTTTCTATTAATTCGTTTTTTCTCTCAATATCATGTTTAAGTGAATGGGTAAGAACTGTCCTTAGAAATACATGCTATGCTTGTGGGAACTTTTAGCACCTAGTAGGTTCCCTCAAGTCAAACTGACCAATCAATTTCACATAACTGGTTTCTTGGAGGAGGAAAAAGACCCTGAACAAATATTTCACTAATAGCGAAACACGCTTTGGCAGGAATATAGGGTTTATATATGTATTAATACTGAGCTCCCAAGTAGGGTGCTTGAGGTATGACGAAATAGGTAGCAGCTTTGCTACTGTTCCTGTAGTTTATCAAAATGACCTGCAACTCTTCTGCTGAGTTTCCAAGAGAAATACTCAACAGCTAATGAACACTTTTTGCTTTGCCTTGCCTTCCAAGCTCCTCTCCTTTTCAGAATCCATAGTGCCACATTTTTTCTAGTCTTGTTGAATTTGTTACTTTATCTGCCTGAAAGTACTTTCATGTTAAGCTTCCCTAAAGGACCAATTTCTGAAAGTTAGTATTTACTCAAGAAACTTGTTTAAATATGCTGATGGATTAATTAGCATAATCTTCAAATGCTAGTATATATTTATTTATTTCTACACTGATCTATTTATTTATTTATTTTAAGGGCAGGAACACCACTGCTTCTAAAGTATGTCCAAGTAAGTTTTCTCCCCTTTCTCATCCCTCTTTCTCTTGAACAAACTGACCCTCTCCCACAAGGCATTTTTTCAGCTCTTGACTGATAGAACATACTCCCTTTCAAGTCTTGCAAGTTGAATGAACAGTCAGTCATTTTCACTGCACAAATCACAAAAAAAGAAACCAAGGAAATCTGAGATCATATTCCTGTATAAAGGCTGAGTTTATACTGCTTGAACAAGCGTATCAATCCTTTACTGCCTGTGAACTAAAAATAAGCCTGTTACGGTATAAGTAACAGGTAATTCTTTGCTGGCTATATGTGTACCTTATTATGTGAGACAAAAGATTTGTTGACCATTTAAAAAATGATGCAGGATACAAATGGCAAATAGTAGTGATCTGTGTTCTTGCATTTGTTTGGATTACTTTACAAGCATATTTTCAGAAGTGCAATAGAACTTCCTATTCCAGGTTTACTCACTGTAATGTGAGTAGAGAGAGAGTGTGCCCCTGAGCACTGGCAATTCCTGGCTACAGAACAGTCTCTTGTCCCCACAGAGAATATCTGTGGGTCAGTCATGCTTCTTTAATGAATTCCCAGAACTGGCCTGGTATTTGACTATACTGATCTAAAAGTGAAAAAGTGAACTTTAAAGAAGTTAGTCCTAGGTGTCTGCTGAGAGAATAGAAACTATAATTACACTGTAATTTTAAATATATGATCTTATTAACTTTTTCTATTGTTATTTTTCCAGCTATGTGTTTATAGATATATTTCAATGAAGGCTGACTCTTTAGTATTGCTGCTATGAATTATACTAGTGTATAATATAAAGATGATAAATGACAAGTTAAACTGTTTACAACTGATACATAATAAGATATTTACTTATTTATTTAGAAATCAGTACTAGGTATAGACTGTTCTGTTGTACCATGGATGGTATTAAGATGGTATTAAAATAATCTAAAACATAGAAAGGATATATTTCCATTTTTTTTCACAGCATTAAAAAAGATATCTAAACAAAGACATAAGATTGCTTTAATTAAGTTGATTTCTGGTTTCTAGAAGAATTTTTGTTTTATCTCAAAACTCAGTACAGCTTTTTGAAATAAAAGAGCTGTTGGTTTTGAGTAATAACACTACATATGGTTAACACCAGACAGTGCCTGTATAAGGCTGGAAGCTGCAAGCTGAGATGTGAAAGTAAAGTGGGAGTGAAACGAATGAGATGTCAGCTACATGCTCAGTAGCTTTTCAGGCAGTATGTTTGAATGATCATAACAGTATTACCATGTACTGAGTTATTATTTGTTATATGATACCAAAGAAATTGTTTATTATTACAATCTGTCCTGTGTAAAACACTTCTGGAAGAAGAGCTATCACTAATATGTAGCAATATATTTGAAGGAACTCATAAATACCCTTGATTTGATTTCATTTGTGAGGCACTATTACATACCTAGTGTGTAAGACTGCCTATTGTTGACCAGTACCAATAGAATTGCCAAGACTTACCCTGCACCTGTGTTTTTGAACACCCTCCTTTTTATTGAATTTGCTGGGATCAATGCCAATTATTAGATTTTAATACCATTTATTTCACCATGAAGATGCTTCAGTTATGCTAATAGCTTTGATCATTTCAGGTCCTAGTCAAAGCCATATTCTCAGTACTACTACCGTAATCAAACAGATCTAAACACCAGAAACTAAATAATTAAAAATGCTTTTATGTGTCCAATTGTGTGTTAAACCATTGTAATTTTAATTATCTAGTTATATAATACTTAATTGTATACCATCTAATAACATAATACCTCACATATAAAATCCTTGGTTCTCTATGTGATCAATCCTTACACTTAAACAACCAGTTAAAATAGCAAATCGGAGCACTGCAGCAGCAGGAAATTACAGAGGATTGTTTGGGGATTTTATGCAGTCTAAGAATCACACATAAGTTGCATAATCACTCAAAGATCACGAGGCCTGTAAAGATACAGAATCAAGGATGAGAGCACTGTTTCATCTGGTGTCAACAATGGAGTACTGCATCAAGTTTTAGTTTCTGCACTAAGTGATTCAGAATTCAAGTGACACTTGACAGATACTAAACAGATCTTCAGGGAATAATTTAGAGAACTTCTATATAAAAATTTTAAGGAAAATTTAAAGATCCGTATTCATTTAGAAATTTTGCACACAGGAGCTGAAGTTGTTGTATGCTTCTACTACAATTATTAAAAAGTCAGTATCAAACACTCAGCTATTATCCCACAAGCGTAGGTTATTCCCCAGTATTTAGAACTGAGGTTGAATGCTCTTCTATGGGACATCTTATCAGATCAGAAAAAAATCAGAAATTGGCTGCAGGGATTATTGGAAGACAAATAATATCTGGTTCATTACAGAAGGTCAGAATAGACAATGTTATCTGGGCTTCAGTTCTTTGAGTTTATGGAAGTTTTCCATTAATTGAAAGGAAATTTGGACTGTGTTGCTCCATTTCACACCAGAACTGTTAATTAGATGCATCAGCTGCTTAGAATATACTTATCTTGATTGCAAATATGTGCAATCTCTTATTTAGTATGCTGTATCCCATGAAAACTCTTGAGTGAAAGCAGTAAGTGTGCTATGGAACAAATCTCAGTCGTGGTGATCTTGCCTCTTTCATTGCTTGCATATGCTTTCAGTTATTCAAAGCCTATAGAACAGCTAGCTGAATGGAGATACGTAAGGACAAGTTGGAAGATGCAAGTTTACACAGCCAAGTCTCACTTTACTTCAGGCTGAAAAAGTTATATTCTTTTTTGTAGCCTTTTTGGTGATAGTTTTATTACTTGTATGTCTTAGGAGGACTTTTAAAAATAGAAATAAATTGCTCTTTCATATAAAGTTACTTACCAAACAGCAGCAAATATTGTAGTACCTCATATTATATGCAGTCAATGAGGTAAGATATCTTTCTCCCTATCATATGAACTGTGTTCTACAATCTCAGGTGTTTGTAGTTAATTGTCCACTGAAGAATCAAATTTTACACATAAAAATAATAATCCATTTTATGCCTTGTAGGGGAAAAAAATCTGCTTAATTTCTATGAAAGTATATGTTGATTACTAACACAGGACAATTGGTTTAATAATTTAGTATGATGTCTGCAAATAAAAGGTATGAGGTTTTCTGCCTTTTTAACCTCATCAAGTCAAATTTAAACTGGACAATCAAAATAAATATTATACTTCCAACTGAGGAAACAACACATATTTTCATATGTAGGAGTCTACTGTTAGCTACATTTGATGCTATTCTAAAAATTTTGAGGACTGTACCAGCCAAAGAATGTTGCAAAAGGGAGTCATACAGTTGAACAAGACAAGTTCAAGGGGAAAAAGGAGATTCTCTTTTTCTGTGGTCAACAGTTTCCATACCACATTTCTGCTGAAAAGAGAAAGTAAAAGCTCATGTCATGGATGATAACTGCTTCTTGTGTTAATTGTTGGGTTTATATATATACAAAAAAATTCTAGTAAAATATATAAATATATATATTTTACATATATATATATATATAAAGAAAAAATCACAGTAATGAGTTCAGTCTGTTAGTTAACTCCTTTGTCAATTTCTACTTATGACAGATTTTTGAAACTTGTGTGTCAAATTCTAATTCCCTTACTCAAAGTAAATACCACTTTTCAACACCAGTAAAATTATGAGTCTGGCAGAAGCAGATATACCAGACCTATTTAATACTAGATAAAATGGTGTTTATGTCTTAACTCTATTTTGTACTGAAAAGATCTATAATCATCACATTGGTTTATCAGTACCCTGGGAATGCCCTTTCACTGGTTCCATTTGTGATACATTCACTATAGTGAGCAACAGTATGTTTAATCCAAACCTTTAGAAATAGGTTTATGATCAGAAATTGCTTTTAGATTCTAGAAAAAAAAAAAAAAAGTTCTTGAAGGATTTTAGTGAGTTGCATGCTGAATTGTTTCAGTGAGTTCAATAGGTCATGAATCATGTGAACTTGTCTGACACAATTCTTTCATTTAAGATCAGAATTCCACTGTGGTTTGGAACACATTCATTGTAATGATCACAAAAATATTTTTAATATTTATGGAATGGTACTGCAGATCCCACTGTAAATTCAGAGCATATGTTTACCAGTGACAAGAAACAGAGGAATGCGCTAAATTTTATGAACTGTTAATGAGTCAATAAATTGACTGTTTTGCAGCCAGAACTCTGTTACTACTGGCATTGTCCAACATTCCAGTCTGGATTTCTTATCTAGAAAGAAGTTATATTCTAAATTTTAACTATTTCTTTCCTTATTTTGCTTCACATTAAGGCCTTGTGTCTTAAGAAGAAATACGCAGTTGAATAAGAATCACGAGGTATGTTTCTCACTATTGTGAGGGTAGGAAGTATATCAGAATATAGGTCTCTTCAGCATCACTGGTTTAGTATCACAATCACATCATGTGATATAATCCCTTTCATAAACTTTTCAAGATCCATTTAGATGTAGTTGGACTGCAAGATAGTCCTCAGAATTTAAGTGCTGTAATGTTGAGAGATGTTTCACATTGATTCCCAGCCATATTTTTATCCACGTGTTCTGCCAATGTTTAAAGAGCTTAAACAGCTCTTCACTGGTTTTGACTTTTACCCCTTACGGTAGTTATAGATACGGTTCATAATTCCTCTCAGCCTTTGCTTTTTAGACTGAACAAACCCTACATGGCTGTATATGTACCAATTTACCCTTCCTGGATGTGGGCAGCCAGCACTGTACATCCTATTCTGCTGAGGTCTGATGATAGTACTAATGATTTTATATTTCTGCTAAAAATATTTTTCCATATGTATTCTTGGATCACTTTCATTTTATTCATGACTAAGACTATTGACAGATAGCGGTCTGCTATATCCCAAGTCCGTTACTAGACTCCTTTTCTTTTGATTCTCAGTTATTTCTGGATAGCAAGTGTCACGTTCCAGACAGAAACTCTTGCCTTTTGCATTCCTGAATTTTGTATCATTTCTGTTACATCCAGATGTTCCTGTATGGTATCTCAATTATCTTCTGTATTAATACTGTCTAACCATTTCTCATTGGCAAATCTTGTTGAAATGGTTCCCTTTTAACAGTTCTGAGACTAATCGTGTCAGAAAGGAATGGTTAGGCTCCTGTTTGACTGATACTTCTTGGTTTGTCTCATTGCTGTATGCTGTTTATCCAGTTCCTCATACATCCACACATTTTCTTCTACTAATTCTGACCTTCTCCATTTTAAGTAATACATGTCCATATAGTGGTATTAGAATGTTTTACTGTGGTTACTTACCTAAAGTCTGAAACATTTGTCTGGAAATAAAACTATCAGTATAGTCTGGCATGGTATACCTTTGCATTTGATCTAAATTACCTGCACTACCATGTCTAATTGTTCAGAATTTCACATACTGCTGCAGTCAAATTGCTAAGCCTATAGTTATATACCACTTCCATTCTTTTCCTTAAATATAAAAAGTGCCCCGAATATTCTTACATAACATAGTGAAATCTTAGTTGATGTTGAAAATACTTGCCATGTGACCTTATGGCTCAGATTTGTTATAATTCTGAGATGGAAACTCTCCTGGTCACTTGGTAAAGAGCTACTAGTGCTTCTAAATTAATTTCCATTTCAGCTATGGTAATTTCTTATGCTCTGATAGTCTACTGTTACTCCCATGGTCAAAGTCTTTTGTTGAAAGACTTCCTGTTTAAAAACTGAGGTGAAGTAGTTATTTAGTTCTGAAGTGTACTGAATCGCCACTCCATATGATTGAAGTAATTTTTCTGTTTGTTTTTACATCCTTTCCAAGACCTTGTTCAGCAATTGTCTCCATCCCTGAACCCTGAATTCTTTGCTGACTTGTCCTTTTTCCCAATTTTTTTGTACTATAGCATTTTTGATGTGACCATATATCCTGAAAGGGTTTTTGCCCTCCTTCTCCTTGTTTGATACACAGATTCATGATCGTTCTAACTATTTTTAATTTTATTAATCCCATCACAACCAAATTCCTATCTCCTCAGTTAAAACTATGATTCTTTTAGGTACCAGTGGAATGAGCACAGCTAGTGGCCCATGAAAGCCTGGAAATAAAGTTATCTACTCATAGACCAAATGGGATGACAGAAATGTGAGAGGAAATATGAAAGAGCAAAACCAAAGTGCTGATAGAGTGTTCTGTTTTGTAATGATTTCCTGTAATTGCTATAAACAGAGTAATATGGACTTTAGTTTCTAAAATTCAACCAGTTAAAGGCTACCTGAACTATACTATCAGTAGTGCTGCCTATTCCTCTTGCAGATCAAATGGAAAAGCTAATGCATCACTTCATTTTTACTTACAATTCCTTGTACTGTTTCTCTCGGGCCTCACCTTTCTGCAGCCCAACCGCTGTATTTTTAAATACATCTAAAGCATTATTCTAGCACTGCCAACCTGAATAATGCTTGTCCAAGAATTTAGTACCATCCCATTGCAACATTTGTCATTAAATTAAGATGCTTGACCAAGAAGCTAATCTTTTCATTGCCATTTAAATCCACCAGTCACAAAGATCCTTCCAATATGTTCCTAATTAATTGCATCATATACTTTTATGTTTGCTGCACTCTAAAGGCATGTTAGCTAGCATATTCCTTATGATCCAGTTGTGTGACTTACAGTTAAGAAAATGTGTTCTTTTGTGTCACTGAATACAAAGACATAGAATATAGTGTAGCTGGATTATGATTCTATCTATAATATGTAGAATATGCATGGTACAAGCACACAGGAAAATATGGCCTTCCCAATCTAAAAAGAATATTCTACTCTAAGGGAGAAAGTGCAACCAGAAGAGTGGGAGATAAGCATACAACCATATGTTTTCTGGAAAAAGTTAGGGGTTTTAGTTCATCATACAAAACATGAAGACTTACCTGTCTGTACAAACAAACCTATTTACCTCGTCTTTGCTATGGTAATGAGATACTACTAATATTTTGTTCTTCTACTTTATAGTATGACTCCCAGCTTGC
Source organism: Athene cunicularia (assembly GCF_003259725.1). Taxonomy (NCBI): domain Eukaryota; kingdom Metazoa; phylum Chordata; class Aves; order Strigiformes; family Strigidae; genus Athene; species Athene cunicularia. The sequence goes on along the minus strand of NW_020799091.1, from coordinate 107,412,698 downwards.
AGACAAATAGAAGTTTTCAAACCTGCCTAAATGTATTAGGTAGAGAGTGTTAGGAAATGATTTTGACTTGCCATTCTGTGGACGTACAGAGGCCCAGATTAAGTAAACTAAACATTATTGCAGCATGAAACAGGAAGTTTAAACATTTTATTGGCTTTGGGTCAGAGAGATAAAAGAGAATAATACAAGCTAAAAAACTCTGAAGACACTAAAACTGACAGAAACATGTCAAATGAGGTAGTGAAACAGTATGTGACCTTCTGGGACAGAAGTTAACTGTTGAAACAATCTGCAGCTGATAAACAAGCAGCACCTCACAGAATAATCATGCCAGTAGTTCAGATTTTTCTACTGTCATTTACTTTTGCATAAACTGAACAATTAAATGGCAACAGCTTGGGATGCTACGATTCAATGAGAAATGATTTACATCACTTTCACAATCATATGCCAGGGCCATCTGTATATCCAGGCTGTCCACAAAACTGCCTGAGTTAGTTATGACTCATATTGCTAAATCTACTGGACAACTGGTTGTCTTTTAATTGGTAGAAGAGGGGAAAGTTCTCTCTTTACCCCTGAAGACTTTGTTAAAATTTAGAGACTATTTATGTCCAAAGTATAGAATAAAACTAGAAGAGTAGCCAATGCTTCTAATAATATTTTATTTATCTACTATTTTACACAGCTTTTTTCATTCTTATTCTGGCTAGGGAAGGGCATCTGTACACATACTTCATGTGTTACATTCATCAACATCTCCACAGCGAGTGCAAGCCAACGTGACCAACCTGATCCAGCAAAAGATATCCCTGCTCATGGTAGAGGAGTTGGACTAGATGATCTTTGAAGATGTCTTCCAACCCAAACCATTCTATGATTTTATGATATTGTTATGGTTTGAGCCCAGAGGATAACTGAGCACCACACAGCTGCTTGCTCATCCCTTCCTCCTCAGGAATGGGAAGGAGAAAAATACAACAAAAGGCTCAGGAATCCAGATAAGAACAGGGAGGGATGACTCACATATTATGGTCACAGACAAAAGACAGACTCATTAAGGGAAGAGAAAGAACATCAATTTCATTCAAACACCACCACCACCACAACTTAAACAGAGTAGGCCAGTGAGAAGTATAACTACATCTCAAAACCACCTTCCCCCCACCCCTCCCTTCTTCCCAGGCTTATCTTTGCTCTCGATTTCTGTACCGCCTCCCTGCCAGTGGCACAGGGGTGCAGGGAATGGGAAGGTGTGGTCAGTCCCTCACATGTTGTTTCTGATGCTCCTTTCTCCTCAGGGAGAGGACTCCTTGCACTCGTTCCCTGCTCCAGCATGGGGTCCCTCTCACAGGAGACAGTCCTCCATGAACTTTCTCTGACATGAGTCTTTCCCATAGGCTGCAGCTCTTCCCAAGTTGCTCCAGCGTGGGTCCCTCCCACACATTGCAGTCCTCCCAGTGCCAAACTACAATAGTGGGGCATCTTCCCTCAGAGCCTTGGCCTCCTTTGGGCACAGCCACCTGCTCTGGCATGGGTTCCTCCACAGGCTGCAGGTGGGCATCTGCTCCACCGGTGACCTCCATGGGCTGCAGGGGCACAGCCCGCCCTCTCACTGCGGGCTGCAGGGGAGTCTCTGCTCCAGTGCACCTCCCCACCGCTCCTTCTTCCTTCCACTGACCTGGGTGTTCTATAGGTGTCTGTCTCACAACTCCTCCTCCCAACTCCCACGCCTCCTCCCAGGTTCTTCTTCTTAAATATGCCATCACAGGGGCGTGGACACCGTAGCTAATTGGCTCAGCCTTGGCCAGAAGCGAGTCCGACTTGGAGCTGGGGGAAATTCAAGAAGCTTCTCAAGGAGGCCACCGCTGTTGCCCCTCCCCCACTACCAAAAAACCCCTACACACACACAAACATAACACAGGTATTTTTAAAATTTAGTCCTTGATACATTTGCTAGCCAGACCAGGGTTCCTTCAGGGCTAAGAGATGTACTTTCCAAGACAAGAAAAATTGTAGATGGACAGAACATATTATTACACACATTTATGTTAAATTTAAGAGAGCCTTTTATCTTTTGCTTACACAGCAGCTGCAACTTAAACAGTTAAATAAGTAGCTTTTAAAGTTACTATTCACTATATGCCACAGTTGCACTGCTCTGTGAAAACTCCCCTATGAGCCTGATGGCAACAGTTTTTGATGTACCATTGCTAGACTTTCAATATCTCTCACTCTAGACAGAAAAGCCTTATTTTAGACTGCAGCAAATGACCATGCACCAGCCACTATTTAAGTTTACCAAGAGTTAAACTTCTAAATTCTTAAGATGTGATGTTAAAGCTACATTTGCACTTCAAACTGGCAAACTGATGGTTATAAGTCTAACATTTCTCAAATAAAAATGACATCTCTTTGTTGGTCATGCCTATTTGATTTTTCTTGAGCAGGTGATAAATTTACTTTCTCAGAATTCCAGTAATTACGATATCTTTTTGTGAATCTTACTTTATAAAAATGCTCTGTTTCTAACAAAAACTGGCCATCTAACAAAATCTGTCTTCTACTAAAGGTACAGGAGAAGAGAGGAAGATGACAGCCTTCATGATTCCTCATCTAGATTTTATTTATTTGAAGTCAGAACTGGCAAAAAAAAAGAGTAGTGCTGTCTTGGAGAGCAGACAGTGTATAATAAATACTGCAAACTTCTGCTTTGAAGACACTGACAAATACATTTCTCCTGAGGGTTAAAATTAGCATCCGTGGTGGCAAACACCAGGATGCAATCCTGTCCCCACTGACATCAAAGGAAGCTTTTCTCTTAATTTCAGTGAAACCAGAATTTCCTCTGAGGAGTCCTGCAGCCATGGTGGGGAGAGTATTTCCTACTCAGCTAGTAAAATAATAATTTCAGCAGTAAAATGGATTTGCACCCATTGTATTTCTTTCCTCCTTAACGTTTTTAATTCATTGAAAAGGCTTAAGCCAACACTTCACCCTTTAAACTTAAAAAAAAAAAAATTATGTCAATGGAAAAGTAATTTATTTTCAGATTTCTATTGCAATGATAGCTTTGGTAACAATTCCACAAATACCATTCTATATGCATCCTGTCCATCTCTTCTTAACATAGAAATGAAAAGATTATGTAAGAGCTTCTGTTTAATCTCCTCCACTGTGTGTTAAACATTCCAGAAAAAGAAGCCATTTTTCTTGAAACAAGGAGGTTATTGACCCAAACGGCATAAACCTCACATCTACAATGTCAACAGAAAAAATTACTGCTGAAGGCTTGAAAGTAGTATTTGCCCATGTAAATTCAAAGGCATGGCCCCTTTTTATCTGTATGTTTTTCATGTTCACTGTTATGTGAAAGTCCGATTAAAAGCTTTTCAAAATAACCTGAGTGTGTAATTAGGGGGCACACAACCCCCATCCTGAGGTTAATATCCTCACAAACATGCAAAGTGCAAATCTAGCAGAGAACCAGTCTGTTTCATTATTCAGTTCCAGTGTCTCTCCCCTGCACTTAAAGGCTTACAGTGTTTTGCAGAATGATACATTCATTGTTGATTTATCAACTTAGAGAATGAGTAGTTGTTGAGATATTCATGTTATACATACTAATAAGTTAGTATTAATATTAATAAGTTGGTATATTCATTTTTATCTGGATTTGAAGACTAATATTTCACCCAAAAGTCAAGTGATTTTTTTTCTCCCTTTCAATTACTGCATTGAAAAATGCATAGAAAAAAAGAAGTGTAAATAGAGTACTGTGCCATGATGTAAAACTATGTTTTTATACAGTGTGCTTTAGTGAGACATAAAGCAAATGATAGTTCTAAACTAATTAACAGACATTGGTTTGAAATGGTGGGTTTGAATTCTGTGGAATTGGTTTGAGGGAGAAGACTGCTACTGAACAGACTCACTACTGAAAGTGAGGCACAATACCAAATACTGATAGGAATTGAATAACCTATGCATTTCTTCATTATATCCAGAATAAAGCCCATATTCTAGGAAGCAATTCTTTATTACTTTTGTACTGAAAAATAAAGATGAAAAGCTCCATCAGAATAAGTCTGCAGTCATGAAATGGCAACATTAAATAGATGTAAGTTCCAGTTGAAAGGAATAGATACATAGCTTTGATAGCTGTATTTATGTTCATAAGATGTAGGAACTTAAACGTCTCCTCAGGATGTAGTCATGAATACTCATTTTACAAATCCAGACAAAGGGTAGTGTGAAAAATAAAATTCACCCAATGACCTGTACTGAACCATGAAAGATGGGACTGTGGCTTCAGATCATTTAACTGTCATTTAGCTGCCTCTGCATTTTTCTGTATTTCCTTTTCCATCAGCCTGATTACCACAATATTTGTGTATATATAGAATGTTTCTTCAGACTAATTTACCCTCATTATCTCTCACGATTAATTCTTTGCTTAGGACATCAAAGGTTTTGAAAGATAGTGAACTTCTATACACACTAAATCAAGATTAAAACATATCATACTGAGGAAGATGTAATAATAGGCAAAGATCAACCTGTAAAATAATCTTTTCAAAGTCATTTAAGCAAGTTTAGATCTAAATTTAAATTTTAAAAATAGAAAGGTAAAAGAGAAGAAGTTCTAAGCTTGCCCCATAGAAGCAAGAAGAAAGATTGTCTTGATATATCTATTTTCAATACTGTTATTTCTCCCCAATACCATTCCATTAAGTAGTTTATGTTAGGGTTTCTTTTGGGGCAGGGGGGGATTGTACTGTTTGCAGTGTTTATTATGTCCTTGTCATTTATTTTAAATTTTATAAGTGATTGACATGCATTTATGAGAAAGGGAAAGAAATTACAGTAGGTGATATACATCTTGAACTAAACCGTGGTGAGTTTGGTTAGCAAGAATAAATAACATGCCATTCCAGGAAGAATATAGAGCAGAGAAGACAAAGAATTCTGCCAGAGAGATCAAAACCCCTCCATTGTGCTTATTTTTCTTTGTCTTTCCTGAACAGAGGTATCAGGTTTTACATTACACTGATATAGTAGGAGAGATTCTATTAGAAGTGGTTTTTCTGGGACTGTGTCCAATACCTGAAAGTGAGCTAGTGGATCAGAGAGTGCTCCCTGGGCTGTCTAGTAGGTGAGCTGCTGGAGCTGACAGTATGGTTCCTGCCTTGTCAGCCACAGGTTGGAGTGGAGCAAGAGCTTAGTTGTAGAGCCAGTGCTTTATTAAAAGGTCTGTCTCAAAAAATAGGAGCAAGCAAGAAAATGTATAATTGATGATGGGATTCAGGACCAGTTTGGTTCCCTCCTTCAAGAGAGGGGTGCAAAAGCTTCTCCTCTCTGCCTTCACTGATACAAAATATTCTTCCCAACTGCTTAAAGCAGTGATAAGATATTGATAGGGAAATGTCAATGGAGTCATATGAATGAAGACTTTGTTGTGCCACTGAATGATAAGGAGGCAAATGACAAGGAGAAAGTGAAGATCTGCCTGAAGGCAAAGAAAGCCATATCACAAATAATGAAAGATTTCAATCAAGAGGAAAAGGCAGACAAAACCCGTCTCCTTTCCTAATCCTTTGTCCTGTTGCTCTGTGGGTACAGGACCAATGCTTATAAAAATGAATAGTATAAATAATTCTATGAACACATGTTCTTCATAAGTGGCAAAGATCTCTAGAGGACAGTGTATTAAATTGTGGATATTATCTATCCTAACCAAAAATCAGAAAAGCATGAAATTAGTAATTGACTCAATTTACCTCATTTGTTAGAAGCCTAGACCTCTGTTTGAATTAATATTGCCCAATGGAATTTCAAGTGGTAGTGACATGGCGTAGCATGACACAAATTAATGCCTGTTCCCCCTACTGTACTGCAAACCACCCATATCTCCAATTAGGTTAGTTCTAATCTAATATGCATGCTTTCACGACTTCTACTGACAATAAAATATGACTGTTTTCCCCTTCCTTCTCTGATGCCAGACTTGTTTTACCAAGTAACTGATTTTCTTAATAGCATGCTGGCATTTGCATATAGGGTACTGATTGCATTCTCTTTCTGACTATCTTACACTTTATTGCTGTGTGCTGTACTGTAGATCACATCCAGCCACAATTAAATGTATCATTTTGTACACAAGGTACAGTAATGGCTTGAACAGACATTTGACTATTACGTATTGCATAGCATTTTACAAAATAAATGACACAATCTAACACTTCTTACTTACCTAACATTTTTTCCAACCAACACTGGGGTTTGACATTTTTCTTCCTAACTAACTTAAAATGAAAGGGTTTTGTTTCTTTAGTATGAATGAACCCTGACAATGTACTAGATATTCAAAAATCATTTTGATTGCTGCCTGTAAACAGGCAGGTAGGGCCTGATCCATAGGCTATCAGAAAAAATAGGAGACTCTCTGTTGATATTAAAGGATTTTGTTTTAAATCCCCAGAAATGTCAAAACAGTGATGTCATTGAATCCATTTTACATAAGGTATTTTAAAATAAATTATTGAAAAGAATGAAATCAAATGAAGCGAGTATTTTTTTTACTTTGAAAAAAAGAATTGTAATAGCAATCCTGACCTTGGCACTGGGAATTTCCTGGGGATTTAATAACCAGCCAGGGGGTAATGGCCCTTGGCTTTGCCTCAGGCCATCCGCTCTCCCAGCTGGTTATTAAATCTCTAGAAAATGTCCTGTACGTCAATTATTAATGTCTAAATTCAGTGTAGGCAAATTCTTGCCTTATCCAACAACTTTTGAGGAAATAGAAGTATGGATTCATTGTAAATTGCCACTTTTAAAAAAATAGTGGCAATTGTATTTTTATATTGCTAAATAAACTCACAATATTTTCTATTTGAACTGAACTAATTCATGGTAGCTCTGTTTATTCCAGTCAGGTTTTGATCAGACCCAATAAATACTATGAGTATAGATTTTATTATGTCATAATTTAAATTTCTTGCATACAGATTTCCTACAAAGACAGAAGATATTACCAGTTCAGATGTTTCCTTCAGGATTCGGTTCTTTTTCTTTTTTCCTCAGCACTGAATTTTGATAATATTCTTATCCTCAGAATGAAAAAAAAAACAGCAACAAGACTATTTTTTTTTTTTTTTTTTTTAAAGAGAATTAGTTTGAACCTCAGTTCTGTTCATGTCAGAAAAAGCCTAGAAGGAAATAGAGATTAATTTAATGTACCTGTTCTGAATCAGATTTAAGTTTTGCTATAAGAAGAAAAAAAAATCTTTGAGGAAGACTGTAGGTTATTGATTGAACTGCTTTACATTAATATGAACAGCTTCCAGTAACACAGGAAGAAAGTAGTAAAAAAAGAGAAAAGGTGTCTTTTTATTTAATATAATGATCTTTCATTCTTGTGTGGCTCCAAAATAAGTAGATCTATGATTGCAATTGCTTATTTATTTTGCTATAAAATTGAAGATGATACTGTGATAAAATGTAATGTAATACTTGAGTGTTTTTTAGTATTGGTTCCATAAGTTTCCATTCCCTAACTACAGAATATTTACTCTGTATATTTTATAATTAAGCAATGAGATGAGACAAGCAATACACTTCTGTAAGATTATAACATGCCTCTGGTGGTGTTATATGGGACAAGGTCATATCTAGAATTACTTTAATCACCCAAGTATAATAATTGCTTGGAAATAAACTCCCTGCAGTGTCTTATTGCTAATAGAATTATAGCTGAGTCACACAATACAAGCTATAGTTAAGCCTGGATAAATAATTCTAATACAAAGGCCCTTTTTTTTCAGCTGCTTGTAACTTTAAAACATTGGTCTTTTAGGCTGACCTATGACTGGTCGAAGTTCTGCATTGCTGAAGTGTTAAAAACTACCTTATAGAACTAATTTTTATTGATAATCATGCCCACGATTTTTTTTTTTTTTTAATTTTAGAAAAAGATCAGAATTAACTAAAATGCTGTTCAGTGAAGGAACGTTTGTGAGGGCTTAATAAGGAAACATATGGCAAAATTGTAAATCTAACCCACCAGATCCCAAAGCTAAAGAGAATTCATGGGCATCATGAAGACATTCAAATTTCCATTACCTCTATTTACAGACTAAGTCACTCTGCTACTGGGATCTAGTTCAAAAGTGAATTGTCTTGCTACAGGCTGGCCAATTTTGACCGAGTGTAACTTAGACTCAGCTACACTAAAGGGAAGAGCCAAGGAGAAAGCACTGGGGAGATAAAGGCACTGACATTGTGAAAAATTTAATGATGTTTCTGAAAAAAGTAGGTACCCACGCTTAACATTAACAAACACAGCTTTTTACAAGCCAAGAGAAACAGCTCTTCAGATCTGGATAATGCACGTCTGAAGACTGTTGATGAGATTTTTAACTGTATTTGAAGATGAAATGGAAACCCATGCACAGGTGTGAGATAATGAATCTGGTTTAGAGCTTAAGACAATAACTACTCAGAAGACTTGTAGTGACATTTCTAGTCATAAAGAACCAGAGTAGGTTAAGCAAAGTGACCAAGACAGAGGATAACAATTAAAATCCCGTGTTAAAGAAAGGAAAAATAATAAAATCTAATCTGGCCATCCATTAAAAAAACCTATCCACCACAAACAAGCCACAAAAGCCACTCTTTTTCTATATGGTAAATAGGTGCTATAATTAAAACAATATTGTTTGATTAATATGAAATCAATTATGTGAAACATATCAGTTATGATTGCAGGAGAGGAACCATCTTCTGTCTTTCCAGGTGTGCTGTACATGTACAAGAAAACACGATACTTTTATTTTGTCTAAGCCTTCTCATCTTCATGCATTTTTCCTTAAACCTGTGTTTCACAAAGGATAATAAGATCCCTATAAGCTGGTTAAAAAATGGCCAAGTAACAAATACTCAGTGGCAATTCCAGTGCCAGCAGTGCTGTGTGGCCCAAAGATATGCTTAAAAAAAGTGTGGATCACCCTTGAAATCCTTGGGAATAATAAACAACATTCTCTAGGGATTGCATGAACAATGAATAAAGGGTTTTTTTTGCTATTTAAACCAAAATCCTTCACAACAAAAGCCCCTGTTTATTACTTCATTATCTATTCATTTGTTTTGAAGAAGCTCCTATGAGGTGAGAAAGAGGCCAGTATTGTATTTTATTGTCTAGCTAATATTCCAGTAATGATGCTTCAGCTATTCTTGTTAGGTGGAATTGCTATTTCTCCTATTTTAACTTCAAAGGTGGTGGGTTTTGTTCTTTTTTTTGTGTGTGGGTTTTTTTTTTTTTATATGCCTGTAATGAAGGGAATATAGTGGCATACTTTGACATTTAACATGTCAAAATCTACTATAGTTTGTATTTTCTCAGGGAACAATTAGATTCAAGCCACTGGGCTGCCTGAATACGTATAACCTGCACTTCTGTAACATTATGCATTTGAGAACACTTCCTGAGGTATTTAGATTATTTGAGTTCTTGTGCCTATATTCAATATTCTGTGAGCAAGGAACTACTATAACTACTATTATACCATTTTGCAGGTAGGGGTATGGGAGAGTTTATAACTTGATCAACAGGAAATAATCAAATTTAGGCCTCTGAATTCCCAACAGCTATTCTTTTTCACACTCATTCAGCTTCATTTAACATTGCTTAGAGTTGTGCCAGGGACAGAAAGAAGATGTGAACTATGGAGGACAGAAAAACAGTTTTATATTTACCAATAGTAGTTAAATTCATCTGGAAACTTTTTGAAATCAGGTATTTAGAGACAGATCATGAACACAGAGAAAAATGATAGGAATGATCATGAATCTGGAAGACATGTCAAGATTGAAAAGGAGTGAGATTGTTTACTACTGAAGAAAGAGGAGTAACAGCTGTCACAGTAATCGTGTATGAAATAATGATGCCATATAAAGTTTCTCACATGGTAACATAAGAATAATATTTTTAAAATTAAGAATATAGAATGTTTTTTTCATAAAGACATATTATCTGTCTGAAGAACTGACTGTTGCTGCCATCAGGAATAAAAGATTCAGAGACATCTATATGGAAAATAATATTTGGTTATGATAAATAATAGTAATAAAAACAGGGAAATGAATTACATTTCTAGGTTTAAAACAACCTTTAAGTATAAGTGATCAATGTCAGATTATCCTACACAAGCCATCTGTTAGGTTATTCTAATCTTTCTTAAAAGTATTGTACATAGGGTATTGCCAGAAGAGAAGGAATTTGGATCTGAGCCAGTATTACTATTCCTATACTGTTGTACAGAGCTATCTGAAGAAGTGAAGTCATCACTTCTTACCACGCACCCTGACAGAACACAACCACACATTTTTGGGAGAGACACAGTTCCTGGAAAGGTAATATGTTCCTAAAATAATAACAGAATGTAGAAACCTCACTTGCAAAAGTAAATAAAACCATCTATAAGAATGGATCTTTAAGGATCACGCTGGGAAAGGTCATTATTTGAACAATGCAAACTTCTTTAAAAGAGAATTGATAATTAGAAGAAATATGACCTATCACACCCGAAAATAAAACTTCATCCATTCCAGATTCTCTTTTCTTATACCTTAGCACAGCACAGAAATACTCTTACTTAAGCTAGCCAAAGATCTAGAAATACCATATCAAACTTTTCACATGAAACTTCCCAAGAATTAAACAAACTGAATTTTGCTGAAGTCTATGTAAGTACATCATTCCTGGGCAGCAAGGACTGTTGCTTCTCACGGGTTTAAAATTATTTAAATAAGCAAATAAAAGTGAGAAAGAGGCAACTAGTTGAAGCCTAAATGTAAGGTATTAACAAACAAGTGGGTTGCTAATATTTCTGATACAGGGAAAAAAATAATGCTTAAATATTACTGTCAGTGTACTTCAGCATGCATCACCATGTGTTTTCTAGCATAGCCTCATATAGGTATGACCACATTCAGGCGTGATTGTGTACCTTTATGGGGTAGCAAAGGAATGATCATACACCAGAATAAACCCTGGGAGTGGTATAACACAAACAGCAATCCTGAATGAGCTGTAGAATATACCGCTGTTTTAAGATCATCCATTACAGGCTTGTTTCTCTTTTTCTAGGTAGCAGTTTCTTTTATGCCATATTGTCAAGCCAGGGAAAAAAAAGAGCTTAGAATCTAATTCTGTAAAGCTCTTATTCCCATGATAAGTAACTCCTCAGAACCACACTCCTCTTAAACACAGGCAAGAAAATGTGGTGTGCTAATGGGCTTTGCAAGTGGAAATTTAAGATGACTGCTTCAGAAAAAAGTGTTCACGTCTAATCGCCATCACCTTCTCCTTGTTGTGGTTCTGTCTCATTCATTTCATTCCATACACTTTATTCTATTCCACTCATGTGACACGAGAAAATAACTAGGATAAAGACACCAGAGTATGCGGATGATATAAAATCGTCATGGTCAAAGTGGAAACTATATATGAAAAACTGAAGAAGAGTCCAAAAAAATCAAACATATCTAGCCAGTGATAGCTAAGGCAGCAATTACAATTCACTATCAATAAATATGAATTAAGGCTAATAAACCCCCCCAAACATATATGGTGCTGAATTTGATTTAGCTGTTACCAATAGCAGTCAGGATGGCAAACATTGTTGGGAGTTATTGGGAAGGGAGTCTGCGTATAAACAAAGTATATTAAACTGCTTGTAGATCTTTGGTGTGCCCACACTGTAATTACTGTATGCAGTTCTGGCTATGCTGTCTGAAAAAATTATATGGTACAAGTAATAAAAACATAGAAGGTTGACAAGTGTGAGCAGGGTGTGCAGAACAAGTTCTGCAAAGAAGAGAGGCTAGGAAGTCTCCAGTAAATAGAGAGGCAACTGGAAGAGTACTTGAAATTAAGAAAAAAGAAATCATAAATGGTGTAAAGCAGATCACTTGAGAACCATTATTCACAATACAATAATTGAGGCCAAGTTAAAAAATGAAATAATAGTTTTAAAAGTGAGTAATTTTTTTATTTTTTTTTTTTTTCCACAACTGATGGCCATATGATGTTCAAAATGCAAAAAAACCACAACACACATATAAATTCATGAAGAACAGATATACTGATAGCAGTTAAACATGACCATCCAAATTATGATCTGCAGTAGGAAGTTTTGATGCTGCTGACTGTTGGAAGGGTGTGCTGGCAAAAGATCTAAGTATGACTTGCTTTTAAACTGTTTCTGGAAGTACCTTGATCAGTTACTGCCAGAGACAGGACACAGGGCTAAATGAGTCTGCTCACTCAGAAAGGCAGCTGAATCTAATGCCCCACTCCTATTTTCTCAATATTCAACATCCAAACAAAAACAATTTTAAGTTGATGTTGTCATAATTTTAAAATTATTATTTACTGTCCTCAGGTATTGTTATTAAAAGGATTTATTTCACCTAGTTTTAAGTGGGCTCGATATAATTCAAGATAGCATCCAAAAACCTCTTCTATGTACCCAAAATTGGAGTGGGGTGTGTTGTTCATGGGATAAAAATTGAAATTTATAGGGTCTTTACACTTATTATTTGAAAGATGAAGCATTCTTCTAACTTTGAGTATCTTTTCTGGCTTCTAACTTGGCTTTTGTTCAGCCTTGCTTCTATCTAGGGCTGCTCCCAGCTTGTCTTCCTAAAAGCTTTCACAGAACTGTTTCCAGTGAAAATCTTTCCCCTGCCGCAGGACTTGCTATCCCACACTGTAGTTATATATAGCATGCACAAGGTTGTCAGGGTAATGGAGGTTGAACTGACATGCCTTGAGTTGGCAGATATATTTTAGGCATCCCTACACTGTTCTGCCACTTAATTTAACCTATGTTCAAAGCAGTCATAACCCCTGTAGCACAATCAAAGTGTGTTATATTCCATAGTAATTAAGTCTAAGCAGAACACTAACAAATCCAGCTCGTGAGTTGTACACACAGCAAACTTCAGAAAACAGTGATGATGTCCTAGGACAGATGACTTTTCCTTTTTACAGTCAGTGTTTAATTATATCTATCTTTGATTGGGGAGGAACAGGCACAAGGACAGAAACACGCATATCAGGACTTATTCCCACAGGATTTTTGAAAAGGAGGCAGGCTAGAACTTCGGAGGCAGCATACTGAAATCTAGCCTGAAAGGTTTGTTTGCAACATATTCCTTGGAAAAATTTAGGGTAATTCAAGTCCGCTAAAAACACAAAGACATTTGATACTAGAGAAACCAATCTTATAGAACATGAACTACCAGAAAGTTGCAAATCAATGTTATTCTTTCATAGAAAGTGGACAGTTTGGAAGGTAGAGGAAAATTACAGTGGACTGAGAATACATGCAACTGAATAATTATGAACTCTACTGAAAATTATACCATTGAAAACCAATTAACAACCTTGTCTATACATCTCTTCCAAAACCCTGGTAGTAGAAATGTCTCTTTTTGTATTGATTGCCATTGACTCTCATATACTTGCCTGCCATGTAAGCTATTTAAGTAAACGATTTTTTTTCCAGGATCTGCTTTTGAACATATTGAAGTGTTAAAACATAGCAGCATTGTCTATTAAACCAAAATACCCCCATTAATAATATTGAGTACTATACCTCTAAATAAAACAGCATAAAAAATGTGTGTTTTCATGTGATTCTACACAGATTAAATTTTCCTGAGTGTAGAAAAAAACCTCTTTACCATCCATCTGGGAAAGAGTATTATACACTAATTACAACCAAGAAGAAAATTTTCAGCTACAAACATGCCTATATATTCAAAAACAGCAAGGAGAAGAAATAACCCCACCTGTATAATTAAAGCATTTGTAAAAATGAAAAGAAAGAGTGAAGAAACTGACTTTAAAATGAGAAAATTATACAGAGAAAACCCTACTTTCTTTCCAATAATTAAGTTTCTGAAGAAAACCTGAACTTTCACCCTGTAAAGCTTATCTATAAGGTATCCAGCTATCAACTCCTTTTCCCTCCTGTCTTTAAATAGGCAACATCTCTTTGTAATCCTTCGCGTTAACCACTGGCCACACTTGAAGAAAATTTTCAATCCCATCGTCTCTTTAATTAAAACCTCAGCACGGTAGTTGCAACTCTTAGCCAATGTAAGAATGGAAGGGATGGGTTTGGGCGCAATGGTTGCTGATGCAGAACTGAAGTACTGCTGTTCCTGAAACAAAGGGAAACGCTGCCAGGCGAACAGCACACCACCTCCCTGCAATGCCTAACTGCTTCAAGACCTACAGCGGGAACCGGACAGTACAATTCAAACACGTAGTGATTAGTGACCCATGTAAATAGAATTAGGTATTGAACACATGGTCTTTAAAGGGGAGCGGGGAAACATTTATTTTTTGCGAAGAGAGAAGGCTTTTCCAAAGACCTCTTTTATCTCCCTTTGTTTTGTTACCAAGAGCAGCTGCTAAAGCGAAGGCAAGCTTTGAAGAATATTGCATATATTTTAGAGATTATGATATAAAAAGAAAGAGTTTTAAAGTTGGTGAAAAGAGATGACAGAATTTTTATCCATATTGCCCCAAATCTTTTCTGTTTAAATTTTTAACCCAAACTCTTGGCATACACTTAGAAGAGAGATCTGTGGGCTTGCTGCCAGAGCTTTTATGTGCAGAATCAAGGTCTCTTGGATTTTCAAAAGAGGACAAAAAAGCTAGACTGTTCCTGTTAGTTGCAAAATACATACAATGCACCAAACTGACAAGTGCTTTTACTTCAGCTGGGTTTGCAGTGACAATATTTAGAGAAAACAGCAGAACACGCTTATACCACATCCACTGAGCTAATCAGGGGCAGCCTTTTGAGAAAGAAAATCCTAAAATGCCTTACAAGAGAAGAAGAAAACTTCTCTAAATATTAGTTTGCTGAGACAATAAAGAACATACAGTAGCAAGCTAACCCAAGTAAAAAGGGCACAGGCGAAAGAACTTGAGTACATTAGAGCTGCCAGTGCTTGGCTAAACTGTACATCTCCAATAAAGATACCAATTCAGCCTAGCAAGAGAAGGTTAGGATGGGAAGCAGCTTGTGAACGTTAGTGCTGCTGACTGGCTTCTGAGGTAGGTGAAGCCATACCACACCTTCTACAGAATGAAACGTTTTCATGTCAAAGGAGAGAAAGTAAGAGAAAGTCAAAGCCTTTAGCCATAAGTATCCTGGCTGTTCTGTAATTCTTATGACTATGTTTGCTGCTCACTGGTGCTTCCCATGTGCTTTCAGAACGTACAGGGCAACTTTTCACTGATACTTCAGATTTTCCCTAATGACCTCAACTGATTAATCATTTTCTAGCACTGACAAAGTTGTCTTCTTTCACAGGGAATGTCTGCTGAGAAAGGTATTACTCCTCCAAGTGGTAAATAACAGAGAGATGTGAGAGGGTTAGATATCCTTTATCCTAAGCTCCTATTTATCTGAGTGAATATTCAGTCTGTACCTAACAAAATGGGCACTGTTCATTAGGTGACTGTAGAAACTGTTCATTCATTTGCAGTATTTTTCAGACTGTGATTGATTTCAGAGTGAAAATGCAGATGTTTGTCTAGCTAAATATTTGTGTGTACTTAATACTATATAGCATCACATTACATAGAACCTTCACCCTAATTAAACTGAGGTATGACCAAATGTCTGGATAAACTTGAAGGAAGGGGTATAAGGTTAGTTTACACAAGTGCTGAGTAATCGAGTTTATGTGGAACAAGATACTGCATTCTGCTACAAAACATCTGACTGGAACTGCTCAGGTATTTCTGAGCACCCATCTTGCATTTTGTTTTTCCTCAATCTCTTATATTTTCTTTGTTGCTTTTAAGCATTGGAGGATGATGATGATATAAAGCCCTGAAAAAAATAACTAAGTAGACATCCCCTAAAACACCACAGGAAAAAAAAAAAAAAAAAGAAAAAAAAAGTGACTTTACAAAGTGAAAGGAATCTTAGCGGACTCAATTTGAATGAAGTCACAAAAACTTGCTAATTGATATGCTTAATGGTATTTATAAAACATTATAAGTCTGGTGAATACCTTCAGTGTATGGATTATAAATATATTAGTTCAAGAAGCTACCACAAGATGATTTCTGAAGTTAGAAAGCTGTGCTTTTCTGAATTGCAGAATTTTTATATTTATTTGCAAAGCTTTAATTTTTTTATGCTGATAAGCAAGTGTCCAAAAATATTCAGAATCACTTACAGCAATTGTCTGCCTTTCAAATGTGGAATACAGGATAAATCCTTCTTTGTGAAATGCAAAAAAAAAGAGCTAAAATTATGTACAGTTTCATTTTTGTATATAGAAAATTTAAGAACCATATTTATTACATTAGCTATGCGTCTGCTGCACACGGACCAAATATTGACTTGCTTCCTAGAATGAAGAGTGACTGTCAGTTTGCATTTAGTTCTCCTAGTTTGATCAAGTGGATTTAAGTGAGTTGAAATGGCAACTGGACACTTAGCCATCCCACACAGCCTAACCATTGTCATATTTTGAAAAAGAATAGGAAAGAACTGGTTGTGGCTGCAGTTTTCTTGATCATATTTGCATCCAGTAAATGTTATCATCTAGCTCTCGGTTCTTTGTAGTGCATCAGTAGCTCCATATCTTTTAATGGGAATTTCCTCCAGTTCTTAAGATTGATGTCAGATCAGCAAACTCAGGCAGGGCAGTGAGTACTATGATTTCTCTCAGCATCATATAGCTGATGCAAATCTTATGGGTTGGGGTTTTTTTTGTGCACCTACTGATAACAGAAAAAATGGCAAATTTCCAGGACTGCCAAAATCAAACTTGTAGTTCTATAACCTCTTGAAAAATATATTATGTAAATGCTATCTATCAATCCAAAGAGTAGATATGGTTACATCTAGGATGTTTTCCTAAGAACCTGTATTTTCACAGAGCAATATAGTGATGAAAACAAAGATAGAAAACCTAATTCTCCTTAGCTGCCACAGACTGTCATAAAGGAAGCAAATTCAGCATTTAAAATTTTAGGAGCATCTTGGATCACTTTAAACAGACATATAGACTAGGAGAAGCCTTGTGTAGTCTTTTTCAGCATAAGGATGGCGAAAACAAAGTTTTAACGTAGAATACTTATTCTAAACAATTCTGAAACACCAGATTTTCTGATTACATATTATGAGATACAGCTAGAAGTAAACACTGGTAATGGAGAAGTGGAGAACTACAGAAGAGGAATTACATAAAGACTGAACTGACTGAGAACACCAGGGAAGAATGAAGTAATGCTCTCATAGAAGACATAAATAAGCAGCTAAAAAGATCAAAAAATACACTCTGAAACACAAACAGTGCTAGCACTCAAGGAATCATCAAATTACTTACACATTTTACTTGTACTAATTTTAAAATGTGAAGAAAACACAACAGAGAAAGTGCTGATTGTACTGTGCATCTCTGAGGAATTTTTATGCTTGGATTTTTAAGGTGTATGGGCAATAATAGGTTGTGGTTCAAATGGGTATTCAATATTTAAATGTGGTTGTATTACAGGCTTAAACTGGTGAACTTGTGTTCTGTTGTCTTTCGTAAAAGTGCAATTAGTCATGCTATTTGACCCTTTCCTGTGCCTGAAATTCTAGCTGATCTTGCATCCCATGACATTGATGTTCTAAGGGAGAAGTGGGGTCGAAGTTTTGCATAAATGCAGTAAGAGATTACTTCAAAAATAAAACAAACAAGTATGTGTTTGTACTACAGATTGTTTGAAAAGTGTGGGATGGATTCAATTTTTATTTAAGTGTATACCAGAGTGAAACAGGATTGAGTCTAGACCTAGATTCTAATTTTTCCTAAGGATTGATAGCAGAGTATACGTTCACAGTTTTCATCAGCTATGGTTGTGAGCTTACTCAAGTGTAATATGTGGGAAAAGCACCAGTTATAGGCAAATATATCCAGAACTCACTGGCTTGTTTTTCTGCCACTTCTGAGAAGGAAGAGGAGTTGTTGAGTCTGTGGTGGTAAAGACACATGGTGACAGTCCAGAGAAGTACATTGTGCCCAGGTGCCGGAGGCATGTTTGAATAAGGGGGTCTGAAATCTGGTGGGTCTCGACAGTAGTGGAAAGATTCTGTGCTAGCAGGCCTGAAGGTATGCTCTGCATCCCAGCTGTGTATCGTTCAAGTAGCAGGCACCTACCAAGATCCTATCTGTGAACACTCGCTTCCACACCAAGGAGATCAGGATATGTGAACTGGATGAGAGCAGTAGTGTGATCAGAGCACCAGGACCTGGCAGACCCCAGTCCTGACTTGTGACATACACTGCCCATATTAACTGCAATTACAACGCTAACGCTAAGGTAAGGATTCAGCTCTCAAAATATTGCACAGAATATGCCAAATACTAAACAAAAGTATTCATTTTATTTGTCCAGATTTGACTGAATTTCCATAGAAATGTTCAGTTCTTTCCTACTTCTAGTTCATAGAATCACAGAATCATTTATGTCGGTAAAGACCCTCAAGATCTTTGCGTCCGATCATTAACCTAGCGCTGCCAAGTTCACCAGTAAACCATGTCCATAACTGCCACATCTACACATCTTTTAAATACCTCCAGGGATGGTGACTTAACCACCGCTCTCCGCAACCTGCTCCAATACTTGAAGACCTTTTCAGTGAAGAAATTTTTCCTAATACCCAACCTAAACCTTCCCTGGCACAATCTGAAGCCCTTTCCTCTTGTTCTATCACTTGTTACTTGGGAGAAGAAACTCCCACCCACCTTGCTACAACCTCCTTTCAGGTAGTTATAGAGAGGCTGAGGTCTCACCTCAGCCTTCTTCAGACTAAACAACCCCAGTTCTCTCAGCTGCTCCTCATAAGACATGTGCTCCAGACCCTGCACCAGCTTCATTGCCCTTCTTTGGATGGTCTCCAGCACCTCAATGTCTTTCTTGTAGTGAGGGGCCCAAAACTGAACACAGTATTTGAGATGCAGCCTCACCAGTGCTGAGTACAGGGGTAAGATCACTTCCCTAGTCCTGCTGGCCACAGTATTTCTAATACCTAAGTATTTCTAGAATATTTCCAGATATGTGTATAATGCTTTTATTATCCATGAAGCAATATTTGTCAGACCAAACTAAAGTGTTTATTTTCAAACAGCAAACATCCAGCATCAGTAAAATCCCTTAAGAGAAAGTACTCATTAAGTAAACCGTGTTGATTTCAGTTCTTCTAAGAAAAAGAAGCAATAAAACATTCAAACTCTGGCAACAATATTTGACGTAGTCTTTAGTAGTTTTTGGGGGGAGCAATTGATGTTATTATTGTATCTAATGAAATATTCATAATCTATTTAAATTTTAGTGATACACTTAGTGAGCATGGATGTTGTCTCTGTAGAAATACTAGCTAATACTTCTGTGCTCAGTAATTTACCATATGTTCTATGTCAGCTCTGTATAGTGTAAGGCACATCAAACTATTAGCAGAGGCAAAAATATGAAGATTTGAGATAGCAGGATTGAACTATGACCTAAAGATTAGAAAGGAAAAGGACAGAAATGTGAGAAAGAACAAGATGAGACCAGAAATGAAGTTCTTTCTAGATGGTAAGAAAAAGACATTTTCCATTTAGCTTACAAGGTAGCAGCTGCCCATCCATATATACACACACGCACAGAGACCCATATATATGTATACATACATATATAATATATACCCATATATATGCATGTGCGTGTGTGTATATATATATATATATATATATATATATATATATATATATATATATTGTGTGTGTATATATATATATATATATATATATATATATATGCATGTTTACATATATTGTTTTTACCCCAAGGGAAAGCTAGGACTCAAACACCGCAGGCCAGAGCAGGTACTGGCAGTTTGCCTTCCCTAAATCTAACCTAACTAGAGTGTTGGCAGAGCTCATTAGAACCTGAGAGACCCCTGTGAGAGAGCCCTATTTTTCTGATACTCTCCGTAGGCATCTTTTCTCTTTTCTAACATACAGCGGTGACAACCACTGCTACTTGTATGAATAATACAAAACAATAGAGATTAGTATTTCCATTTTTTAACAAGCCCTAAACAAAAACTCCTTTGGTGAAAGCCTGGCCTTCCTCAAAGCACAGGTGTAGAAGTTATTTGATACAGTATTGTGGTTACCAAGAAAAAGCAGACATCAGCTCTACAAACTAGAAAACTTTTGAACTCTTAAAGACAAATTTGAAATACATTATTCCTTAGCTGAATAAAATATTTAGATGAGAATTATTTTGTATTTAAGAGGCATTTAAAATCAGTCACAAACTGAAATGTTAAAAGCTAAGCAAGACAATATTGTTTAACTTTTTTTGCCCTGTAGAAACCTGAAAGGTCCATTAGAGTGGGAATTTTGAATGGAAAATATATTACTGTTTTTAACATTGTCATGCTTGAACCATCCTTCAGTTTGAAATAGCAAGCTGTTTGCTATTTCCTAGAAAATGAACGGTATCCTCATGTCTTAGGCTTAACAATTCAATTTAAGAAGTCTGAACAACTCATAGCACGAGCCCCTTCAAGATTTTCATAATGTAGTTTTCTCAAGCAGAAATCATCTTGAAGTTTGGCTATGATGAGAGGATAAATTGTGAGACATATAAACATTTCAGTCAGCTATGTCTTGAGGCTGCCTTGGTTTTAATCCTCAATTCCTTGTCCATGCCAATGCTCCAAAATGCTAAAAATAATGAGGAAAATGTCCAGGATGTGGAAGACTAAGGTGTGAAGCTCTGGTCATGCAACAAGAAGCAAACAGGAGATACCTCTACCTACCCTTTGCCTTCTTATGTGGCATGAGTCCAGGGACCCTTTGATTCCAGGAAGCAGACCTTTATTGTTGCTGGCCTATTAGTGATATCAAATCAGGTATGATATTTATTTTCATATTGATACACTTGTTTGTTTGTTGGGTTTTTTTTTTTTCTTTTGAACAATTATCAGATTCACCAGTTGATTCAGCTGTCCTTTCAAAACATGCTGGAGATGAGACAGCAAGATTCCAATCACACTGATTGTCACCATTTACCATGAGAGGCATCTGATATGATACATATTTTTCTAGCTTTGTTGTATATTTCTTTAGTTAAAATAGAAGACATGTTTTATGACCAGGCCTAGCTAGCTGAAAAACAGCCTCATAACAATCTCACAGCTGTATCAGCTAATCAAGCTGTATTACCTTTCCTATTAAAGTACATCTTACATTTTCAGTGGTTATAATATAAAAACATTGAACTGACATGTAGTTGAACTGCCAAGATGTGATGTAGCCAATTTAAGAATTTACAGGAAAATATATTAAACAGTTTACATGAAGACAGTTTGTACATTTACACTTAAGGTTCTGAAAAATCACTTAGTAACTTCAGTATTACAAATAAAGTTTTATATCCGTGCTGATGGCAACACAACAGGACAGATAATCTACACAACAGAGTCAGAAACTTCAGGATATAGGAAACGACCAAGCAGTGGATTTGGAGGGCAGTGAACTGCCAAGCATCACACCAGGAGTCATGATATGCTCAAAAGGGTGCAAAATAATTTGTGATAATCTCTCCAGGAAGGATATTATCCACATTATGTATTATTATTTATAGTCATATGGTCAGCAGTGGCTGACTCAAGGCCACTGGAAGAACATTTGGCTGACAACTATGAAGAAAAAGTTTAAAATAAAACTGGCAAAAAATAGCTATCAGTCAGCTTAAAATAAAGTGCATTCTCCACAAAAGTAATTCTTTCAGTTAACCTGAAATAAAACTTTAGCCTCAGAGATTTCATCAGATTTATTCTTCACTTTATTTCTTCTGCTTCTGTCAGACTAAATCAAAAGTTGTAAAGCTGATATTTTTAGACCACAGCACCTCAGGTATGGCCATAAATCCACATTTAGCTATCCTATTTAGCATAAAAACCCTCAATTGAAAATGGTGTTATACTCATTCAAAATTCCTATTTTCTTCCACTTCTTCCATGAAGGAAGCTGACTTCCTTATTTTCAATGATCAAAACTTGATATACAATTATGTCTTATTTCTTTGGACCAAATTCACCAATGACAGATGCAAGAGCAACTCCCTGCATTTACAGAATAAAACTGGATCTGCCAGTGGCCATAGAGAATTTATCTAATTTAGGAAACACGAAGACTAACCTTTTCTTTTTTTCTCACATACTGTTCAGGCCAAATCTATGGGTTTTGTACATTTTTAGTTCAAATTTATAATATCTTCAGGGTTTTGTTTTTTGTGGGTTTGTTTGTTGGGTTTTGTTTGTTTCTTTTGTTTTGTTTTTAATTCCTTCATTCTTCACAGCCCCTAGAGGTTTGGATTCACAAAAGATAAGACCACAAAAGTTTTTCAGGGACCCACAGTCTCTAATACTAAGGGAAAGAGAACATTCTGGTAAGCAAAATAAGAGCTAGACTAGAAACATATTTCTTGTATGCATTAGGATATAGTCAACATTTATGTACAGTTTATAGTCCATATGCTTGGTTATGCCAACATCAAAAGGGCCATTTCATATTCAAAGAACACTGAGGTAATATCTAAAGAACAAAGTTTCCAAGCAGTTAGCTCCTGCTGCAAAAAAAAAAAAAAAAAAAAAAGTACAGATAAAATATTCTTAATGCATCCAGGGTCAAAAGGAAGTACTTATTCACATAACACATAATTAAATTGTGGAGCTCATGGCCACAGGATGTTGTGAAGGCCAAAAGGATAAATGAGTTAAAAAAAATAATTAGGCAAATGATTAGAAAAAGAAGATCCATTAAGGGCCATTAAGCACAAAGATGTGCATGCAGCCTCTGGCTCAGGAAATCTTGATGGCACAGACTGTCTGAAAATGAGAGAAGATACTAAGAAAATGCTCTGTAGTTAGTCTTTTATGAAACTCTTTTCCTAAGCACTTTTACTGACTACTCTCCAAGGAGGACACAGCTGTTCTTATATCATTATGCACTAGCTTGATATGTATAGTCTAAATAACTCAAGTGGAAAAAAAAGTTGTCTTTTACATGCTAAAGTTTTAGTAACGTAATTGTATTAATTTTCTCAGTATTCTACATAGAGAGACCCGTGACTTATTTTCAAGGTGATTACCTTGCAATCTGCATATAAGAATATTTTAAAAAAAGATAAATCTTACAGACAGGGAAGAAGTTATTTGGACCACAATACAGATGTTGCTATAAAATTAGATATTCTATACTCAATAGAAGTTATAATTTCAGTCAGAATGACAATAAGAAGTCAGTGTAATAGTTTTCTGCTACAGTTGTATACTCTTTATATATGTGTGTGTATGGGTGCATATGCAGAGACAGAAAGAGCAATTTATATGTATATTAATACGTAAATCTTGACAATAACATACGAAAACAGCTCCTCCTTCTCCTCCTGTTTGGAATTATAATTTTTTTAGCATCCTATCAACACAGGAATCATACTGCATATTAATTGAAGTATGGAAATTTCAGCAACCAGATTACTGAGGTATATGTATTTAGATTGCAATTAATTCAGTATCATCAATTTCTACTCTATAAATCCAAATCCATAGCTTTTTGCATTTTCTTTTGTTTTGAGCCAAGGAGGTAAGCATCAGGAAAGGATTCTGGTTACCTGGCTTTCTTCTCAGCATCTTTTAATGGGTACTTTCAAAGGCAGAATACTGACTGTATAATCCAACCTATATTGTTGTCCTTATGTTATCCATTCAATGAAGATTTACATATCTTATTGTCCGCCACATATCTATATTAATGTAACTACTCCTCCTTGCTCATAGTCCTCATGGTTACAGAGGTTCCATTTGCCTTAGTATTAAAATTTTAATCTGTGGTTCACTGGGTATTCAGGTTGAAGCCCCATTTTGCAATGCACTGAAAAATCATGGCTGCTCCCTGAGAGCACTTACATTTGACAAAATGTGACAGATGGATCAGGCAGGCATATGGGATGTGAAGTTGGTAGTGAGAAAGGCTAATGGAGTGTCTGCAGTTGTTAAATGAACCAAATACTGTGCTTTGAACTTCAGTGGCAGTGCATAAGCAAACCTGAATATTTTAAAAAGGAGGAATCTAGTCAAGTGCTGCATGACATCAACCTGTTTAACAGTATTTGGATTTCTTTATTTCAGTAGTGCTTGGGATTGACTTATGATGGGTTGCACATTTTAGGACCTTCACTTTCTACTGGAAGAAAATCTACATAAAAGTGCTACGCCAAATATGTAACAGTGTTTCTACCCCGATCAGCCATAAAAGCTTTGGTACAATCATGCTTGGAGCAAGTCTAACAAAGGATTAATTCCTTCTGGACTGAAAAGCCTTATCACAAATTTAAAATACAGAACTGCTATTTGTACTGAATGCCATTTCCACTCCTGTGTGGGGATAGCCTGTGCATTGCTAAGCATCTTCAAATGGACTCCAAATGCAGTTGTCTTGCACTTCACAGATGATAAATTCATTTATATTAGATGCTAAATCTGTAGAAATTTGCTTAGCTTTATTAGCACCTACTGATTTAGCACCAACAATTCAAACCACTCAAAATCACAGGGTTCTTTTTCTAACTTAGATTTTATGTCTGTAACTTACCTTGCTGTGAATGATGAATGTACTCTGGGTGTGGGAATGGAGATGTCATGTTTTCAATTACTTTCATATAAATTATTATATTCAATTAATCCTGATTTGTGGCACCAAAGATAGATGGAAATTATATTAAACCATTTATTGTTGCGTTTACTTTTTTTTTTTTTTTTTTTTTTTTTTTACAACTCAGTAACACTAGAGACATAGCTGTAGTCACAGCTGGTGGCCCATTTAGTAATCAAACAGAAAGGAAGGATGCAGATGCACTAACTTTGCTTGCTTCTTTTAAGATCATGTTAATTTAGGAATGCCCAATGTCTCTCAACAGATTGCTTTTAGTTGTGTTACTCTTGGTTTCCTGGCTTGTGTCAGCAATAGCGTGGCCAGCAGGGACAAGGAAGGGATCTGACCCCTGGACTCGGCACTGCTGAGGCCGCCCCTCGATTCCTGTGTTCAGTTTTGGGCCCCTCACTCCAAAAAGGACATTGAGTGACTCGAGCGTGTCCAGAGAAGGGCAACGGAGCTGGTGCAGGGTCTGGAGCACAGGTCACACGGGGAGCGGCTGAGGGAACTGGGGGTGTTTAGTCTGGAGAAGAGGAGGGTGAGGGGAGACCTCATCGTCCTCTACAGCCCCCTGAAAGGAGGTTGCAGAGACCTGGGGATGAGCCTCTTTAACCAAGTAACCAAGGACAAGAGGGAATGGCCTCAAGCTGCACCAGGGAAGGTTTAGACTGGATATTAGGAAGCATTTAATTCCAGAAGGGGTTGTTGGGTGTTGGAACAGGCTGCCCGGGGAGTGGAGGGGGGGGAGGGGGTGGAGTCCCCATCCCTGGAGGTGTTTAAGAATCGGGTCTTCATAGCAGTGAGGGATATGGTGGAGTTGGGGACTGTCATTGTTAGGTTAACGGTTGGACCGGATGATCTTCAAGGTCCTTTCCAACCCAGATGATTCTGTGATTCTGTGGTTAGGAGGTAGGTATGAATTTAGCAGGACAAATGATACTGGGATGCTGTTATTACGTAATCATATAATACAACATCTACTTTCCAGAAATGTGTTTTCATCAGCTGTCAGCAGTATTATAACTCCTGTTATGCTCAGTATGGAAGACTTTTTTTTTTGATCCAGCTGTAGAATAAATTTTCTTAGACTATTCTGCATTACTAGATAATCTGGGAAATATTCTTCTGTGTGGGTAAACTAATAAGAGAGGAGATACTTCATTTAGAAAAAAATCCATGTTTGGCTACACTTCACTATGCTATTCTTGGTGCAAATTAGTGTTAGGTGACCTAAGCGTTAGATGTGTCCAAAAGAGGGAATCCCTTC
The DNA here is from genome assembly GCF_003259725.1 of Athene cunicularia. NCBI lineage: Eukaryota > Metazoa > Chordata > Aves > Strigiformes > Strigidae > Athene > Athene cunicularia. The sequence goes on along the minus strand of NW_020799091.1, from coordinate 107,386,633 downwards.
TGACTCCCCTCTGCTGCTCCCCCATTGCACACTCACATACATACCCCAGGCACAGAAGAAAAGTCCCCAGATATACATACTACCTGCCTATAAAACTGGCCTCGCTGTCATGTGAAAGCTGACCCTCAGATGGCAGCTTTCACTGGTTTGGGGACTGTTTGGGACTCACTACGAGATGGTTTTACCCACAGCAATATCTGTAATTACTACATATAGACAGCTGACTGGACATCTCCTTTGATGCGGGAACACAGGCAGTCACACAAAATACTGAAATTGCTGGCTTACACTTGGCCTCATTTATTGCAGCCCAAAGTGACAAGCTACAAAGACCTGGCCACCCCCCTTGCTCTGACTCCTTGTTGGACCCACCATGTAGGAACACAGATGTGCTGACATCCAGGGAGTCTTTGGTATGTGGTGCTCTATTTTTGCTTTGGAAATCTCCCCATATCCAACAGACTCAAGAAGGTAAGATCCTTATACTTCAAAACTACAGCTCACATCTTCATCTTGTGTATAGAGAGAAGGTCCACTAATTTCATACACTGGTAACATCTAGGGAGCTGAAGCAGAGATCTATTTCAAAGTATCTAGTTAGCTGAATTATACAAGAGAACAGTTCTGAAAAACAACAATAGGATTCCAGTTGAGCCAAGCCATCATAAAGTTCTTTTGATGCGTTGTCTGTGGAGAAATGATTTGCCTTATTCCTTTTTCATTACTTAATCAATATGAAGAAATAATTCCCAAAGAATTAATTTTCATCCTTGAAAGCATTCAACTGAAATAAAACATTTTGCAAAGGTAGTGTATATACATGGTATTGAAAATTTCCAAAGCAGTGCTCAAGATTCAAAAACCTTAAATACCTGAACCAGGAATCTCTTATTCTATTAACAGATATTAATTGTTTGTCAAGAGGGTTGGCATATAACCAAAATAGCAAACAAACTTTCTACTATGAAAACATAAACCCCTATAAAATTACCATAATTTTCATAAGGGGAAAAATAATTAAAAGATATTAAAACATTTTTAGTTGACATACAACCACACAAAGTTACTAAAAAAATCTTGGAAGAAAACCAGTTTCAAAAAGAATCAGAATTAAATACAAATCTAAAGCTTACTCCATTTTAGTGAAACAACATCTTACTGACAAAACTAATTCTCTTTTTATCTCAGTTTCAAAAATTTTATTAATTATACCTCAGTACAGGCATCCAGTATGCTAGTAGTACACCTGCACTTCTGAGTCTTTCAGAACTTCCATCTTCCTGTCTTTTTTAAAATTAAAGCTCAGTAAAATATAGCATAAATTCCATATGAAAGATTGTTTCTTTGAAAAATGTATCTTGCCTACAAACCTTTACTTTTTTTTTTTTTTCCTTAGTTGTTCAGTCCTGTCTTTGAAGTGCCCAAAAATGTTGTGCCTAAACATTTTTAAGCATATTGCTCTTCAGTGCAGTTTTAGTCTAATAAAAATCTAGGACAAAATATGGTTGTGTTACCTCTGTCAGTATAGATACTAGTGTAAGCATTCAATCTGGATCTGAAAGCAGAGAAATTGCAGGCAGACAGAGGATGCCCAAATAAAAAAAAGTAATATAGATTTTAATTTCATTAATTCCCTTGAGGATAGAGCATTTCAATGACCTAGACAGGCTAAGAAATCAAGGTCTAAAATATTTTATTGATTTACTTATATTTATAGATCAATTGTATACAAAGTCCACTGACTCACTGAAACAAGTAAATGTTTTTTTAGACTTTGGTGCCCATCTTCAAATTAGATTGATTACCTATTTAATTCATTTGTATCCCTTAAAATACTTTCTTGCTTTGTAGATGCAATTGGATTTAAAAAATGGAGCAGTCTTAAAGAAAAACTTTACAGAAGTTGCTTATAGCATCAGCAGTCACTAAGGAGATCTATTCAAATCATATAATTCAAATGAAAGAAAAGGTCTGTACTGCCTTTCTTTTTACAGAATTAATTAATTTTAAAAAAAAAAAAAAAGTAACAGAATGGGTCTGACTCCTTCGTATTATATCAGAGCGCAATTCTGTCAAAATTAATGGATATGATACCTTACTCCAGATATCATTTTCTGGAAGAAAACAATTCTACACCTCTAATAATCTGAGGAAAGAAGAGGACTATTTTTACGGAAATAAGAAGTGATGTTCTGGCATACTTAGTTTCTACTCTCTGGCAGCATACCAGGTGAAAATAGAGGATATATTAACTATTGCTAAAGAAGACCAAAACAAAATCCAGATTTAAATCTGAAACCTTTCAGATACATTAATGCAGGAATGTAGGCAACTAAGGAGCATTTGGTTGAAAGTATATGTTAACCATGGAAGGTTTTACTCAGATTTTGTAGTGAAATATTTGGATTCATATACTACAACTGTAGAAGTTGAAGAGGCAAAAGTGAGAAGGCTGTTTTAACACACTGACTTCATTCAAGACTTGTGGAAAACAAGTAGTACGTTTCAAATGCATCACAGTCAGACAGAAACTATTTGTGAAATACACAGCAAAGCAGGTAACCCCCCTGTCTCATTACTTCTTTTCTAAGACTCAGTTCCCATGAAACTTAGGCTCTGTACTGTTTCCATACTTGCTCTTACTGAGTTTTATGGTAATTTTAAGCATACAGGAATGTAGGGTCAAACTTTCAACTTAAAATGAACCTTTTAATAAAACTCTTAGTAATTTCTAATTTACATCAATACAAATCAAAAACTTTTGTTCTGGAAATTTGTGTCTGTGTATCACTGAAATAAAAACATAATTACAGACCACCAACTATTCATCAAGGCTCCAGCTTTTCTTTACGTCAAAAATAAACCACACTATGAAAGTCTCAAAACTCAAGTGAAGCCAAGGATCTGGTTTGTGGTTTTCTCATAAATCAGAAATTGAGTCCAGGTTCATAAACCTTTTGGGAAATTTGGGCCAAGTTTTGAGTGAATTTTGGAAAATTATATTTTTTAATGAAAACTCTATGCAAATAATGGCTTTGACATTCTCATTTTTGGATGCTTTTTAAATACTAACCTTGAAATAGAATTCAAGGAGCTCATAATAAAAGACTTACTGAACATCTTAAATTCATTTTCAAATATATATTTATATATACACACACACTTGGCAGATACTCTGTATGCTGTTGCAACAGTGAAATGTTTAGAAATTTATTTTTTTTTCTTCCAGGGCAAAGACTAATGTTTAAAAAAGAGAAAAAACATTCCCAGTATTGATTTTGTTTTCACATATAATGAAATTATTTCATTACAGAGTGCTATTAAATATATTTTTGACATTTTCAATATTTTAAGTATGCTTCTATGAACTAAGATTTTTCCTAAAGAGACTAGGAAATGCATTCTTGCAGATGAACCTATATGGGAGTCTCTTTTCTCAGAAAAAGAATTAGGTTTCAAAATTTTTATAGGTCTACTTGTGGATGAAATTTAGAAACATGCAACCTAGTTTTCATGTACTTCATTCAGGTAGAGAAACAATTTGGGCATAGACCTTTCAACTCCAGGAAAATGTTGGATTATTGACTATATCTTTCTGTCTCAACATTTTACACAGAAACTTTCCCAACTGAAATTTCTTGCATCTGCTAAGTTGCCATTACAACCAAAGCAGTGACAATATAATCGCTGAAAAGATTTCATGTAGCTTGGTAGATCCAGACAAGGGATAATGGCAGCCCATTGTTAGTCACTAAAACATAAATCCCAACTTCAAGTACTTATTATCTGAAAATCTTTCTGACTTCATCTAATACGTTTGCAACTTAAAACCTCAGGAATGGTCTTTCTTAAAAAAAAACTAAACTAATTTCCTACTTTAAAACAAAACCAACAAAACCAAGGGAACCCCAAACCACTTCAAATTAAATAACAGTAATGTTTTCCAGCAATAGTGCTGATATATGTGTTCTCTCTCAGATAAACACTCCACAGTAAGAAATATATGTGTACCTTAACAGAGGAGGAGTCTTGGATTTCTTTTGGTCATCTTTCTTATAAAAAAGCTATTTCATTTGCCAGTTCATTTATACTTGTCTTGTGTCTCTTTATGTTGGATGTATATATGTACGTGGGCCTGAATATCTTGTTTGTTTTCACTTCTATGCAGCTCATACAAAGAGTGGCACTGTTGATACTCAATGAACCAGCCACTAAATTTGTCCTCCACAATGAGCCTGAGATCAATAACTAATTTTGAAAACTGATTAGTTTGCAGCAGGGAAGTAGACACAGTCCGAATCTTGCCAGAGGATATAATCAGCCAGTAAATAGCAATATTAGTGCTGTAGGTAATAGGCTGGGAACAGCAGAGGAATGGAGTATGGCCCAACTCTCTAAAATAAAGGCCTTGACACACAGGCCAATTCAAATTCTCTTTTTTTCTTTTAAGCCACATGACTTGTAAACTAAACTTTGTATTTTAATTTTTTGTGTTGGAATAAAGCTTATTTTTATCACATTCTGTGCTTGGTGACTAAGGAGTGTTTGTAACTGCATCCTACTAAAGCTTGCAAGTGCAGCCTTGGGTGATTATTAAAGAACTACAGACATTTTTACAGATCTTTGCTTGTTGTGAACTCCAGATGTTTCCAACATGAAAAATGTTATGTTCTAACAGTTAATGTTGTATCACCAGCCATTCAGAAGATGTATCTTCTTATTATAGCTGGAATGTCGCTATGGTGATAATTGTAAAACTGTGACCCAGAATGAAGAAAACAAATGTATTTGGCACCAAAGAGGGTAGGTAGTATATCAGTTAAGGCAATGAATGGGAAGATAACAAAAAGGTATTAGGAAATTTTAAAATTATGCATGAATCTTGGATACCATATGATATACTGTAATTATCACTTCCTTTTATTATCATGTGGAATGTGTTCTTAGTTAGCTTTGTGGACAGATAGCACCCCGTCTACATGCAAGTTGATGTCAGTACTGTCCAGAAGTACAATGCTTCTCCTTTTCCACAAAGCCCATAAAAAGAATCCCTACCCAAGACTTGCTTACATGTTTATATTCCCCCTTCAAAGAACCCAGGGGTTTGTATGATTAATGTTTTGTATTTTGTGTTTTAATACTGAAGACTGAAGTTGACCATGAGAGCAGATACAAATAGGTTTTGAGCTATCAGGCCCTAGCAAACTTAAAGGATCACAATAGAAATATACTTCATGCAAGACTGTCCATGGATTATTTGAGGAACAATCTATTCTTGGAGTCGCCACGATTCTGAATTTCTGATGAGTCTAACAGCAGTAAATCAGCTCAAGCATTTCACATGGGGAGTCACAGGGCCTTTGGGGTTCAAATCACGGAAGGACCCAAGCCCTCTGTCCTCTGCTGCCAGTCTGATCACCACCTGGAGCTAGTTTTTCTCTCTGTCTGCCATCTATTTCATCATTTGTTCCATGGGAGTAATAATGCTCACCATTTTTACAAAGAGCTTTTTCAGATGGATGGATGAAGCATGCTGTTATTTTCTAAGCTCATAAGCAGCCATATATGTGGAAAAAAAGGACTCCCATTATGAGGGCAATTATCAAATATTCCATTTTAAGTCAACTACTATTGCTACTGCAAACTGCAAATGGTTTCCAGCTCGCAAGCAGAGAAAATTTCTGGTATGTGCTAAAGACATCACCATTATCATTCATCCCAATCAGCTTGATTAGACTAGAAACAAACAACAGGAAATCATCTATCTGTATGCACATCAACCCTGTTTCAGGAGTCCTTATCACTGGAAAAGAGTGAAGCCCTGTCACTTGTCCTTAAATGTATATTCTCCCTAGTTCTTTCCTACATATCGGGAAAGGAAGGAAACAAGGTAGATTACATTTCTTATTAAATTTATGTGTTAAAACAGCATGCAGTGTGCTTGGAAATAAATCACACAACAAAGGACAAAATTACGGAAAGAACTGGCACACAGTAAATCTCTTGATGTTTTCAGAGAGAAACTGAATGTCTTTCTGCAAGTTACTCATTAGTCAAAACACTATCAAGGTAAAGGCTTTCAAGTGATATTTTCAAGCCATGTTAGTCGTACTATAGCTCTGCACTTCACTCAGACTGGAAAGTAGCCAACAAGCATAGCTTGAAATCTGTTAGCTTATGTCTTGAGGGATTTTTTCCATCTGTATTAAAGAACTAAGACTGAGGTCCCCAACTCTCACTGCACTGCCTGCATGCTGATCTGGGGTGGGAAAGGAAACAGAGGCATGGTGAGGTAAAGGGATTAATGCAAGGTCAGATTGAAAGTTAAATGTAGGATTTAGGCATAGACACTTGCTGCTTGATTATGTTGAAGTCAGAGAAAAAAGTGAAGCCCTTTCATTTTAACTTCAAAGAAATACAACTGTTTTGCATGTGGAAGTGCAACAACATGCTATTGTAAAAGGTTTTACATCAAGGCAAACCACAGCTATGACTCAGACAAAAAAATCCTCACATTAAACTCATCCTAAACTTTGTTTCTACACACGTATATACCTGGTTAAATAGACTCAGACTGAAGAATAAAAAAATCTAGGAAAGAAATAGAAAACATCAGCTAAAAAGGCAAAAATAAACAGAAAGAAAGCAAGCATAGCTGGAACAAACATCCCCAGAGGCTTATATTACCTAGCAATTTGAATCAGATTATGGTTTTTCCTTTTTATCATTTTTTTCTCCTTCTTGCTACCTGAGCCAGTTCTAGTGACAGGCATGAAGAGAAACTGTATGAGGGAGACAAAGGTCAAGATAATGGTATTACTGTGCCAGTGCAAAGAACGCTTGACTAGATGGCAAAAACTAAAGGTCATTTAATAAATGTATTTTTCATTTTCTCAAAGAAAAGCTAGAGAAATAGAAAGACTCTGTTGGAAATATAAACCAAGCAGATTAGTTTGAATTTTTCCTGATAATGAGGAGGAACTACCCAAGAATATTCTGATTTGATTGTATAAGGCCAAAACATTCTATTGCTTTAAAAACAAACAAAAAAAAACCCTACACTCCAGAACATTTATATTTGAGTAGTTGCTAAAATAAAAGACACCCCCCCCACTAAAATAGAGACAAACCAACTCAATATATATTCAAACCCAGTTGCTGTGCTCCTCTAGATCTCTCATTCTGATCCCTCACCTCTTCAGTCCCACAGCTGTTAGTCAAAGTACCTTGTACAGTCTTTACACCTGCACCCTATGATGAGCCCTTTCTGCACCTGGGTCTTCTGAGAGGGTAGGGGCAAGATAACCCATACGTATGTACATAGTAAAAGACTAAAACTCACAGAATAAACAATTCAACAAATAAATTATAAGAAATTAAAGTGAATAACAACCTTCCAGTAAAATTCCAGTGGACACTTGATTCATAAGAGCTGGAATATGCAGGCATGCAATGCACACTTCCTTTATGTATTGTTCTTTGAGTGAAAATGCAACAGAAAAGAGAGACCACCATTTTCAAATTGCATTCTATGACAAACCTTCTTTAACATTCTTTTGACATCCTTGAATTTCCATTCATGCCATCAGGTATACCTTTTATAGAGCCACAGAGGAAAAAAGCCCAAACCAATGCATAACCAGGGCAGTACAGTAAAACTCCAGGGTTTGTGGAGGGCATTGGTGGTAAGAACATGTTGTGAGCCAATATCCTAATCTTATCTGGTTTTGTGATGTCCAAGGACGGCAGTAAATTCTGTTATTCTCTGAGTAGAAATTAGTGTTTTGACAGCTAAAAAAGCGAAGAATAAAATGAGAGAGACTATGCAACTAAAAAAGATAATAATTGTTTCAAAAAGACTGCTTCCATTTCCCTGTAGAAATTTTTGTTATTTGCTATATCATGGAAGATGCAATTGTACCATTGTGGTGCTGTAGCCAGATGTGCAGGGATGTCTATATATCTTGCATTGTCTGCACCAAGGAAGTATCTCCACTCTCATACAACAAAGCTTTACTACCTTAACATAATTTCTGTAGTAACCATCTAAGCATTCAGATTGAATGACTGTTATTGTAAAGTTTTGCCGCTTTGGCATAGGGCCCTTCTAAGGTAATTCAGCCCCTTAGCTCCTTAAGCCTATTCTCCCTTTTTCTGGTCTGACAACTCCCTTTCTTACTCTTTTCCTTTCGGTGCCTCTGGGTATTTACTATGTATGACAAAATGAGAATCTAATCAATCTGTAACAATCTGGGTCACAGATTTCTTTCTCAGGCCCCTTCAAGTTAGTGGCTGTGACTCAGCAATAGCTTTTTTTTTTTTTTTGTGAAGTTCCTTGGGAGACTCCAGACCAGAAACCTAGGCAAAACCGAGCTGGCTAGCTGTTGGTTTTGTAACCCTGAGCTTCTCAGAGTGAGTTAGACTCCAGCAGACCCTGAAGCATTTGCACACAGGAGGCAGAAGTAACTTGAGAACAAGAAATGTGTACCCACTCATCCTACACGATTGATGCTCCACAGAGTGTGTACACAGCAAGCAGCAAAAATGTGCCTTGGTGTATCAAATAGTCGGTGAGACTCTAGGATAAAAATTATTTATGTCACAAATATGGTGAAATGGAGCAGGAAGAAAGACAGAGAAGCAGAATAAAATAGGCAAGAAAGGGAGAACAAAGGCACCGAAAGAAGATGCGTGGAAGAAAAAAAGTATTATCAGGCAAAAACTAGCTTAAGCATAAGAGGAAGAATGAGAAAATCTTGTCATGCTGGTTAAAATGAAATATAAAAGGGAAATGTGATGCTTATACATGCAGTAATCGCCTTTTATCCTGTATATAGGAAACAGTCAACCACTTAAAGTACACAAGTAGCCTCTGAAATATTTTACCTATTTTACACTTGAGAAAGCAGAAACAATAGGCTTATATAACTTGTGCAGGTCACATATTAAGTCAGCAGTGAGCCAGACGTGTCTCTCTGACCTGGCTTCATGCAATACTTTTTCTCCAGAGGAAGTAAAAGACATATTTTAACTCCAACTTTTTCACTATATGCAGCACTTAGGGCCCCGTAAGGAACCATAAATCTTCACAGTTCCTCGTTTAAAGTTTGCATGCAAGTAGATTTAACAAATTTGTAAATAAAGCAACTACCTGCCATTTCATGGTCAGAAAAGTACCACCACATCTTCACTTTTTCTATGTTTTGACATTCAGTGCACATTGTTTCAGGTTTTTGGCATTCTATAACCGGTGCAAGGGGTAAAGCTAACAAATTTCCTAGCGTTACCTTTGAAAGAAGCTATGTGCAGAACAAACCTTTGATAATTACAAGTTGCCAATGTAGTAGCAAATTCCCAATAAACGCACAAATTAGCTTCCTCTCAAGGTTCATCCACTCATTCTTTGAATTTTATCAGTCAGTTGAATGGCTTGTCTGAAGAACGTAACGTAGTCAATCCACATATGTGCTACGTGTTACGTACTGTCAGAAATTACTGATGCACGGACTTGGCAGGAATGACAGTTATTATTAAACATCAGCTGGCAGAGGCAAATTGCACCAATTTTAGTCAACCAGTAATGACCTGTAAAATTGGTAAAAACTGTAGGAGAAAAACAATCTGCCACCACACAAATTAAAATAACAAGTGACAACCCAATGGAATACTGCATTGCGTTTGCTGAAAGACTCAGCAGAGAAACAAAACCTGTGGTCATTGAAAGAGAAGGCATTGGTACATAGGAGGTATATGAGATATAGTATATGACATATGGCAGAGATACATCCTTACTACCTAGGAAGTGAGGGCAAACTTTGCAACTATGACTTGGAAATGGGCTAAATGTCAGTAGAGGTGAGTTCTTTAAGATGTCACATTACGTGCTTTACACAGAACAAAATGACCACAACAAAGCAGCAATCCCATATTTGACCTTCTAGCCCCCAAATGCCAATGCCTTACAGAAAACTCATATCCCATCTGACAGAACTGGGTGACCTTGACCCAGAGGAATAAGAGATACTGGATTAGCTAGGCATATGAACACGGACTTTCTGCTTTCTTTGAGGGCTTACAAATGGCTGAAGGAGGAAATAAGTAGTTTTCTGAAGCTGCACAGCCAGATTCCCTCTCTTGTTAAGGTTGCTTAATGCTAATGTCAGTGAGCAGCACACCCTGCTCAAAAGGATTCTGTGGTTTCCTTAAGTTTTCCATAATGTCTTTTCCTGCCAGTGAAACCAGATCCTGCACTGTTTGACCTTGAGTGAATTATTTGACCATGATTTGTATGCAGCTTAAACATAGACTATGAACTGCACATAACACTGAAAATGTGGATGACCCAGGGATTTGGCCAGTGGACGAGGTTTACATAGTATTTGGTATGCAGAATGAATGCACTTACGATGTTGATGGGCAACGCAAATGTATGAATAAATTTGACTTTTGTGAAGGAGCACATTATAACTGTATAAGTGTGTCCCAAATCCTCAGTAAAAGATGGAGCCCAAATATCTCAAACCTACCAGCATAGTTTATTACCGTATCCTACCTAAGTGGAACTTAACAGTACAGTCCTTCCTAACTTCCTGAGGAATTTCTGACTAAATAGCTGGGAATAGCATTAATAAGTTATTGACAGAATGTGTAAAAAAAAAAAAAAGAAAGGCAGCTAAAGCCAGGCTTACTGTTTACATTTTAATTTCTACCTCTATTGGAGACTGGATACAGGATTTGCTCTTTAGTGTAGAGTAGCAGTGGAAAAAGTTACTTATTACTCTTGTCTTCTAGTCTTTGTAGAGTCAGATATTAAAAAAAAAAAAAAAAGTTTCTGACAAATCTATAGTCCTGTTGATGCACTAGAACCAACTTCATCTATGGGAGAAACTGCTATTTCCATTATTTTTTTGCACCGGTCAATACATAATTGGGATACATCTACTTCAGTCAGTTCTGTGTGTTAGTATAGCTGTAGCTATTTTAAAGTTGTTTTGGTGGAGCATTGCTGTATTTTCTTCCTACTCCATAATTTGATATGCCAAAATCAAATCACCATCTCTTCTTGTACTTGGGATAATGTGGGTAATATGTACTAATATGTAATATGGGACAGGAAGGCACAAAGTTTTCTAGGGCCCTACATTAAAAGGACCCTTTAGACAAAACTCCTGCAAGCATCAACTCACAACTGGGGCCTCTCTCCTTTGTATGCTCCAATCAATCAATCAATCAATCAATCAATCAATCAATCAATCAATCAGGAGAGCCTTCCTGGATGAACAGCACCTACACAAAAAAATGTCTTGTGTATCAAGGACCAAGGAAGTTAAGATGACTGGCCATGGCCACCACTGTGGAATCTCATTTGCACCTGGAAGAGACACTTTTATTGAGGGATTAACCTGTATAGAGCACAGGTCACACCTTCAGATAGTTCCCCTTAACTACCTGATTGTAGCTATATATCAAACTTGGGATCAAGAGGTTGCTCTCTGGACTGAAAATATTGTATGACTGAAGGCAAAGAATAACTTCCTGCAGAAAAAAACAGATACATTTTAAGCAAGGCTTGAGTGAAGACCTTAGTAGGTGGCATAGACTGCAGAAATTTCATGAAAATTAAATCCTGTTTCTTGTTAAAGTTGAAATCGTAACATAGCTCTTTATCATGTAAACTGCCATTTGCTTTTAGCCAAAATTTTCATATTTTTGAGGATTACTTCAGCAATTTACATGTAAAAATACAAGCTATACAGTAGAGCTACAATTACACAAGTGGACTGTGGAGTTATGTAGAAAAGTTTCAAATCAGTCTTCATTAAGGATCACTCACGATTTCACTCTAAATGTTTTCTTTACAGTGGGAATCCTTTTTTTTTTTTTTTTTTTTAAGAGAAACCAACAACCCTACCTTTCTCTGAATTCACATCGGGTTTAGGCACCAGCTTATCTAATTACAGAACTTCAGATCTTGGATCTATTACATCATGAACAGTATGGCTTTGTTTTGAGGAATAACGTAACCTGTTATAAGCAGAATTTGTATAAGATTTGCCCAAAAGTTTTTAGGACCAGAGAAGACATGATTTCTGTTCCCTTGTTTTATTTGTCTCACCACCTGAATTTCAATTGCATCAGTTTCAGCATCAGCACATTTCTGTTGTTATCCCTATGTTTGGAATACTTATGTGATTCTGTGTGGTATTTGACGGCTAGTGTGAAAAAAAACCCAATTTTAGCAGTCAGATCTTCAGAGGAATTTCAAGGCCTAATGTCAAATGCAGTCAAACAGCAGCTAGCTGCCTCAATACCTAGATCAACTGGTTTTTTTTAAACTTAGAACTTAGATGCATATATCCAGAAAATACATGCTCCTTCACAATTTAACCTCAAAAAGCTGTTCTCCTTACTTCTAGTTTCACTTTTTGCATTCCATATGTGGTCTAATCTAGAGCGGATGCAGCAGCTGACCAAAACAATTCAGATATATACCTCATTATAACCAAGGAATTTCTACAGTGAAAATTCAGAGCATTTTGGTGACATGCATAAATAACTTAAAGAGTTGGCTTGCTGAAAAAACCTCACATTAACTTACCTCTTTCTCTTGAAAAGAATTTAAATTCCCATGTCTTCATGAAAGAGCATGTGGGAATGACTGGTGAGGGGTGGAGGAGGCTGATTTCCCCTATTTTATGAGTCTGGTGATGATTCATGTTGTACTGGGTCAGGATGAGAACTAGGAATTGTTTAACTTTCTGCACCTCCTTTCTATTCTTTGCTTGCATGCATGAGTATTTCTGTGCCTGTCACAATTTAATGTTAAGAATAAAGACATGTGGTAGTAGGGAGAAAGTTTGAGACTATGCATCACTTGTGCACACCTTCTAGCTCTGGGTGAAGGCAGTGGATGTACTGGCATTAGCATTCACCCTTTTAGGTTCAGATTGTCTTACCGTGTAGCCCCAAGCCAGCTCACTGGGGCTGATTTGGGAATAAGGCTCCCTCTGGTTGCTTATGCTAAATTTCATTTTTAAAGTGTTAAGGTACTTAAATATCAGGTAAGCAGAAGGCACATCTCTGTAGATCTGAAGTCAAGCCAGACCACATTTCTGTAAGCACCCTTGGTGCATTCTGGGGACAGGTACTTAAATTTGAGCAGCACAGGGCTTTAATATTAGATGGCTAAGTAATTGTTGCATCTGACTCTAAACATATTTGATGTATGTATCATCACAACAGCTCTACAAGGTAAGTCAGTGCCCTAACAGCTGGACAGCCTTACCACTTCCTCATCCAGCTAATGACATGTCTAAAATTTTTCATATGCCTGATAATATAAATACCAGACCTTAACAATAACATAGGAGTTTAACCATCAGTACCTGCACCATGGCTGCTGCTGTATATGAATGTGTGCATAGCATTTGCTCAGCATGTCAGCAAGAGAGTATGATTTGGGCAAAGGTTATATACTTTTTTAAAATGTCTGGGGTTATGTAAGTAATTTCATTTCAACAGAACTCCTTTTAATAAGAAGAAATATTCATTTTCAAACACCAACCCATTGGGATTTATGTCATTATCAACAAAATACTAAACAAAAAGGTTATGCCAGTGACCCTTATTTTCATTGACTTTTTGGGGGTAAAAAATTATTTCCTAACCATTACCATGACAGTCTGGAGTACCATCATGTGCACATGCCTTATTTACCTCATGGAGATAAAAAACAAAGTCCTTGTGAGTGAAGAACTTAGTACCAATGCAACTGCAAAGAGAAGGACTAAGAGTAGCGAAGAATCCAATAAGTAGGCACGTCATTCTTTCACAGTGTTCGTAAGAGGAAAAATGTCACATGTAATCAGTTTGCTTTCCAGTTATTTTCTTCAGTGCAAATTTTGTGAGTAGTCCAAGTCACGGAAGTTAGCCATATTCAACTCAAAGTATACCTGCAAACTTAGGGATATTAGGATTTATTGGTCTGGTTCAAGCTGACTTTTGAACCTAAGTGCAGTCTGAAGTGATATTACAATATTTTACAGATTCATATATCAGATATGACCAAATTACTTATTTTCAAAGTTGGCCTCAAGCAAATGAGCTCCTTCCAGTCCCACACTTGCTGGAGGATCAGATCAACAGTTTCACACTGACTTTCACTGACTTATGTGTTCTTCTTGTGTATTAGAAACAAAGTGCTTCAAAATGATACTTACCACCCTTATTCCTCTCCTTTTCACTCGGAAATAATTTTATCATGTTGTTTCTTGAGTATGTTTCTAAGGTTAAGTTAGAAATCTGTGAAAATAAATATTTTCAGCAGAAATATTATTCTGATCTCAAATATAGTGGCACAATGGAAACTGATGTAATACAATAATATTTTTGTGATAAAACTATCTTGTAGATCTATGTAACTCTGACACTTAATGATTTCTGATGTCTGAAAGGTATTAGGCTGTGGTTATAATAATCTCTATAATTGTAACAGTTCATGCTAGCTAGACTGCACATCTATTCTTCATCTGTCCTTAAACTAATTTGTTCTATGTATGAATATATCACACTCATCAATTTAAAGTGCCATCCTTTGGCTATGCAGGTCATTAAGGAGTATACATTATGTATGAGTCAAACACACCAAACTTTCACAAATGCTTTTTAGCAATGTGCAAAATAACTGCTTTCTGTTAGAGTTTCTAAGTTATTATTCTAATTGAAACCCAAGTCACAGCTACAACTAACCAGCAATCAATTACTTCTCTCCATATATAATGCCTCGGATGATGAGAGATACCGTGGCTCTGTGCTGAATTCTAAAAATATCAATGCACGCTTCAAAAAAAAAAAACCAAAAAACCTTGAAAATCAAGGGATAATAAGTTTTCCCACTCATTGCAGCCCATAAAGTTTTCATCGCAATTAGTGCAGTGGTGGGGTCTTAAAATTCTTCTTGTCCTGGAAGGGCAATTCCACTCAATAATGCAGCTATATATGCAGAGAGCATCTATTACAATGAGATCCCACTGTACAATGTATGTCTCTGGTCATAGGTCTGATAAAGAAACTCTAAGGTAGTGATTTTTTTGCAGGACACAAGTCCTGTCTGAAGTCTCAAGGTTGTACTTGGCAAAAGCTTTCCATAAAGAGATTGAGGACTGTGGAGAAGACCAAGTAGCACTGTGCAGAGGGCTCACAATGTTAATCTGTACCAAGAGGGTGGCTCAGACAGCAGCAACATTTGATGGCTATCTGATTGATACCTTGTTGCTGACAGGAAATCAAATGCCTGCCTCGGTTATATTCCCAGCAGATGGACAGTCAACACCAAAGTAACACACAAACAACACAGAAATGTCAGTCCTCTGGGGAGCCTCAGCATCTAACAGGAATGTAAAATGAACGCCTTTATTTTCAGTCTTTGCTCAGAGGCCCTTGAAAAATTTACATGCAGTTTTGCCCAAGCTTCCTTCGTTCTGGATTAGATTTGTGTTCACTTCTAAGATACCCTCGTTCTTTCAGACTGAATATGTAGATGTGCAACCAGAACTACCTATGTAATGCTTACTGCATGAAACAACAGAAACTTTGCTTTCCTCACCATCTTTCTGAGCTATGCATGCTCAAAGTTACTGAACAAGAGGAGGCACATAGAAGATAAAGTGAACCATTTCCTGCCAGTACAGGAGCAGTGTCTCTTTGGGGACAGCATCTCCAGGAGTGATTAAGTGCCAATCACTTCATTCCCACAGTTAGGTACAAAGAGTGAAACCTAGCCCTCAGTAAATTAAAAAGGTTGACAGCACAGAATTCATTTTGCACGTAGAAGCAGTTAAAAGAAAGAGAGAGAGAAAAGGAAGATGTCTGTGTATGTGTATGTATTTACATGGGAGAGGAGAGTTTTTGCATGGGATGAGCAAGCACACCCCTTACTCTTTTAGGCAGGGAGTATATTTTGTTGTTGTTGTTGTTATTTTACAACCACACTAGACAAACACTTGAGCAAAGCCATTAGCAATGCTCTATCACTGTGACTAAGATTTAACATCCTCCCCAGACATTATTACAAAATTCCTTTTAAAATTGTGTTGAAAGTCAGATGCCAAAATATATATACTTTTAAATTTTTTAACAAAGATATGTTTTGCCATTGTATATACCTCTGGGTAGGATACTAAGGCAGTGAGTCGTAAAGATATCCTATACACTTGCCTTGATATATTGGCATGTATATACACCTAATTTCTTTGAGTGCTATCTTGATACTACTTTTTTTTTTTTTTTTTTTTTTTACTCAGAGAACAGAAATATAAAAAAAAATAACTGTATCTAATGAATTATCAACTGTTGATCAGACTATTTTCACCTAATTTATCATGCCATAATCATCACGGAAAAGTTAGTCTTTGAATCTCTATTTCAATAGGACGACCACTGCACTTCCCCATCAAACACATGAGGAAATATGGAGAACCAGGGGTCTGGGAAGACAAGTTGGAAACACAACCATTTCACTTTCTTTCTTTTGCACAGGTGCCAGGTTATCCCTTGAGAATAAGAAATAGGTAAGAAATTGGTATTCATCCTCCTGATAATGAACTTACTTGAAAGAGTGAAAGAGACCTTTTATTCCTTAACAAAATAGTAAGTTAAAAGTGGAAAATCCTCCAGCTTTACTTAATGGCATCGGTTCATGTAAACTTTAATAACTGTTAATAACAATTACATAACTTGACCAAGTATTTCTGTTAGATAAAAGGAAGGGGTAAATTTTTGATGACAAGCTCTATTGGAAATGAAAGATAAATTTGGGTATTTGCAGGCACTATATTCTTTCTGAGCAGATGCCTGATGTTTCCCTTATAAAAAAAAATATTTGGAATAGGTTCCCTGGCTCAGATTTCTTAAGATTCATCTTGCTTTTATAAAGGTGGCATCAGCTCTGATTTAATACAGCATAAGAGAACATATTAAAACAACATTCAGATTATTTCCTTCAGCCTTTCCCATCCCAGCCAATTTCACATTCATTTGCTAATTTGGAAACAGGGACTGCATATCAAAGGAAGGCTGGAGGCAATAATGAAGGCTGCAAATGTTTGCTGTTTCAGTAGTTACTGTTTTGATTTCTGGAATAGAGGGAAAATGTCACTATAAATAAACAGTGGAAGGAATTATATGAATAAAGGAAAAAGAAAGATAAACTCAGCAAGGCTCATTCTTTGAAAGGTAGATACGTGTGCACATGCTAAGTAGAAAACCTTTCCCCATATGGTGTGCTGCAAATCTGACATCAGAATCAGATGCTCAGCTTTTCTGCTTGAGAAATGATGTTTGCTACTGAGTATTTGTGATACAGTCAAAACTTAGTGCAATACTTTTTTCTCCACACTGATGGTCCGATTAAGAGAATGATACATACATTTTGAAATACAGGAAGGCCAAAACATCCATTGCTTTCTTAATCTTCCTATTCTTCACAGCAATATCAAATAGTAACAAGTGGTAGCAAATTTACTTCAGAATGGATGTTCTTTTCATAAATATCTGATTAAATAATCATGCATTTCACCAAAAAACCCCCAACAAACGCATTTTTAAGCTGAGGGAGTAACACAGAAAAACCCTCTCAAAACCTTAGGTATTTCCAAATCTTTAAATGTCATCCCAGGCCTGAGCGAAGGATGATTTGAGCAAATAGTTTAAGACTGAAAATGGCCTATATTGGTCCACTATAGAATAGACTGGTATGATTTCTTTGCAGTGTTCATGCAGGATGTATTTGGTTTGGAAAAAGGTCCCTCAAACTGAAAGATATGTTTTCTGATGTCATGATACTGTTAATGTGCCATAAAAATGATTTAGTACTTGGGATCAACGTACTGCATTCTAACAAGACAATAAAATAGCCCCTATGCTATCCCATCATTATTATAGGGTCCTATTAAGAAAATGGAAAACAATTTTTTTTTTTTGTTCATATATAAACTATTTGGATTCTCCATATAAGAAAGATATCTTTCAACAGAGTAGTATATTTTAACAGGCTAGAAAGAAATCAATATGGTGTCACAACCCTTGTGGTTTTCAGTCAGCTAGATGCTAGCACAGTGTTCTTACAGTAGACGTGAATATTGTACACGAATATATGAGGTATCGTTATCTGGGTGCCACAATAGATTTTTAGATTTTTATCTGCAGAAAGTCTAAAAAACTAAAGGAAATGGAAAAAGTGTAGACATGCAAGAATGTTATCTACTGAGCAAAAGGGATAATTTCAGAATATTTAAGAGTGAAGTTAGTAGTTCTAACAGTATAGATCCATAAGAAATAATTCAAAACATCCAGTGAAGTTTTAGTATATTATAACAGCATTAATGTGTTTTCTGCAGAATCTTATTTGTAAGATATTTTCAAAGATTTTAGTAAAGGAAATGCTTAATATCTTACTATTCAGTAACAGTCTTTCTCTGCCCACTCATGTTAGTTATTTTCAAGACTAGAGTATGATGCTTTTCAGAATCTCATGTCTCCTCTCCAAAGAAATAAGGAGCTTACTACAGATGCTATAGTACATTAAGATATCAAACATAGTCTCAGGTTTCCAGAAACTTGTTGTTACACATACAGATGAAGCTGGGATGTAATGCTTCTGCTTCTGCTTTGCCATTATTCCAGCCCCTTATTGACCAGGTAAACTGCAAAATAAAACTCAAGTTTGAATTCAGTCACACTTATGTGGGTGCTAATCACTGGCATCCCTGGACAGTCTACTATTTCTTTATTACATACAGGTTTGAGATTTGGCTTGGAAGCAAAATTAAGATTTAATGAAGCAATTCTGGGTGTGTTTAACAGTCTCAAATGTATACACTTAACCAATGTAGAACAATTTACACTCCCACTCCATGGTTTCCAGGAACCTCTTTTTCACGAGAGAAGTACCTGTTAACCTAAGCAATTGGCATTTCTATGGAAATTGGAAATGAGAAGTGCATCTAACATCTCCAAAAAGTAACATGAAAGGATGAAAAATAACCATTAAAATAGTTATACACAGCAAATTAAAGGACAGAAAATGGATGATACAAAAATATGTAAAAAAAAAAAAAAAGAAAGAAATGTGTACTGGGTTTGCCTGTCAAGGTTATGGTAGTGGGGGAGAGTGGGGGGGGGTGTTACAGGGGTGGCTTCTGTGAGAAGCTGCTAGGAGTTTCCCCTATGTCTGACAGAGCCAGTGACAGGTGGCTACAAGACAGACCCGCTGCTGGCCAAGGCCGAGCCCATCAGTGACAGTGGAAGTGCCTCTGGGCAGGGGGGAAAAACCTGCACAGCTTCAGCTCGAGAGAGGAGTGAGAATATGAGAGAAACAGCTCTGCAGACCCCAAGGTCAGTGAGGAAGGAGGGGAGGAGCTGCTCCATGGTGAGGCAGCTGTGCCCTGCTCCCGTGGAGGGTAACGGTGGAACAGATCTCCACCTGCAGCCTGTGGAGGAGCCCACGGTGGAGCAGATGAATGTGCCTGAAGGAGGAGGCTGTGACCCTGTGGAAAGCTTGCACTGGAGCAGGCTCCTGTCAGGACCTGGGGAGATGAAGCCCACACTGGAGCAGGTTTTCTGGCAGGGCCTGTGACCCTGTGAAGGACCCATGCTGGAGCAATCTGTTCCCCAAGGACTGCACCCTGTGGGAAGGGCCCATCATGGAGAAGTTCATGAAGAACTGTGGCTGTGGGAAGGACTCAGGTTGGAGAATTTTGTAGAGGACTGTCTCCTGTGGGAGGGACCCAACGCTGGAGCAGTAGAAGAGCGTGGGGAGTCCTCCCCTGAGGAGGAAGGAGCAGCAGAGACAACCTGTGATGAACTGACTGCAATACCATTCCCCATCCCCTGCACCAGTGGGGGGAAGAAGGTAGAGAATTCAGGAGTAAAGTTAAGCCCAGGAAGAAAGGAAGGTTGGGGAGAAGGTGTTTTAAGCCTTATTTTTATTTTGCATTATCCTATTCTGATTTGATTGGTAATAAAATTAATTTCCCCAAGCTGAGTCTGTTTTTCCCATGATGGTAATTGGTGAGTGATCTCCCTGACCTTATCTCAACCCGTGAGCCTTTTGTTACATTTTCTCTCCCCTGCCCAGCTGAGGAAGGGAATGACAGAGCGGCTTTGGTGGGCCCCTGGCATCCAGCCAGGGTCAACCAACCACAAAATATTTAGTGTAATCATTGGTCTCATTTTAATGTTTGGTAGTTTCATTTTTTAAGAAAATACTATTTTAGTAACAGTTATGGTTTCTAATGGTGGCTACAGGATATTTATCTTTACATTAACTGTATCTTTATATGTGTATATGTATAGACTCAGTTTAAGAAACAAGAAATTAAAGGCTTTCATACAGTTATTCATGTGTTCCATGTGTGTGAAAAATTATAGGTGGATAACTGGGAAAAGATCACACTGATTATAAAACCCAGCTACCTGCCAGTCAAAATTCAGTGAATCCTCATATCACATTTGTTGTAGAAAAATACACTTATTCCTAAGAAAAGCATGACTGAAACAAATGAAATACCAATCCTCTATGGATTCCCCAACACTGAACAATTAAATTATTGTTATTCACATTTACATATAGTTTCTTCCTGCTTTTCTATTGGAAATGCATATTATAATACATTTTCACATGTAGGGTAATTTTACCCATGAAGAAGCTTTACATCCCTTTTTATCCTCTCTGGTAATTTTCAGCCTTTTTAGGGGTGCCAATCAGTCACAACTGCCATCCAGACCCAAACAGACTAACTGAAACTGAGTTTTACATTTTTGAGAGTTGGTGTTTTTTGGTAGGTATACAACTCATTCTCCATAAATTATATGCCAAAATTCTGGGGAGTCCCCACTTGTTCATTTTGCTATGGGCAGCTCTCCAGTCAGACGGGTGTAACGTGGAAAGGGGTAGGATTGGTGGCAGCAGCAGCAGCACACAGGGTTCTGGAGGGTCCTTGTCAAGTGCAGAACGATGGTGGCCTTCTGGCAAACTCCCCGTTGGAACCAGGACAGCAGGCTGCCTGTGCCTCCAAAGTAATGCCACCCATAGGAGATAACACAGGACCGAAGCCCTGGTCAGGATGTTGGGAGTATTGAGCAATACAAGGGGAACATGACTGATGTGCTGAACAAACCAGGCAGCCTCTTTGTGCTACCTGTCTATGAGTACTTTAATATGGGTCTGGGCAGTGCCCTCATGCCTCTTGAGGGTTCACATACACATGGAGGGAAGTGAAAAAAGAGCAGCTCTGTCAGTGCCTGTCCAAAATATTATCCATTATTATAGCTGGTCCAAATTGTGCAAGAAACTATATATTATACACCTCTGTTCTTCCCTGACAATTTACTTTACTAAAGACTTTTTTCAGCATTTTTCAACTCCATATGCAGTATTTACTGCCTGTGAGGAGTCACCAGCCTCCTCTAGATCCCTTTTTATAACTAAAATCAAAACCTAGTGAAAACTGAATCAAATTTTAAGAAACCTAGATGCCTAGGAAGCTTCCATTAGTTTCTTCAAGTTGCTCCCCCATCACCACAGTGCAAAACGGAAACATGGAAAAGTCATTGATGTTGCACTCTGAAGGGCCCCTATTTCTTTGGCTCCCACAAGATTACTTATAAGAAGAATATACCAGAACTGTAATACAATAAGCTATAATGTGAAACAACTGCAAGTACTTGAAGACTTTCAATACAGATGACACACTGGTTTTTAAATAATTAAACTGTAATTTATAGAAGAAACTGTCAGATAGACAGGACCTAAACAGCATTTGGGCACACAGCTTGCTTGCTTACTTGTAGGGATATCAATCAATTTATTAAGCATTAATCTGCACCCCAGTGTTCTCCTAAAACTGCCTAATGTTTTGGCAAGCTACTTGAAAGGGTTCAGTAAGAATTTATAAGGGCAGTTTGGAAACAGGATTTTTTTTTTCTAGCTCAACAAAGGGGATACTGTTTCCCCTCTGAACATATCTCTGTTATAGTTTAACACAGTAATGCATAGGTTTGCCAAAAATCACAGTTTTTAATGGCCTTCAGCGAAACAGTAGATTTGTCTTTGCCTTCATACTGTGTCCTGCATTTATGCTGTTAGAATTGCTCTTAATCTGTATGGAAGTATCAAATGCTCTTGGCCTTGAGAACACAAACTTGTGCACACACTAAGTACAGTTTGTAGAGTAACCACATTTTTCCATACATGCAGAAGAGTAAGCAGGACTGAAACTAAAGGATCTAATTTCAAGTATTTTCCAGCTCTTGACATAAAAATGGCAAGGAGGCCTGGGTAAATTTAAAATGTGGTATTCATATTGCCTCCATAAAATGTGCTAAAATTGCTTGAATGATGTCACTTGAGCAACGTGTCCAAGCTACAGATATTTTTGAACTTTGAGAACACTTAACGCTTGGCACTGACCACAGATACATAGGGTGTGCAAGGCTGCACACATAAAACCAGCATATAGCTATCTCAGGCCATTAGTAAACAATGCACGTCTTTGACTACAAACAGCAGAAAGTGGTATTACACGTTATACAAAGTTACTGCAACTTTCTGGTTTCTGGTTTTCAAACGCTTCACTTTAACAAAAGCAATCAATAAAACATCAAAGTGGTATTTGGAAAACATGAACCCTTATTTGTTTGGCATTAAGTTCAAGGAAAAATTAAACAGATAATGGTTATCAATGGTCTTTTTTTTTTTTTTTTTTTTTTTTTTTCCCAGGGTCAACATGTGTGTGCATACACGCACACACATATCCATTTTAGAGTGCTACAGGAATAGACTTATTAGAAACAGCTTATTTTGCACTCCGTTCATAGCTGTTTGGTATGGAACATGAATTTTGTCTCCATTTTGTGAAAAATCTCAGGGGGAAATGAGCTTGGCCATTTGCTCAGCCAGCTTCATTGGTTTTCACTCCAGTGACAATGTCCTTTAAAATATAAAATGGAAATGGAGGACTTCCATTTCTTAAACAAACAAACAAAAAAGCAACGAAAAAATTGGAACAGTTGGAAGTCTTTCTTCCTTTCATCTTCTATTAAATCAGTGGAGTTCTGGGAATGCTACTGGAAATTTTAGTTTACTAAACCAGCTTTTGAATAGTGGGTTATTGGTTTTGGTATTATTTAAATTTTCCTATTTCCCTCTCTTCTCTTTTAGAATCTATCACCTATGTGGCTAGTCCACTGCCTCCAGATGGACTGTTTACAAGGTTAGGGACTTTGCAGCAGGATTTTCAGGGCTGTGCTCAAACTTCTGAAGAGGAAGATTGCTTTATATCCACAATAAAACATCTTTTATCTTATCTATTTAAAACTTTCAGCTGTCATTTTACCTAAAGAATTATTACATTTACCAAGTCTTAACGTTAAATGTATAAAATGCACTTTAAAAGTACTCATAGGAGAAAATAAATTGACAGTTTAGTTGCATAATGCTAGACTGATAAGATTGACCTGTTGTAAAACAAATTTGCCACTGTATCTGACTAAAGAAACAAAGGCCACAACACCTGTGGAATCCTACGTAACAACAGTTTTATTCTAATGTCAATAAAATTGCCGTTTTTGACAGTTATTTCAACCAACACATTTTTGTGAAACAGTTCTTATAGATTCTTCTAAATTCAAGAGCAAGCAAAGGATTTAAAGGTGAATCTGTGCCCCTGAAGAGAAGTGCACACTCTATTCCCTCTATCTTCTACCTTATTAATTCAGAACTTTGCATGAAAAAAAGTGGCAGTAATTAGCCTTGACATGGACCAGTGCCAGGCTTTTCTATCAAGTTTCTTTCCTGTTTATGTTTGAATTACTCAGGGGCTGCCTCTGTGCGCCCTTTGGCCTCAACAAATGTGGTTTTTTTCCCTTACTCTCATGGTACAAAGAATGTAATCTTAGTTGACTGGAGTCTGCTGAACATCATATTATTTCCTTGACTCAGTGGAAGATTCACAAGCTGGAGCGGGGAAAAATGCTTCTGCTGAAGAAACAGTAAGAGCATTTGCTCTTCAGAGAAGCTTTGCTTTTCCCTAAAGCCTTTTGCTCTGAACTGCTCAAAAATCTTGACTAAAAGAATCAGTATAGATAGAAGTTGGATGATGAGGTTTCCAGTTAGCAGTTCTTTCCCTCTGACACATACTGGGTGGCTAATCCTGCGTGAGAACCAGAGTCCACCTAGTCTACTGTCTTATTTACATCTTTTACCAGACACTTATGCCCAGACATATGAGAGATTTACCATTTTTACTGTAATTGAAAACTTTGTTGTAAGTACACATTTAATTAAAAAAAACAACAGGCTGTGCACAAACTTTTGATCTAGGAAGAATATGGGTGGTTTTAGTAAAGCAAGTTATTAACTTTTATATCTGTGACTATTCAATGCCCATTTCAGTTGTTATTGAGTTTCACTTGATGACCAAAAATTATTATCATAATATAAAGGAAAACACAAGGAAATTAAACCCTCTATAAGCATTATTTTAAATCATAGAAACTGCAGATGAATTACTTTTCCTAAGCAGCTCTCACAATGTACTTCAAGGTAAGTGGTCATACCAAGTTCTCCCTTCTTCATTTTTGCACTGGAAATTCTGTACCTGTAAAGGGATTTGCTTTTCCAAGAACCTGGACCTACCAGGTTATCAGATTATGCATGTAACAGATAAAAATATTACTTGTTCAAATATCAGATTTTTCAGAAGAAAGAAATCAATTAAGATTTTTAAAGTGTTTCTGAACTGTATAAAGATTGTTAGGTACCTTGAGATGTTTGCAATGTCACAAACCCTCTGATTCTCCTTGAAATGTCATTGATAACTATTAAATCTTGTTTTCCAGGATTTGGCTTTCCCAGGTCATGATGTCTAACTTTGGAAGCTCTTCCCTAAAATATTTTTAAAATTGGGGCCTGGACTAAAAATCAACAGAAAGTTAAGACATGGAGAAGGGAATTATGTGTATAATACTTTTAAAATAACCTTATACTCACTGAGTTATAAATGCATCTAAATCTCCACTGAGGCTCCGGAAACATGACATTAATATGAATGTATATTTATACCGGAGTGATGTTTTTAGTGCAACAGCAAGTTGTTGGTGTATCAGTGGTCTCATCTTTATTTTGTTCCTCACATAGTTGACTGGGATTTAGTCATGAGATACAGAAAGGGTAGAAGTTGAGACATCCTGCAACTCATCTGATTAGATATATTCCTAAATATGTTTTGATTGGATGACCTAATTGAGGGTTGAACTAAAGTCTCCTGACTTTTGTCTCAGTATTATCATAGGTGACTTAATGGGTCAACAACATGGTCTGAATTGTCTGTTCCCTGAGCAGACACAATTTTTCTCTGTCTAATTCCTCTAGCCTCCAGTTATTTACATAGGATCCTATAGATTTTTTTTGTGTGTGAACTCCCAAACTATCCCTCAGCTATCATTCTGTTTGTAAGGTTCACTGATCTCAAAGCTATTCAATATGAAGGCTATTCCAGAGAACATTATGTGTGGAATTTTCTATACATATAAATGCATGCAATGCACAGACATATTCAGTGTCAGAAAAAGCATATTTGCGTATTTTTCCAGCCATATAGGAAATAATTTTTCATTTCAGAGAATAGTTGTGGTTAACTGCATGAATTTCAAATTATAGATTGTGAAGGTTAAAATAATAAAAATAATAATGATAAAACCTAATAAGAAATAATCTTTCCAAGCTGAAACATCCAGAGGTTGGGTCTTCCTGTTACTCAGGTACAATTGTCAGACTTCGTAACATTTTCGTAATAATTCGTACCGATTATTACACATTAGTTATTATTATTTTTATTATTATTCTCTCTTATTTTATACATTATATTGTATTGTGGTAATAATGGAAGATACTGTGTCTTGGGAATGGAGCATTCCTGAATCTCATTAGAAATTAAATATATAGAATGAGAATGTGAGAGATAAAACTTCTTTTCTGCCTGCCAGTATAAATGACATGGTATATGACAGGGATGAAATAATGGGATGCTCTCAGCTCAGTAGTCTGTGTATGAACATCTCCACTACCTGCCACCAGAAATAAAGTTTAACCTCATTCACACACACACCCCCCCACACCTCCCCAGGAAAGTAAATGTAATACTGAGGATGGAGAGTTGACTAGAATTAAAATTTTCACTTGGAAAATATAGTAAATCTCTGGACTAGTTTTTTACCTTTGGGATCTTGGCATAAATCCAATCAGAGGTTCTAATTAAAATGAGTTTCATGGTCTCAGCTTACTTCCTAATTGATGGCAGTTCACACTACAAAACACGTAAGAATTCATTACAGTCTTGCTCAGCTGACAATTTCTGCTCAGAGGGAGCAAGAGGAGGTAACTAACGTGGATTCCAGCAACTGTCTTGCATTTTAGTCAGGGTGATCCCTTCTGGGCAATTGAAAAGGGGTCATCAATAGAGCATTAGGGATCAAAAATCAAAGCCCTGCTCTAGAATTAACTCAAATTTTGAATAGTAAGTGTATTTACTAGCCATTTCTTTTAAGACTCAAAGCATGGATATGGAAATTATGACATGTCCCAAGGAGAAATCTGCACAGTATTTCTTGGTCTTAAATTGTATATACAGTTCTCAAAATGCAATTCACAGAATTTTCTTCTTAGACTCTTCTGAAAAAATTGTATTCAGACTCACAAGAAATATAACTCTTTTTGCTTCCAAAACCGCCATTTGGTGCTTTGTGTCAAGATGGTCACAGTTTTTGTGTAGATAATAAATAGCAAAATATTCATGTCATACTAAATATGCTGATGAGGAAAAAATAATTGGAAGTTCTAGCGCCAACAAGTAGAAAGACCTTGTAACTAGCAGTGTATAGTGAAATGCACAATCAGCCAGTTGGTGAAAAACAAACCACTTTTTACATTTGGGCTTTTTCCCTGATTTAATGAGCTCCTTTTCTAAGCTTCTTGATGTAAAGTTTCCCGGAATGAAAGAGGCTCAAATCATCTGCTCTATATTGATACTTTGAGGTGTTTGTGCAAAGTGACATGCTCCTTCTTCAAATAATTTTTATCTCTACTAATAATGCATATACTCTCTTACTACTAATGGTTTTGGATAGAACAAAAGGGAACTGCTACCTATACACCAATCATTTTGCCTTGTCTTATCTTCATCAGACTCATAGTGTGCCTTTGCTTTTCTTTTGAGAGAGTCTTCTCTAGTATTCCTGCAGAAGCAATGACAATGGCCTCACTGACCTCAAATTAGCAGACTAGAAATCCAAGGTTTAAGTTTATTTTCCAGTTTAGTTGCAGATTACATACAGGTCTCAGCTGTTGTACCTCAGCTCTTTTTTTTTTTTTTTTTTTTTTTTTTTTTTACAGAAATAATGAGACTTGTCTAGAAAGGAATACATATTCCAGAGAGGGGCATCCAACAATTACAACATAATAATCTGAATGAGACTAATTCTGACAACATAGAGACAAGATACCAAGGACGAAGAGAAGAAACTTGAGCATAACACAAAGTGTGCTACCCATGTACAATAATGATGAATTACGGCAAATAACTTTGAACTAATTATAAATCCATGATATGCCTCTGACATTTTATCTTAATGCTACAGTGATGTGACTTCATGTCATATTTCTGAAGACCTAGAAGACCCTGAGATGGGTTTTCTGAATCATCTGCATGCTGCATTCCTCTTGATTTCCAACCAACTGCTAGAACTCATGTGCTGAAATACCTACAATCCACAACGTTCATTCAGGCACTTTGTTTGCCCAAAAGAAAAGCAGCTGTTACTTTTGCCAGGTGCACTTTTTCTGCTTGGTGAGTGGTGCTACCTGCAGGATATATCATTCTTCCAGGAACACCCCTCACTTCCTAGTCACTTGTGGACACAGTTCAAGCTGTTGACAAGGTCTCCATACAGCTTCAATCATCAATCTTGGCAGAAGAAAAATTAAAGGGGAAAGTTGCTGATGCTAAAATTATTTTTCCTTTGTAGTCACATTACTTCTATGACTTCAGAGCTTTAAAAAATACTTTTCCAAAACTCTCACATTAAAAAGAGTGGATATGCATTCATCAGTAAAATAGGCTTTTGCGGGAAAATGTTGTTTTTTTGGGTTTTCAACATTATTTTCCTCAGTTTCAGTTGATAAACATTTCTGTTCCTTGAATTGACATTTAATTAAGAGTGGTGAAGGGTACATGTTATTCTTCACTTAGACAACAAATTATTTACGTTTTTTTTAAAGATGATATTCTAAAATATTAAATGTAAAGTGATCATAAACCCGGTTTTGTACAGATACTGCACTGTATAAAAAGATAAATAAGCTCCATTTGGTCTTTAAAGAAAATCTTATTGGCCTCTTGATACATATATATATGAATCAGATCCATATTTGCAAATTGCATGAATTTTGAGACATAAATTGTGTCCATACAATATGTGCCATTTTAAACTGGCTTGGCATTTTGGAAACATTATTTTGTCTAACATTTGTGTTAACAAGAATAATATCTCAGTGTACTTCCGTCACAAACCATCTATCTAGAATGTCATCTAGAGGGAAATAATGAAACAAAAAATGAAGCACAGCATTTCTTGTTACATTATCCCACTGCCCTGAAGAGATGCAGGGTCTATCTCCTACTATCTCCCAACCCTTAACTGCTCCTTTTTATTACATTAGCCTTCCCACTTATATTTCTTTTTAGTTCATATTTTTTTTCAAAATGCTCATCCTTTACTTGCTAATCACCTTTGAGTACTTTTGCCTCAGCTTTTACCCACATATCACTCCTCAATCCAATTTATTTCACTGACTGCAAGTATTTCTATGCCTAGAATGTAATTTCTGTTTGTCACAGAAGTTTAGCTTCAGGCTGTTCAGAGACCTATACTAAACAAATGAATACTATCCACTGTTTTTTCAGATGATGGTTGAGTACTGTCTACAGTCTGTTAACAGGCAGAAAACCTAGCAGGGCTCATGCTATTTCACATACATGAAGCTGTCTATTTTCTGTTTCCCATCAACTGTTTTGTATCTGTTGTGAAAGCTTTGTAATAATATTGGACTACTTCACTAACTTCACAGCACAATGGGATTTTTGCTTCTGCAGATGAAGAAGAAAGGCACACAGTAAGATTAAAATTACTTTGATAGAGCTGCAAAATAAATTTAAAGTCTAGCTGGACTGGCAGACAAACATTCTGGGTTCCAGTTCAGTGACTTAAAGACAATTGTTCCTCTATGTAGACTTTTTTAAAAGAATTGAAACATTTCAATCATTTTTAATAACTTAAAAGTTAAATTTAATTTGAAAGTTTCCTGAAATGCAGTTAAAAAACCCCAAATGAGCCTTTTCTTTTTCACCTGAGTCCAGTAAAAATTTTATTCATAAAATTCTGAATTGAACAGGATTTTTTCTCTTTTCAATTGTTTCTATTTTGAGCAAAGTCAAAATTAAGCTTTGATTTTTGTGTGTTAAGCAAAAGCATCCAGCCAAACAACACCTCCCAAAGTAAAAAAACCTCATACTGAAATCTGAGCCATAATCCAATCTTCACTAGCCACGTACAAAGCATGAGCTGTATAAACTTTTATGTACACATCTAAACACCACACACAGTCTCTAAATTTCTCATGCAAAGCTATGGCTTTTTATTCCATGTTCAAAATTAAAACAATCTCTCATCTGCAAACATCAGTTGAATAAAAGCATTAATCTAAGAGGTCTGGATATCAAAGTTAAAAAACCCGTCCTGGCTTTAGTCCCAGTGTTATTCTAATATGTCTGCAAGGAGGTGGGGAAAGCTAAGGGGTTTTGGTTTGGGTGGGGTTTTTTGTTCCTTTAGGGGATAGGAAGACCATTTGTAGCATATGTCCTACATCTGGCAGTAGTGCACTGATAAACATGTGTAGCAGCAGGAACCCAATTATCCCTGTTGCCCTTTTTAGAATTACTGTGAGTTGTGTTCTTCTAGGCAGCGGAAATAACACATGAAGGCCAAGGGCGCTGTTCTGAAGTTTCCACAGTTTCTGGCACAAATCCACAAATTACATGCAATAGCACTCTCCCAAGGAATATTTTGCTACTTAAAGTGTGGCAGGGCCTGCATCACATTTTATCTGTATACCTTACAAACACAATGGTCAGTGCAGAGAAAAAAACAATAACATGTAAAGAAAGTAATTACGACTATTTCAAATTAAAATTTTAATCAACTTCAAAACGCCTATTCAATCCGAAAAGGGATCTTTTTCATTTTTTTTCTCTTTTTAGCTGCTTTTTATTTTTAGATCCTAGATCCCTCCTTCCTTCCAATCCCTGATCTTGAACTGTTTCTGGACCACTGATACCACATTGCTGTATGTTGCAGACAAGCTACATCGGCATACTCAGAAATTCACAGAAAGGGATAGGAAGCATTGAGATCTCTGTCTTTCCTATTCTCATGCCCAGATTTGTATGACAGTAGAGACAATAGCCTGTGAATATTACAGAGATTCTGCTTCTGTGCTAAATAATTTGAAAAAATGACATCTAAAATACAGAGAAATACGAAGTTGTAACATTTGATTAAATCATATTCCAGAATGAATTGTACTTCTGTATGTTTTCTTCTAAATAATTTTTGAAGACTGCTCCCAAACTGATTAATTTATTGAGATTAATTTTCAGATATATTGGCAAACTCATATATATTAGTATTACTAAACATAATTCAAAATAATAAAACTCCACATTCCAGACAGTTACTGTATAATTAGCATCTAGCTTTTCAGTTTAACAATTATTATCTTTGTGTCATTGCCCTCTGTTTTGGATTGAGCCATGATAAACCAGCACTATGTTGATATATATAAAGGAAACATTCCCCCCAATTAATTTCTCATTATGAAACCAGCTAGATTATTTTTATAAAGTGTATGTCTATATTTACTATTTACCTTCCCGCTCAGATGACTGAATCATGTGAGCAGCATAAAAACTTTCCTCACAGAAAAACAGCCTTAAATCTCAAGACGTTGACTTCATTGTCAGCATTTTAGCAGATTTTTCTTCACTGTAAAAAGAAAATAAGGAGCTGACCAGTTATAACAGCTTTTTACTGACTGATTCTATGTGACCTGTAGAAAAATTTGGGAAGCTGAGAACTGTTTTGAGCTTTGGAGCAAAAATATTGACTTCACTCTGCTCTGGTCATCTTCCCTTGTCTTTCCATCTCACTTTGGAAGTCTATTTACGTTCACTGGCTGGGGCGTTTGGGAACAAGGGAAGTGATTCTCCATGCAAGGCCGGGAGGGACTGATCCAGACTGTTTAGGTATGTGCTTTGAAAAGATAAAGCATCTCGGTATTTTTCCTGGTCAGCCTAGATGAATGATTCTGAAATGATATATACATATATAATTTACTATCACTGCTCAGAAAGTCTGTGCAACCACAATTGAAAATAATTATTTCTGGATTTAGGAAGACTTGCATATACTGTTTTTCATACCAGAGTTCCATATCTGAGTCATTTCCAAGTTTGAAATGAGATGAAAACTGTCTTAGTTCAGCAAATCAGCACCACTAAATTAACACAGAAATAACTGCAATGCCACGGGCAATTAGTACTAGGCTGTATAGTGTCCTTCATGAAGGAAAGTATTACATTTACTTTAAAGGTGATAAACATAAGGGTAGGTACCTAAATAACCCATCTGATGACATTTCCAAGAGCTGCTGATGGAGCTGGGTTCAGGATATGAAAACACTCTTTCCCAGCCTGGTTGCTCGTTGAGCTTGTCCAGTGTTTGAGCCAGGAGTCTGAAAATATACAGATGGTGGAAATGTTCATCCACCAGAGCTTAAACTGACCATTGGTCTCCAGGGAAATATGACAAAACCTACACGCCAGTAGAAACATAGCATATTACATTTTCTCCCATACCTACCAACCTGTACGGCCCCCATGCCTGACAAAGTCTGCCAGTGGGCACCCTCCCAACTTGTCTGGTGGGATGTGGGAAAAATCCCACCTTCCATAATGATGTTAATTCCTGTCAGCTAGCTGGGACATAGCCTGAATTTTAGGATTTTTTTCCCAAGAAATCTTAATGAATTGTCCTGTCCTACTGCTGCTGTCCATGATGGTCACAGTACTTCCAGGGAGGCCGTAAAGATAGCTGCTCCTCCTTGAAATATCATCACAGTTCTTATTCTTTTTTGACTCCTTTTTATTCCATTATATAACAGTTTAACTATATGCAAAGAACTTGCCAAAGGAGACAGAAATGTCTTAATTCCTTTAAATGCACTGTACTTACATATTCTGTACGTTCACAAAAGTTTAGACTACCACAACGAAGCATGAAAGCACCAGTGAAATACAACAATTATATTGGATGGGTGCCATTAGGGAAAGAAATAACATTTAAACGAAATTAGACAGAGATCTCAGGTACACAGAACATAAATATTTAATCTGGAATTTCACCAAGACACCAGGGCTAACACCTTTAACTTGGCAGATGCAAGATTTTTAAACAACCACAAATTTTATGAGGACCTCAGACTTCACCTCTCCTTTAAAGCACTGCTTCCCCGGTGGAAAAATACGGTGAGAGGTTGATTCTTTATTAGTTCAGATGGGAATTTGGCCTTTGTTTTTTATTTAATTACTTAACAGAATCACAATATTCATGTATAGAAGTTGGTGGTAAACAAAATTTGTTCCTGAAGGTTTTACTGGGAATTCATTGAAAGAGCCAATTAAGCCTAACACATCTGAT
Organism: Athene cunicularia; assembly: GCF_003259725.1. Taxonomy (NCBI): domain Eukaryota; kingdom Metazoa; phylum Chordata; class Aves; order Strigiformes; family Strigidae; genus Athene; species Athene cunicularia. The sequence goes on along the minus strand of NW_020799091.1, from coordinate 107,353,765 downwards.
GTATGAAGTCAAAAAGAAATTACATAAATCTCACAGAGCTTTACTAATTTTTGTATTAAAAATAAAAATAACCTTCTACTTTTTAAAACTCTCCTCCAGAACTTAAAAACAAAAAAATCACAGAAAAAGTAAGAGAGTGAATAAATAGCTTGAATACAGTAAGTATCCTGTATGTAAACTTTGCCTACTAATTAGAATTTATTTATATTAAATATTTTTGTAGAAAGGGATGCTGTCTCTTCTAATTTTTTTAGTGGGAACACTGAAATTAGTAGAAATCAGAATAAATCCAGTAAGTGATAAAAATTCTCTCTAATAGAGAGATCCTTAACACTGTCTCCTTATCAGTTTAAGCGCAGTGGGTTTTAGACAGATAATTTGCAAATCTTGGCTCACCAACTTCAGTGCTGCTACAAAGAAGACTAAGAGAGAGACATTGTTTTGAAACCAGTAATGCAACCTCTGTTAAAGAAATCTTTGCAGGCACTAATACAAGAATTTTATACACATTCGGTATCTCATTTGTATAGTGAAATGAGGCAAGAAGTGAAATGTACACAATTAATTAAGTGTATGGTCTGCAAGTGTTTTCATGAGGAAGTTCACACTTTTCTCATTAAAGCTGGCTTGGAATATATCTTCCAATTAATGTGATTTTTTTTTTTTTTTTTAGTATTGTGAGAAGTTGAATATTGGAAAAAAATGAGCTTGAAGGGTTTCAACAATGGGCAACGGTAATATTTTCGACATGCCACATGTGCACATCGGAACATCTACAGTATACAATTAACTAATAAATCAACATCCTCCTCTATTTATGGCATTGATTAAAACTTGGAGCCAAGTTTTTCCCAGCAACATGAGATAAAGCCATTTTTCTAGGGGGTGCATCCAGATGGTGATTTATAAACTATAAAGAGCATGATGTCATTTGGAAAACTCAACTGCTTCTCAGCTAATGCAACTGTTCTGGTGTAGAACAATAACTGCAATAACTGCAAGCACAAGTTCTAGTTCAACTTAACACATGATTTTACTATATGATTATGCAACTGAGATTACATAGGAAGTAATGATCTGAAACCCATTTGCATATATTCCTAATTCCTGCAGAAGCAGTAGTTGTGTACCATGTTGTCAGACCAGCGTAACAGATTGAGATCCCAACAAAACACATCCAGACTGGCCCAGTGCCAGGTTCAGGAGAATTAGGAAAAGTTGCCCATGCCTGCACCAGACTTGCATAATACCAATAGGAGGCCAGAGATTTGCTTTGCTTATTTCTATTTCCTCTCTTCTTATCCCACATATTGGCAAACCTCTTCTGATTTGCCTAATTTTTCTCTACACCTGAACTCAAAAGATGGTTTTCAGCAGTTGTGAAAGGTGATTACGTTTTTTTTGGTTAAAGCACAATGAAGAACTCAGTAATATGCAGCATGTGTATTTCAACACAATGTTTCTTTGTTCAGTAAAATACGAGTAATTAAATATTGCATTGCCTCTCAATATATTGAATAAACAAATTATTGAGAAGAGGTGTAAAATACTAGCCAGAAAGGGAGGACAGATAGATTATATATTTGCTAATAGCTCAGCAAAGTTGTTAGAACATTCTGATGACTTCTTTTTTTTTCTGTCAAAGCAGTGACTAGAATCTGGTGAACATAAAAATATACTGTATATTATTTGAGAATGTTAAGGTAAAAAAATACCACAGTAGCAAACAAATTCAAATAGCCCAATTTGAAAAGTGTTGCATATTTAATGAGTACATGTACATTATCAGTACATTACATTATAGTGTATAATGACTGGCTTCCCTGGTATAGAAATCTGACTAAACTAGCCACTGCAAATGAAATTCAGAGACAAAAGTCACTAACTTAAATGGGACAAGACTTGTACTCTGTTTGTGCAGAACAGGTGGCAAAACAGGTTCAGCCTCTCTCTATAATCCTCCTTAAAACACGATACTGAGCAAGCAGATATTTTTCTTATTTCAATGTAGCATACCTGATTCTTAAAATGAGACTTTAGCTCTCATGAAAGTTGATGGTATATAATTTCCTCTCATTTAGACAGATTGCTTGGAGAAGCATGCTAGCAATAAAGATAAGCTTTATTTATCGTAATTACAGTGACTTGTTCTTTTAATTAATTTTCCAATTCATGTTAATGTTTATATATTAAACAATTTACATCACTGCTTAGTGGAAGTGATGTTGATATTACTCTTATTTAAAAAAAAAAAAAAAAATCTCCATTTATAGTATAAACATACACAATTGTCTGTTACAATTTAGGAAATCAGCTTTGTATACCATAGCAGAAATAAGCTCATCACATGTGTTGTATTTGGTAGAGAGTAAAGGCTATTAGAAGCATCATGTCTCTTTCTCATCAACTTATCAAATTGTTGCCTGACTGGCATTTCCTGATTACACACCATCTTCTTTATACATTTTCTCACACTTCAGTACCCAGCTTTGTCAGAAAATGATGGCATCTTTAAATTAACATCCATCCATCTTTAAATTACTTCCATTCATAACTCCTTTGAGCCAGAGCCAAATTAAATTCCAAGAAGCCTAGAAGGGGAAGAGCTTATAAAGAAAGTGAGGATTAATGTTGTTTAAATGCACATTTTCTTAATATCTCAAAGTTCCCTTGCCAATCTTGCTTAGATGTTTACTGTTCTGCCAAGTTGCTGACAATTGTGACTTTTAAATTTATTTCACTGTTATAATAGTCAGATGAATGAAAATTAAATTTAGTTACTATATAATCAGCACCACTATCAGAAATAATGGTGTCTCCTTTCCCTCAGTATATACTTTGTACCATGCCTCAATTTATGTTTGCAAGCAGGATGGGAATTTAATTCAGTCAATTCAGAAAGCAACTCAGTGTTTAGCACTGAATGACAGGGAGGGGTCTGAAATGTTTGTAAAAATTCAGTCTTTACAGAACACTGGGTCCAATGCCTTGCTCACAGAGGGGAAGAATCAAGGAAACTACCTTGAAAGTGCTGGGGAGCAGCCATGGGGCTTGCAGGGAGAGTTGGCCCCATGTTGGCTACCCTGGCACTGCTGCCTAAGACAGGGCCATGGACAGGGCAGGAGCTTTCCCTTCACTGGACACTGCAGTTTCTTTGTATTTTTGTTTTGGTTTTAGGGGTGGGGGTGGGTATGAGTTGGCTGTCTCTTCTCCCTCCAAAATGTGGGCTGCCAATGCACTGCTGACTCCCCTAATAACATCCAGAAATAAAGTATAAACTTGTTAGTGACTCACGGTTCATATGTTTTTTGCTCTTTCTGTGGAGCGAATGCAAACACATAAAGTTTATTTTTATAAATATTTTTCTACTGTTTACAGATATCTTCCAAGTAATATCCTTCTAACTGTTATATTTGCTAACCATGCCAAAACTCACTTTGATATTTATCACTTCCTCTAGTTTTAATACTTTATGTTCTCTCAATTTTTGAGTGCTGGTAGTCTCTACAATATGTCCTGATTTGAAAAACTATTTAAATAGCTTTAAGTAGACTTCACTGCTATTGTGTTCCTGCCCAACCTCTCCTACACTTGTTCTTGCAAGATGTCTTTGTACTTCCTGTTCCACATTCCCATTAATATTGTCCTTCTGAATTTTTTGTTTTAAAGGATGAAATCCAGTTCTCACATCAAGTTCAGTGAACATAAGATTTCATCTAAAAGTGGTTTTTAGCATTAGGATCTGAGCCGTGGTAAAGACACCTGTTGGTAATAAACCCAGCTCAACAGGGATGAATCTTGATACCTTTAAAGTCCTGTCCTTAAGTATTTTACTTGACTCACAGAGTGTGTGTTTATATATATAAAAACATACATATGTATACCTATATTTAAGGTATGCCATACTCATAATCACTTCCAAGACAGAATAGGACAACCTTATAAACTGTGTTCAATAGTGTTCAGCCTATAAAAGAAAAGTAGCATGGAAAGAACCTAGCTGAACACAGACAAACAAGACATGTATGTAATCATAAATGACACTAATTGTGTTTTTACACTGCTAAGTTTGACTATGTTTCTATTTTACTGTAGGATAGGAGCACACTCTCTGGAGAAATACAGGGATTGACAGAACTGTCTTCTCGGGGAATTTGCATTATATTGACCCCTTTGCAAGGATCCAACCATCTCAGATTCAAACATTACTCAGAAAATGGTGCTTCAGACCTAGAAGAGAGCTCTTCCCTCCAGGTCTGCCCTCTCCAATCAACTGCACTGCCAGTTTGGTCTGTTTTCTCTTTCCCCCGAGAAACTGCATTGTGCTCTTAATTGCACACCCAAACTCAAATGACTTTCACTGTCTCCTTAATTTCTTTTCTTATGCAAAACAGAATATTTCAGGAATGGATATTATTCAGTTTCTGCTGACAAAGTAGCAAGCAAGAAGTAATGCTCCAAAGAGGCTTTTCATGTTGTTTAAAGAGAATAACATTCTTCAGCTTTAAATTTTCTGTATTTCGACAGAATATCAGAGGTCACAAAAACAATCACTCAAAAATGCAGAATGCTAATTTTATCACAAGACATGTCAAATAACTAGCTACTGTTTTCCTGTATCATGCCTCAAAGTTGGAAAGAATAAGTAGTCCTTCTCTTAGAAGTAAGGGCAAATATCATATTGTGAAAAATGTATTTTCGTTTCCACCACAAATGAAAACTTTGATATTTTTCATTTTTGTCTGTCACTTAAAGCACTTTAAAAGAAGCGACAACAATCACATGCTGCTTGTAGTGTACAGAAAACATTGGGGATATTTCCAGTAGGTGAAAATATCATGTTTAATTCAACAACTTTGAGGCCCTTGGGGTGGCATGCACAAAAAATAGTGTTCTGTGTTGGCACCTGAATGAGAGGAAGAACTAAGTATAATGGAGTAGTAGATTAAACACTGTTCAACCAATTTTGCATCAGCATGCCTCTTGTTCAAAAATTAATACTGGCATCTCATGCTCTTCAGAATTTAAAGAAAGAATATATATTTGGTTGCAGTGTGCCAGCTTCATAATCAAAGATACCTTTTATTTAAACAGTTCTTGCTCATTTCTGAAACACCTTAGGCTGTCAAAATCTCATGCTCTAAAATACAGTCAAAGCTCATGCTTTTCAGGAGGGAGGGCAGAAGAATAACCAGACCCAGTTCCTTTGTTCCTAACCAGCCTGGCTTGCTAATCAATTTTTGTCATCCTCCAAATCTGTAATTATGGTGTTGCTTTCAGACTGCAATAGAATACCAGGTTTACACAGCACGGGGAGAGATAAACAAGTACTCACTGCAATTTGAAAGGTTTTGACCTTTAAAAGCTGTTAATCTGCACGTGAATTATAATTAATCAATTAAAAGAGATTCAGTCTAGTACCAACATAATTAGATACAATTTTACTGCTGAGTAAGCCATGATAACCCCATACAGAGTCCACTACTTCCTTATATTTTCAAATATCCCAGCTCTGCAGTTTTAGCAAAAATATGTATGTTTCCCAAGTGAGATTTTTATGGATTTGGACAGCAGAACTGTTGGATGGCTAAACTGCATTCCAAATTCAGTTCTATGGAACAGTGTTTGGACAACTCTTCTTGCTTTAACTGTCTTTAAATACTTCCCTCTGAAAGAAGGGAAGGCGGAGAATGTGATCCAAGGCACTGCAGTTAATGAAAAGAAATGTTTGCTGATGACTGTTTTCTGAAGTCTTTGAGGCCAAATTCAAGGATATAACAGTAAACAAAAACCACATAATGTGTGTTGTATTTAACCACCATAGCTAATAGCCCTCAGCCTAAACCCAATGGGAATATGCAGTGATTAGAGACACCTGCAGGTTAATAATTGGAGGCATCTAAGCACAGAGGCAATTAATATAGGAAAACTCTCCTGAGGTTGGAAAGGCAGCACTGTTCAAATAAATAAATAAATACATATGTATGTAGACATAAAAAAGAATACTTGCAATTCTGAATAGCACAGCTTTGTAGAGGGACCAGCAATGTCATCACTAAGGCATCCTTCAATGTCAATAGGAGTCTAGTCCCAGAAAAATAGTTGGAATAAAGATTTTGATTTGTTTTCAAAACTTTAGTAGCCCCAAAATTTGAAACATTTGATTTGGATACATATTTTGTGTTGGTTTGAAATTTGGGCTTGGAATGTACTATTATGGACCTCTGTCTTTGAAGCTTCCCTGTGGAAACTTCACATTAATTTCAGAGGAATTTTTATCCCTTGCTACCTAACATAAGAAATATGTCCAACATTTAGACATGGGAGAGACTACTGAAGAACAGTTTCATAAGCCTGCCTCCTCAGAAATATGAATGATCTGTATTGCTTACTAGAAGGCTTAAGTGCTGGTTAAGCTTTACAGAAGAACAGGAAGGAACTTGAGGGGTCCTATTTGTGGCCACTGTAACACTATGCTGTCCTGCTTTATTCTCAAATCTATAATTCCTTTTCCAGCAGCTTGAAAAAAAAAAAAAAAAAAAAAAAAAAAAAAAAAAAAAAGAGAGAGAGAAAAAGAAAGAGCTGATATTTGAATCTTTAGAAGCAGCCTGAACTTTTGTTTTAATATATGAAGTTAACATAGTTGGCATTTTAAGAAATTACATGTAAGCCAGAAAACACAATCTTTTTCCTGGACATTTTCAATCTTTCAGGTAAAATTTATCCCCCAACTATATATGATGCAAATATATGTTTCACTATTCTTTTTCTCTTCAAAGCCTGCTGTTGAAGTAGATGTTTCAAGGTAAGTAGCTAAGGCTAATATATTCCTCAGCAAAGTGGAAAAATGATAAAGTGAAAAAATACATTAAAAGACAACTCTGACCATGTGACCTGGTCATAAAAAAACATTTTCAGGGAAAGAAATCAAAAACATTATAGAAATAGAAGGGCATGAATTATTTATAGGCATAAGGGTCCCTGGGAAACATACAAAATTTGCCCTTAAATGATTCAGTTTAAGAACTATTCCTGTTGCTTTTCCTTGACTTCCAATGAATAAACAACTTGCTTCAATCTTCCTACATATTCCCATCCCTCAGCTGATCTGACCTGAAAGCAGGCATCTAAGTTACCTAATACTTTTCCAGTTTTCTAGTCAGAAGACGACTTTGTGAAATGCATACGCCATTTGGGGCTGAAGAGGGTCTGAATTCATGGGTGAAACATACTAAGATTAAAAACAACAAAAAAAGAAGCCTCACAGTTAATCCCAAAGAAAACAAAACAAAACACAGCACAAGTGATCACTGATTCTTCCTACCAACCTGGGGCACTTTTCTCACACTCTCTTGCTAGTGGAAAGGGGTAAGGAAACCTCCTTCTCATCGCCACATGCAGCTTTAGAGCAGCAAGGCTACAGCCTCAGGCACACCAGCTACCCTGCTCACATGCTGGCCAGTACTTCAGATCCAAAATAAGTCAGAATAAAGGCACGGAGCAGATGCCTATGTGAAAAATACACCTTTCCAGAGCAGCAAGAAGCCCTGCCAGGTATGTCTCCCTAAACTGCCAGGCCATATACAGCCATATAAATTTTTCTCGCTTCTTACAAAATATACCACACCAATCTGCATTCTCCTGACTCAATGTATATTTTCTTGATTAAGATGAAAATGAATCCAACTAGAACATATTCTAAAATACTGGAAAGAGGGGAGGAGACTTGCTTCCAGCTTCCAATTTAATCCTGGTAATTGACAGTAAACTTATCCCAGCTTTTTTGCACTAAATTTCCAGAACATTTTAGCAAACATTTTTCTAGCATAACGACATGTTCAAATGGAATCAGGACGTGGCAGAAAGATTTCTCTGAGAAAAAGGGCAAGTAATTTTTTTCACATAACTTGCTGATTTTTGTTTTTTACATTTTCAGATTAAGTGGATTGCACTGAATTTAGTGGAGAAGAGACGCTATTATTACATTATGTTCCAAAATCTTCAGAGAAATACCAGAGATAATTGCCTTTAATGTTAATTTAATAAGCAACATTCTTGCATGCAATGTATCTGCATTGTGTATTCCTGAGTGGAACTAATTCTAGGAGTAATTTCTGTGTTTACAGAAAGCCAAAATATAAGCAGCAAAATTTATAAATAAATGTCCCCTAGTGTAAGCATTTTCTATGTAAAAGTTATAAACAAAGAAAAAAAGGACATATGAATTCACCCAGAGACATTGAAGACGTGTACCAAAAATGGAGGTTAAGGCCTGTTTGTATTCTTCCTTAAACATCTGCTTAACGAAATAATTTTTTCTCCATGAATTTCTTCACAGTGCTGATTAGTAAACAATGTAATTCTTATTTACAATGATGTACAATCTAAATCAAGCTAGAATCAGAAGAGCTTCAAGACTCCCTAATAGGTGTTTAGCAGACAGAGAAGCAATGAATAATAGCTTTGTTAAAAAACAGAAAGATGCAATTTATTTCTTACCTAGTCTATAAGATTTAGGGTTTATACAGGTAAATGTAATCCTCACTGAAATTCAGAGATCACTGAGAAAGTAAAACACTACAGATATATACCTACCTAATAAAACTGCATGAATAATATGACACAGAAATTAGGAATAATGATCTCCTAAACCCCAAAATGTGACTTGTATTAGGGTCACGAAGTTGGGGAAATTAACCAAGGCCAGTGGCCTGCTTAAGTGCTTTCACATGCCCCCCACCTTGCTGAAGGGGTTGAAGGATAGGAAATGATGTGCTGACATTCATGGGCGTGAGATTTATTCTCCTACCTCTCTGAGGGGTGATGGATGATAGCAGTCCATAGCAGAGATTTTTCCAGTCTCAGTTGAGCTCTGCCATTTGGCCTTGTTGAAAAACACAAAGGGGCTATGTGGTACAAATAGCTCCATGCAGTGGTGAAACTGTCAAGTTTTCCAGCAAATGCTTTTATATGTCTATCTTCCAAAAAAAATTGAGTACATTCTTTATTTCCAAGCCTCTTACAATTCTAACCTGATGAGAAGTTGGGTTACAGGAGACAAGTGGAGATTAACTGATCTGTCCAGGATCACACACATGGAGCAAGCTTTGAATAGGGCATTAGCCCTCAGCCCAAGGTAGTGCTGTAATGCTAAGGTTTTCCTTTAATTTGATGATAAATGTAACACAAAAACATAAACGATGTAAGAGGCATCCGGATGTTTTCTCAAAGAAAACCTCTAAGAAGTTGCTCATCTAAGTGACTTGATGGGAAATCGCTCATGTTCCTCAAGATCTCTCTCTCTCAGATTTGTTTTCATGTTATCAGTAGAATATTGCTTCATACAGTATATAGTTTAAAATTACTTGAATGCTGGTGGAGTAATTTATGGAACCCATAAGATTTAAAGATGACTGCTTTTTCAAGAATTCTCACTGTCATTGCCATCAGTATTACATTATATGTACATCTCTGAGATTGTTTTCCTCAAGACCTCTCACTCAGTCTGAACCATAGAAATCTCAATGAAAAGAATGGAAAAAGTGCAGAACCTCTGCTCCGTGAATGGCAATAAAAACCTAGGAGTAATCTACCTCTCCCTTACAAACCTCCCACCTACACAATCAGTAAAACAGCACACTAGCTGACCTTTTAGACAAGAGGCAAGATAGAAGTCCACAAACACAGACAAACTATATTTTGAGAGCTACACACGACTAGTCAAAACTTAATTAAACATCAGGTATTAGATGAAGGTTATGTCTGCCTAAGAGTAGTTCATGTGCCATTTTACTCTGGCTCTAACCTAAGTATTTTTTATTAATGTATTATACACATTAACAGATGAAACAGTAACCCAGATCTCTCTTACTCTCTACAGAGTATATGCACACCCTTGCCTTAGCATTTTAACATGGTTTTGTTTTGCTGTCCTACATCAAGTCCAACTTCAACAAAAAAAAAATTAAAAATTGAGAAAGTGTTCTTATTATTACGAGATATTTAACAATGTAGTATCAATTATTGTAACCTATTTTTGCCAAGAACAGGCAATCTGTAAAGAGATTATAAACCAGACATTTTAAACTTGAAAGAATAGACCACTTATCCTAATAACAGTATCCGGGGTTAGAGCTTTAAAAATTACAGTTTATAGAGCCCTAGAAACTGATGTTGGCAAGTGACATAACTTCAGAGTACAAATATCTGTTTGGAAAACCTATATATTTCTTAATAAGCAAGTATCACAGGTCTCTAGAGAATGCACCCAAATTATAAAGTAAACTTTATCACACATTTTCTCTTCCAACTTTGAGAACTACAGGAAAGTTTAGCAAAGTAAAAATACTTAACTATTTTTTGAAGCCCAACTGCATCATTTTATTCAAACTGAAACATTTTGTAGCTTGGAGCAAGTCTTTAAGAAGAGTGAAATACTTAGAAAGTGTGTTTCATTGTCCTGGATGACATAAACTTAGTCTCAGCAGAGGCTTAACATTTATTCAGTGACTCATCACCAATGGAAATTTGTTAGCCTTTGTAATGCTTAATGTGGACCTCAAGATACTTTTGTCTAATACTGCACTTCTGCAAGAATTTTCTGAATGTTTGTGATGCTTCCACGGCTTATCAGGCTATACTACTGGAAGGATGGCAATGGCATGGTAATATTAAGGTAATATGGCATGGTGATATACAGTGCACATCGGTGCTTTTCACTTTAACATTGAGGGGAACACATTCTTTAAGTTGCAAAGATCCCAAACTCACTTTTCTATTGCAATTACCTTAAGATATGGAGATGGTAATCTTTGGTAAACAGTCAAGAAAGGACACTGTCTCACATGACATCTTTGTCTCTAAATTGTGGAGACATGGATTTGATGGATGGACCACTCAGTGGATAAAGAATTGGCTGGATGGTCACACTCAAAAGGTTGTGGTCAACAGCTCAATGTCCAAGTGGAGAGCAGTGACAAGTGGTACTCCTCAGGTGTCGGTATTGGAACCGGTGCTGTTTAACATCTTTGTCAGTGACAGGGATTGAGTGCACCCTCAGCAAGTTTGCTGACAACACCAAGCTGTGTGGTGGGGTCGACATGCTGGAGGGGAGGGATGTGCCATCCAGAGGCACCTGGACAGACTTGAGAGGTGGGCCTGTGCAAACCTCATGAAGTTCAACTAGGCCAACTGCAAAGTCCTGCACACTGCTTGGGGCAATCCCAAGTACAAATACAGTCTGGGTGAAGAGCAGATTGAGAGTAGCCCTGTGCAGAAGGACTTGGGGGGTGGTGTCATAGTTGACAAGAAACTCAACATGACCCAGCAATATGTGCTTACAGCCCAGAAAGTCAACCATATCCTAGGCTGCATCGAGAAGCATGACCAGCAAGTTGAGAGAGGTGATTCTCCCCCTCTATTCCACTCTTATGAGATCCCACCTGCAGTGCTGTGTCCAGCTCTGGGGCCCCCAACATAGGAACGACATGGACCTGCTTGTGTGGGTCCAGAGGAGGCCACAAAGATGATCAGAGGACTGGAGCACCTCCTCTGTGAGGACAGGCTGAGAGAGATGGGGTTGTTCAGCCTGAAGAAGAGAAGCCTCTGGGGACAGTTTATAGTGGTCTTTCAGTTCTTAAAGGGGGCCTACAAGAAAGCTGGATAGGGACTTTTTATGAGGGCATGTAATGGCAGGAGCAGAGGTAATGTTTTTCACTGAAAGAGGGTAGATTTAGACTAGTTATAAGGAAAAAAAATCTTTACTATGAGGGTGGTGAGGCACTGAAACAGGTTGCCCAGAGAGGCTGTGGATTCCACATCACTGGAGTGGACAAGACCAGGCTGGACTGGGCTTTGAGCAACCTGGTCTAGTGGAAGGTGTCCCTGCCCATGGAATAGGGTTTGGAACTAGATGAACTTTAAGGTCCCTTCCAACCCAAACCATTCTTTGATTCTATGAAAATAGAGGAAATGAGGAAAGACAAATTTAATATTTTTTTAAGGAAATCTAATAGTTTCTGTACCTTTTAATGATTCAAAATTTTGAATGTCATTTCATTTTTGTAGCCAACAATAGTATGTATGCTGGATACTGGAAGCAAAAATAGATTGGGGCAATAAAATGAATGGGTAGATTTATGACATGAAAATAGTGTATTATTGACATGGTGTTCTCAGATCAGAATGATTGGTCATTTACACACTCACGAAAAAACTCGGGGTGCTAATTTTGTAAGTAAGCTGTTAATATACACCTGCAATCTGCTGAAGAAAAATTATAAAGCTTCTTTTGCTTTGTGGGATTCTGATAGGGATGCACTGTCTATGCTAAAAATATAAAACTGTTACTGCAATCTTGCTATCTTGAATGAAAGATTGGAACTTGGTTATTAAACAATTAACTTTAAAATGTATAAGATATAGCTGAGCTACGGACTTATCTTTTCATCATGCTTATCCTTACTTATAAACACTTCTAGCTTATGATAATATTCAGTTAGCTCATCTTAGATTTAAAATGAAGATAATTTTTAAACAGATTTTTTTTTATCTCATAGTGATCACTTTGAAAGCCAATGCAAGTATCTTAAATGCAACAAAACTGTATATTGTAACATTGGAATTTACCTTTCATGTACTCATCATTCCACACCAAGAAGTTCAATTTCATGCCCAGATTTATAGTAAGAACAAATCTCTTCTGTATATCCATTTTTCTGTAATAAATATGCCCAGGCTGAGGTTTCTACAGTCATTACACCTGGCTTCCCTTTTGTTGCACTAATCTCTTAAGATTAAATATTTTGAAACTCTTTTCTCTCTGTTTCCAAACTCCAAACTATTGTCAAATTCTATTTTTATATATGGAATATCTGTAAAATCAACTTGTGTTTTCTTTTTGTGCAGATTATCTGTGAAACGAAAAGTAAACATTGTTAAGAGATGATTTTTTTTTTTTTTTTTTTTTTTTTTTTTTTTTTTTTTAAATGGTATATGTATCAGCCCTGGGAGTCACTCTGTTTCAGAGGAGTATTTAGCACTCCTGTCAAAATACAAATATATCTTTTAGACTTTATTGCTAATCAGTTTTGTGGAAAAAATTCAGTTGAGCTCTACTTTCAAATATTGTGATGGAAAATAACTGTCAGATATCTTATGTCACTACTCACAAACATTTTTATTGGAAAAGATTATCATCATTGGCATAACAAAAGCAATTCCAAGTAATATATCTGATGAAAAGCAATTAAGTAAACCCAGTTAAGAATGAAATATTTATTGAAATCTGTGTATAACCACAATATAATCCTCAAATACCAAATGGAATGCAATAAAATAAAAATCAAACATATTCTGTGAGGCAATACCAAGATCAAATTGATCTTGGTAACACATAAATCTTTTATCAAGATTTGTTCTATAAATTAGGGTACTGAAATGCCTTAAAAAAGATCTCTGTCACAGGCTCATACTGCATAGAGTCTCTTCCTCTTTCAGATTTTCAGGGCTGGCAATATTTGCTGTTAACCAAAACTTTGACTATACTATTTATCCTTCCTAATCCTATCTCCAGTTACCACTTTCCCAGGACCATGTGGAACATCCATACCTCTGGATCTGCATCCCTCTATTGCTGTTTACTAAGATTTGTTTGCTGTTCTTATCTGCATTGACCTAACCACCCAAAATTATGTCTTAAATTCACATAATGAAAACTTCTATGAGACTAAATGGGTGATAGCCTTGAATTCTTGAAAAGATAAGGAGAGGATAGGTAACAAATTGAAAGTTGAATACATAGAGAAGCCCATAAAAACACAAACTGTTTCTCCAGAACACAAGAACCCTTTGCCCAGGAGATCAAAATAAAGTGGTCAAAGAATGTACCATAAAGATTTTAAAGCTGGATTTTTATGGAAAACAGCTGAAACTGAAAAGAAATCTTTCAGGTAATCAAAGGCATAATGATTATTAAAAACTGTGTAGTTTGATAAAATAAGGTATCACATTAGCTTGTAGAACACCCCACCTGCCTCAGATTCTAATTACAACACAAACTTTTTAGATATGAGGTAATTTATTATTAGCTTAGGTCAGAATGTTTGAATGAGATGTTGGGATCTAAGAAGAGGAGAAGCAGCAGACCTGCAAAACTTTAGTTGTTGCTGGCTGAGCCCCATAGTGATGGTGAGAGTACTTGTTAAATAACTTCACAATTTGTTTGTAATCTGTGGTATAAAATATATTTGCTAATTCTCTGGTCCAAAATATTTTCCTGGTCCCTAGGCTTAGCCCATTAGAGATACTCTAATTGAGGCACTATGAACAAAAGCTCACAGAAAATACCAAAGACCCTTCTGACCTTACTGATCTTTAGATTGGACTATGAGAGTACATCTGCTTTCATTTAACATGAGACTGCAATGTCATAAAGAGAGAGATATTACCTTTCACACTCGTTTTCTTGAAATACAATTTTTTCTTTTTTTGGTGGCTCTTTTAACTTTAAAGATTTTTGTATATCGTTACTTTAGTAAAGGCAGGCTACCATAACACATATCCAGAGGATGAAATTATTGGAAAACAGAGGGCAAAAAGAGCGTCCTGGATACCATAAAAAAAAAAAAAAAAAAAAAAAAAAAATCAACATTATTTCTATTTCAGTGTTCATATTTTGGGTGGGGTAGAGAGGAGAAGCAAATTATGTAGTCTGTTATGCCAAGAAAAAAAATCCAGTAACATTTTAGGTTAATCCAGGCAGTCTGCAAAGAATGAATACCGAAGCTCAACTCACTACCTCGCATTATAATACCTCAAATTAAGTTACTGTGATCATTTATGGGAAAAAAAAGAAAAAGGTTTGTATCTCAGATGAGGACATCCATGAACTATTTAAACATGAACATTGGGTTTAGAGTTTTAACATCTGCTTACATACCTTATGGCGACATTTTATCATATATAAATACCCAGCAAATACATAACACAGTGTTAAAATATGTTAATCAATACATACTGGCTCAAGAGGAATAGAGTTGAGCATACGTGAAACTAGAAAGACACAGGGGCAGATTTTACCTTAATTCCATGCCTGGATTAGAGACCACCTTGTGTCTACACATTACATGGTACCATAGCTGCACTTTAGGGAGTTAGCTAAAATGAAGTGTGAGATTGTGAAGTACATATACTTTTTCAAATGGTTTTACTCAAATGTAATTTTTTATGATTGTTCAGAACATTTTTTAATTCCTAGAGAATTCAGAGTGTTGGAGTGATGGATTAAAAGGAAGCTGAGGGAACAGAGCACACAAAGAAACAAGTTGTTAATGAGATGTTACTCTAGCTACATAGTTGAGGTCATTTAAGTCACCCTCTCTTGTAAAACCAGGAGGAATGGCTGAGTGATTAACTCATTTGCTAAATGACTGAACTAGATCAGACTCTTGAGAAATTCATGGGATGAAGAGTAGTTGTTCACATGTGCAGGTGCTACTACTCAGTTTCTGGAAATTATCCTCTTCTGACAGCTATTTATTTCAATCTAATTTGATATGCAAAATTCTGTTATTTTTTCTTATAGATTACTTATTTTCCAAAGTACAGTGTTGTAGGGTTATACTGGATGTGTGTCCCAAATACTTGTTGAATAGAAATAGGTTGTCTATAAAGGAAATGCAGTATAGAGCTCAAAATAACTGTCTCAAAGATGCGCTTTCGCAAACACTCAAAGCAAAAAAAAAGAGAAGAAGAAGAAAAAAAAAAAAGGTCAGCCATTATTTCAAACTGATTTGAATGAAAGCCTATTGATGTTTACAACACTGTATTAATATTTCCTTGACCTCCCTGATAAAACTCTATTGGATATTTTTTTTTTCTTAAAGGCCATTGTTCAGTTTTGGATATTACACAGTTTAAGCAGCTAAAAAGTAATACACAATACAGGAACTGTAAAAGGTTAACTGAAAGTACTCAAGGATGAAGAGCAGCAGACATAACTGTGCTGGAATTAGAGATATATTACATCATCCAGGTCATCTTTCTGAACAAAGCAGAGTTGTTCCCGGGAATTTGATTTATCATGATTTCTTCAGGTTTTCAAAGGACTTGCAAAGAAGAGTATCTGAATGTCCATCTAAAACCAATACTGTTGGCTGAACTTTTGAGTAGATAGTTGCAGTTTGAAATACTGTTATGGTTTGAAAAGCACCATAGCTGATTAGCACTGAAATTTCGCCTATTAAATGTATAATTTTCTTAGAAAGTTACATTCTTCTGGGCATCTTAAGGCTTCTATTCAAAAAAGCGATACTGGGTTAAAAAGACCTCTTTTCTTTCAGATTCAGATTCAAATATGACTGTTCCTAGAGTTGCCACAGTTGTTCGAGCTCTCCCAAGCATATCTACACTAGAGGAAAGAGTGTAATTACTGCTACTTTAACTATTATTGCTAAACCGTGTTCCATGATAATACTCAAGTTGAACTTTTACTGGATTGAAAAAATCACAAACAAATGTCTCAAATTAATATAATAAGGAAGAGAGCACCTCATGAATACATCTTCCACTCACTGAGGTCTGTAGGAGACATGGTTCACTAGGAGAAATTTGTGCACAAAATCAGGATGCAATTAAAATCAAATCTGTTTGAACCTATATTTATATGAACCTTGTTAAACATCTACAGAGTGTAATAGTGAACTGTCTGTGACAAATTTATAACCATGGTACTTTGAAAAAAATCATTCACTATTAAAGTGAGGAGAGTGCAGTGACTAATGGCTTCATACTAAACCTGCTCTGCTTGTTCTGGATGGTTGAAATCAAAAGAACACTTTTCACCACTTGGAGTCTGGATGTGCTTTGAAAACCCTAGACTTCCTTTTCTTTGATCCAATGAAATGAAGTGAAACATGTAGCCTCTAGGCAGTTTTTAGGTACAGAAAGATCAAATAGATGCTATTACAGTGCAATTTGCTTGGTGAAGCCTAACAGAACGGATCTGCTCAAAAGTCACTGTTTATTTTGCAGACCACATACAAAAGAAAAAAGTAACAAACTTGAAATTATAGTACGTGTGCAGTGTTGACTCAAATGTTACTACTGAAAAAATACATTCTTTACTAGCATTGGCAAGGTTCAAGATCTGTACATTTGGCTAAGAAACTATGCTGCGATTAGATCTATCCTTGCATTGTGCATAGCACTACCTTGGGTTTGACTCAAAATGTTTGGGTTTTTTTGGTTTTGTTTTTTAAAGGAGTAGATCTGTTTAAATTGTTTATCAGAAGACAATTATATGTTCAATATGAACTTGCTTTGGTTAATAAACGATTTCTGGCTTTTTGCACGTATTCCTTACGAATTAGGTGTTTTTATTACTTCGATATCTCTCCTCTAATTTAATTTTTGTCTCATCTCTAATTTTCTAGAGTTTTGCTCTTCTAGATGGATAATCATTCAATGTTTTTAGGATTCACAACATTTTCTTGAATGAAATGTCAGAGATCAAAATAGGTACACAGGAGAAAACCCCTAGAAACTTATTTATACAAATGTTCTCTCATCATACTTTGTGTTTGCCATGCTCTGATTATCTTGCTACAGAAAAACTGAGTTAACATAAGACTAGTAATTTTCCAGTCAAGAGTGTCATCCCAACTTTTCATATAAGAATTTGATACTGGACAAAAGAGCTGCATTTGGAATTCACTGGAATTTGGCACTCTGTACAAGTCTGAATTGAAAATTACAGTATTTTTTCCTGCTCTCATGTAGACCTTTTTTTTTTGCTCTATGCGTGATAATTTGAATAGTTCTAAGAAATGACACTTAACTAAATGTAGTTAGCACTGCCTTTCTTGGCCTATGCCTCTGTAAAATCACAGCCCACCCTTACTCTACAGTAGGACAACTTGTGCGGTTGTTACCAGTCAGTACACTTCTCCAAGATTTGCAGTGATGCACTCAACTCCTGATCTCTATTCCCTGACTTTCCTTTAGACCCGAGTACAAATCAACAACCAGTGAGTATGGTGCAGGGAAATGTAGTAACATCAGAAGTTTTATTATCATGCTAAGAACTGTATTTTATAAAGGACGAAATGGCCTCAGATTGACTTTTACACTGTCATATAGAAAGCATTCATTTGGTCCATTGCTCCTGAAAAATTAATGACTCATCAAACAATCAGTACAGTTCTGCTTTCACAAGGTTAATGTAAGAGTCAATGAAATATTCTTTAATTCTATAGAAAATACTAATAGATGGGGAGGTATTCCATGAGTGTCAGAAGAGAACTTCTAACTAGGTCTACTAGAGAGAACAATGACATGAAAAAACAGATCTGAGATTCTCATAGGCTACTTGGAAAAACAGAATTAATTTCCAACACAGCTTGACCCAAACCTTTTTCTGAGCAAAACAGGTACTCCTTTTCTTCATGACTATTTAAAATAAAATTCCATCTTGCTGATGGATAAACCATTTTTTTTAAAGAAAAATAAAAAGCAGTCTTATTTCACTCAGATAACATACACCTCCAGTTGTCTTCCAAATCTGTATGGAAATAAACAAAGATCGTATCCCTCCTAAAATATCACCTTCCACCACAATCTATTCACATACCTCAGAAAAATCCGTCTGCTATAAATAACTTTGTCATCAGCATACAGTGCTCAGTTGGGATCAAATTACATTTATTTGTAAATCTATCACAGAACCTTGAAATCTGTGTCATTCAGACAAACTATTCCCAAACATCTTTACTTTCCTATGATTCTGGGCATTAGTATATCAGTAGCCACGCTGGATACCTGACTGGTCAAAAAAGATTTATCAAATCAGATGCTGGTGTCAGCTAGTTTCCACTTTCTGCATAAGCTAAATATTTCCCAGCTTATGCATAAGCAGAGTTGCCTATTTTGCATTCTTTCATAAGCCTGTTTCTAGAAAACACATTATTGTTCTTCATGACTGAAACTTAAAGCATAATGCATACACATATGTATGTTCACAGTCAAGTTATGCAAAACTGTTATTAAGCATTAACGCAATATCAGCTGGATTGATTTTCCTATTTCTGGCAGTGGAAGCTTTTGAATGCTATTTTCTTGTTTCATAAATGTAGTTTTGATTTTACAGATCTAATTTAAGCTCTAATTTTCAGTGATGCCTAAGCGACCCAGTAGCTGTAATCCTGTTTTTAAACCTGATTTAGCATCCCAAAAAGCTAATGAGTAACATTAGTTTCATTCACCAGCTTCTAGGTTCTTCAAGTTGATGAAGAACTGTCTATGATGGTTTTTTTTTTTTTTTTTTTTTTTTTTTTAATTCAAGCTTATTTAAAGCTAAGTGTTGTTTTATCTTACTTGTGTTAAAGCAAATGTTTCATAATCTCTAAATTGTCTGTGGCTGGTAAATTCTGAGATTTGGTCCATGATACTTGAATACTCAAGGTGTAAGTCACGTCACACCTCGTAAATTAGGGCTAGTATGTCCTGTGACACAGAAGACTTCCTTGAAAGATACAATTGTTACTTGGATTGCATCAACTTCAGTCAAAAGTGTTTCATGGTTTTGCAGTAACAACTCTCAGCTGAAGATCTCACTAGAGTGCCAACCATTTCTACTGTGAAAGTACTGCTACTATTAAAAGACTAATTTGTACCCTTCATTTTCATCAATTATATAAACCCTATGGCCCACATTACACAATGTTTCCTCTATTAGGAACTCAAATCACACTCAAGCACAATTAATTTCTTACAAACTTTTTCATTCATGTGTGTTGAAGCATTCATTTTGATCTTATCTCTCCACAGATTATTGGCAGTATATATTTTTATGGTTATTTTACATGGCTGCTTGAAGAAAAACAGCACTAGAATATTTTTCTTGCCTACCTCTATAGTAACTTTGGTTTTCTTCCTGATTAAGAGAAAGTATGGAAGTTTAGATTTCCAAAGTCACCTATTAGAAGGTGAGTGTTCAAATATTATTGATTTCTATGGGATTTATGTATGCAGCTTCCCTAATATTCTCCCTTGACTCCTAGTCTAAAGTTTGATCAGGAAAAAAAAGTAGAAATGGCATTAATGTGTAAACTACCAGAAAGAAAAGTCTGAAAATTTAAGATTCTTGCTTCCTTCCAAGCAAGCTTAGAATAAAGATTGCTGCTGGGGGAAATATAAAATAAAATTAAAAAAAAAAAAGTTAGAAAAGCAATATTGCACACTCTTTTTTTTTATCATACATCATAGCCATAGAAAGCAAAACCAACGTACTAGGTCAGTGGCACAAAAATATTTAAGATTTTTCAAAAGTGATACTTTCTAAACACAGAAGCCAAAATACTGGTTTATAAGGAGCTACTACAAACCCTCACACTTACTCTGATGACTAAATAAATAAAAAATACTGGAATGGCAATAGAGACAAACTGAATAGAAAGATTTGACTGCCTCTCTACTTCCCCCTTCTTTGTTACAGATAAACAGTCAAACAATTGGCTAAGTATTGCAACTGAACAGTAGGAGCTTTTGGCTTTAAAAGGCCCTAGTTATTTGCCAAATTTAGAAATAATACTAAAGTAAAAGTTTGTAGCTCCCCTATATCATGTAGTCAGGCATTTTATTTTTAAACTTTCATGTTTGCTTATATTCCAAATTAGTAGTTTGATGTCACCAATTACATTAACTTACTCAGCAGTACAATGCTGAGGTATCAATTAGAATACATTAGGAAATAAAAAGCATGTCTAAGTTTGCTTTCCTTCTAGAATCAAATAAAAATGTCAAAGTACCGCAATCAGACAGTTCAGATATGAATATTCATTGGCAACTGTTTGTGACAGATTTATGAATGCTTTCACCTGCTGGTGGAAAAACATTAAGTCGCAAAATAAAGCTATTAAAGTAAGCGAAAAGAAAAAAAAAAAGATATACACAGATGGATGATGATCTTGGAATTATGCAATCTTGTGAGAAAAGAATGGTTTTATTTTTCATATTATGAAAACATTTGTTTTATATATGCAGATTGTCAAGGTCTTAGCATTTAACTCACTATCATCACACAATGTTCACCAAACAGTATTCCCAATTTATGTGAAATGATGCACGCAGCTATCTAATCACCACCTTGTGGCAGAAACACATGCAATGGTAATTCTTTGAGGATTTTGACTGCTATGCTATTTTCTTAAACTATTTTAACAAAAGAGGAAATCTCCATTAAGAGAAGAGCATTTTGTCGCCCAGGATAAAGGGTTTGATTATGAATATTTTAATAATAAAAATGCATAGCACTGCTAGAGTGCTTTCAGCCTGAGGATCTGAAATTGCTTTTAATATATTAAGTCTCAGAGTTTTTAAGGGGAAAGCATTAGCCCCACTTTATACATGAGGAAACTGATGAATATAGAGGATAACTGATTAGTTCAATTTAAAACCAAAACAAAACAAGCAGGTTAGAGGCAAATAAACTAATTCAGTATTTTATTGATGGATTAAACAATTCCTGTGAGTTAAAGCACTGTTTTAATGATTTATGCTGAAGAAGCGTCATGATTTGAAGCTTGTTAAAAGGCACGTAAAACAGTATTTTCTTGCTTTACCATTTGCATCATAGGGGACTTCGTTGCACATTCTTTGCCTTGCTCTCTTCAATTCTACAAATTTGACTCCACAGCCCTTATTTCAATTGTTTATTGCAAACATAAGTGAAATAAACCAAAATTCAGATTATTTAATAAGCTGATGCAGACAGTTAAACACGTATTTGTACCAATATCTATAAATACCATGCTCACCTCAATGGATTTGTGTGATACTATCTGACATAGCTTCAGAAAGATAAAATCAGAAGAAAACAAAGTAGAAGAAGAGATAAAGGATCATAACAACAGTTCTTAATGAAACAACAAAGGGGAAGCTACTAAATGGGGAATAACCCAGCATTGTTGTAGCGGCAAGAAACAGAAACAAATGTAATAGTAAAAAAAAATGAATTAATTTAACCAAGAAGGAAGTTTGGATGGTTATCTTAACAGGAATTGTATTTGAGACTGGCATTTAAAAAAAAAAAAAAAAAAGCGCCATACAAACAGTGACCAAATAGTGAAGCAGGGATGAAAAGAATGCAAAATGTACAAAGGATGGTTCAATCTTTTTGAAAATAAATTTTGAGAAAAGTTTTTTCTTGCTTCAAATACTTATCCATATCTTTAGGTAAAAGGAAAGCCTGCACTATCTTGAAGAAGCTCATTTTATTAAGATGTTTTATTAGCTTGCTGGTCTTCCATGCTTTGGGAGGGAAAAAAAAAAAAAAAAAAAAAGAAAAGAAAAGGCTGTCAAAGAGAGTCAGGCCAGACAAGTTAACCCACCTGGCTAACAGAGAAAGGATGGCGAAGTCCGCTTTCTCTTCCCGTAAATGACCTATTTACTAATTGGAAGAAAAATAAGATATTTGCTGGAAAGATGCACTCAGAGGGACTAAAAAGGGACCAAAATATGCTTCCCAGCTTTTAGATTGTGGAAACTACATGTGATCTTGTGTAGTGTACATACAAGCCAAATGCGGTGTGATCTTTAAGTACTCTTTGCATATTTTGGCAACCAGAAATTTGAGCTGTATCCTAAGGCTCTACCTTTCATATTTTTTTTTTTTTTTTTCTCTAATCCTTTTTTAAGCCCATTTATACATTCAGTGTCAACAACATCCTCCAGCAATAATTTACATAATTTAAGTAACAGAAGTAAGAAAATAATTTCCTACTGTTTTAAATATGCTACTTGGTAATTTAACCACGTGTCTCCAAGATGTAATGAGCAAGAACAACTTATTATTCTGTACCTTTTCCCTACTGACCTTTTGAGCTGCTTTCTAGGAGGGACTCTTCCTCCCAGGTGGCTTCCCACTGAAGTCAGAGGTTTAGTATGGTCTCATCAGTCCAGTAACATACAAGATTTGTAAACTACAGAAAATACAGCCATCCTTGTAAAGCCACGTTTTTGATTCTGAGGAAGCCAGAAATAATGTCTGTAATTATATTTTTCAGCTACAGAATAAGAAAACACTGAAAAAATTGGATAGCACATACCTGAACTTTGTCAAATATTGTCAAAAAACTTAGTCTGGATGGCAAATCTTATTTCATTTGCCATTCCTTAATTTTACGTAAATATTTAAGTAAACCTTACTGCAATCTTATCAGAAATTTGCATTTAAAAGGAAAAGCAAGATGAAACTGAACAAGTCATAAAATCTATCCCCTTAAGCAGATATGAATTGGGAGAGGAAAATTTGGTTGGGTGGGGTTTTTTTATTTATTTTATTTTATTGTAGGCATATTCACAAATTGTTGTGGAGGAATTCTAGTTTATCCATATTTTCCATACTTGATTCCTGCAGGTAATATGTATATAGGCTTTTAAAGAGGAGTTACAGAAATAAAAACAGTTGCTTCCTCTCTAACTAGGAATTAATGTAGGTATTACTTCATACCAAAAAGGTAAGGGAACACCATGGTAACTTAAAAAGAAAACTTATTCAATGTGTGTAAAATGCATCTAAACATTTTTAATAGCATAGCTTTATTAAAACTTCTTCACAGACTGCATGAACAATTTATTTTAAATTCATTTATGAATGATTACCTTGACATATTTTATGCTTTTCAGATTGGGATTGCTCCCTTTCACTCATTTATGTTGTCATAAAACCTGTTTTCCACTTTATTAAATTCAGTTTGACTGTATACTCCAATCCATTATAACTTAAAACATTTAATCCCAGATGTAATTTTTTCCACCCTCAACAAAAGGCACTTGTGGTAAAAGCATTCATGTTCATATTTTGTTTCTGCAAATTAACAGTGTTAACGTTTTCTTTCTCCTTTCATGTTAATTCGAAGGACAGAGGGATACTATGTAATCCAGGTCATGATCTCAGTTTTTGTCTTTGGAGTTTTAATTAAGAAACCATCGTAGAGGGCTAATATTTCCTTGGTTTCTTACATAGGATAATTTTAAGTAGTGTGTATGGAAAAGAGAGACAAATCTTTTGTATTACCCAAGAAGGCTAAAGGAATATCAGTTCTGAGGAAGGAAGAAAAAAAAATTTTCATGACAACATTTAAATGCAAGGGCGTGTACTGCATTCACACTGTGATTCTACAGTAAGTGAATTTATTTTGCTACTATGTTTTGACACTGAATACTTATTTTCTGCAATTTAAAAATTATATTTTGAGGAAAAAACCCAGGGATTTCCACCATTTCATTCATGTAGAAAATTTTTTGTAATCCATTCTGATTGTTGAATTTCTCAGTCATAACTAGGTACCTATTACATATTTCCTTAGCAATACCTTGACCCACATTGTTTTAACTGTAATGTTTTCATTCTTAGGACTCCCATATGAGACTGGTAAGTACTATTATATCTTCATTTTGTGAAAGGGAGACAGACCAAATTCTGATCCCATTATAATCACTGGCAATATTTTCATTGACTTTAGGTTCTTGTTCTAATTATCTTTCCCATTATTATTCAGGACTCAAAACCCCGATATTAAACTCAGTTCTCACACATCCTAGCATATCCCTGATGCTCTCTAATAAAAACAATTAAATAAAAAACCTCACATAATGATCTGCAGAATAATTTCACTGTATTACATTTATTAGGAAAGCAGATTTTATTAAAATAGCCAATAGCTTTTAGCATTAAATGTGTTCTGTTTAAGTCATAGTCTAGAAGTTTGTACAAGTTAAGGCCTTTTTGTTTAATACAGCTAAAGGAACATCAGAAAAATCTCACTATTAAGACTTTTTTTCTTTAAGCTCTCCTGCCTTTGCCCAAACTATACCAAATATCCACTTGACAGATTTAAAAAAGAAACAGGATACCACTCCCAGAACTTCTTTCTGCAGCCAAAATACCATCATGCAGAGACATGTGGATAAAGTATTACTACAAACAATATTGTGTGTAATTGTGTGCTGAATGTGTTCATTTTCTAAACAAGCTATGTGATAGCAGCTCCGACACATCTCATTAAAGGTCTATTTTCCATACCATTCACAGTCTTGATGATTTTCAGATGTAATATATTATAGATTAATATGTAAATTTTTAAAATATGCTTGAAACAGTGCTGACTCAAGATATGATATATCACTCACCTCTCCCAAATAAGTTAGTTGTCTAGTGAGAAATAGCATTACAAATAGATAAAATCATATTAATTTCTATCACTTAGAACTGTTCCAGTATGACACAGCTATAACAACTCAGGAATTTCAAAGATAATATTCTCACCATTTTCTACAGCATTTCCCAAAAGGAATAGTTTTGATACTTCAGTGACCTGAGCCATGATCTATATTATTGTTTTTCACCAGGTTCTCTCTTCCTTTTCATCATGATACATGATAAAAATAATCCCCAGTAACAATCAGTCAAACACAGCAGTGAGGGATATGGTCCAGTTGGGAACAGTCAATGTTAGGTCAATGGTTGGACTGGATGATCTTCAAGGTCTTTTCCAACCTAGATGATTCTGTAATTCTGTGTGATTCTGTGACTTTACACACACAGACATAAGGGCAGAGATTGGACGACAGAGACCATAAACTCTGCACTGAAGTCCAGCATACTTAACTCAAAGTATACTTAACTCAAACATTAAGAGGTAGCTGAGCATGCTGCTCTTTTTTGTAAGCACCTAACCACTTTCCAAAGAAAAAAAGATGGAAACTGGATGAAAGGAAATCACCCAGCTTTCAATCCTTTTGCATCAGAGAAGTGATTGCTAAAAAGGGGAAAGGCAAGGGGTTTGGATGAAAGCTTGCTAAATATTTCAGCAAACAAATCAAATTGGGAATTGGCCTTTATAAAGGAAAATTAATATTGACACAAGCTGTTTAAAGTGCTGTTGGAAATGAGCAGGATTATTTTCATTGAATTAAGTCTGAGAAAAAAAACAGTAAACAATACAGAACACAGAATCTGTAGCAACTTCATCACAGAAAAAGTGTTGGATTTGAATTTAACATGCTGCTCCCACCAAACCCAGTGGAGCTTCTGCCAAATCGGGTTCTGTGGCTCCCATAAACCCGTTACTCAGTGGCCATGTGTTCGTTTATATATACTCTGAAATAACTATCATTCTTACAAAGTTTTTAAACCTGCAATTTCTTTTCCACTTTTCTATTCATTTCTTTGGAAAAATATTTTTATCATTCTTACACTTCATGCCATTTCCAAAAACCACAAATGATGACCAGGGGCTCAAAAGAAAAACTATTTCTCAAGCAAACATCCTACCAGTTCCGTCATAAAAAGTCTAGACAAACTTGCCCTCATCCTTCTATTGACAGTTTACCTCATGAGTTATCAGTTTCTCTATCATGCATACCCATAAGGATAGAGAGATCAAAGGAGAGATTAAAAACTTTTTCTTGACTTGACCAAGGGGGATCAGTTCTAAAATGGGAGGTCAAGCTTGAGACAATTCAGAGAAAGCAGAAGGGGTCTTATTTTGAGGACTGTAGTAGAAACCAAATGATGTATTCCCAGTCCCTTTAGAGGAATGAGTAGCAATAGCTTTTTGTTGCTACATTTTTGTTAATATATATATAGAATAGAAATTAAAACAGAGCTATTGTGTCAAGCTCCTGTTCCATATTATGAAACTCAGTCTTAGTTGACTCATTATGTAAGGACAGTCCCAGGCTCACAGAATATCAAGGAAGCTTTGTAATTAAAGTGAGGCTTAATGAGGAATCCCAGGTGAATCTAGAGTTGCCAGAAGGTACTTGATGGTTAACTGTGAGAACTGATATATTTTAGCCAGAAAACAGATGCTATATAGTCAGTGGCATCCTCACGCTAGTCTGATCTGGAGGAACAATTACAGAGAAAGCAAAGATCAAATGTTACAGTCATTTACAGCCCTGACCTTCTAGTTTGAACTTTTGTTTGCACAATGGCTACTTGGAAACTGAAAATTTTTGCTCAGGTGTAACATGAAAGCCTCTTGAACTGAGGGCACTTTCTTTCACTGTCCCTCCTCCAGATTGTGACCCAACTCCAGTTCACCTCAACAAGACCTGAGAAAGGTCCAGGTTGCAGGAATTTCTTATTCTAGAGGTAAAATTACAGCTGTAATTTCTGCCTGAACTGCCTGATTTAACAAAAAGAAAATATAATTTAAAAGCAACTATCTTCTACTTCAAAAGACTTGACTCCAGGAATACTGTACTTCAGATCAGCTGGTTTATTGTTAGTATTAGGCATAAGTAACCTAGGTATACACACTCTTCTCCAGTATTTTCTTAACCTTCCCAAATACTGTTATAGAGGTTTTATCACAACATCTCAATTTAAAACCATTTTAAAACACAATATTGGTAACAGCATGATAGAAAATTATTTGGTATCTCTGAGATTTAGAAGTTGTCTTCTACCCTAAGACTGTCTCAGTGATGGTCATTACAGATAAAGTAAGTACGATATTTAAATCTGAAACAGCAAGTTACTCTCATCACAGTATAAAAATGAGATAACAAAGGTCTTATTTTAGCAGGCTGAGACTTCTCCCTTCTTTCCTCTCCATTCTGGACACTTCTGTGCTTTCTTTCACCCAGACCACACCAATCCATTGCACACTATGCTTGGGAGACATGAGGAAATAACAGCTGGACTCTACCTCCTTAAGGAAAATATTGCTGCTGCTGGTGGTCATTTTTTTCTCTATCACATCAAATATTTATATTGGTTCAACATAGCTGGACATCTAGGAAGAATGATGTTGCCTGACTGTTTCATATTTGCTACTCATATTGCTTTGACATATCTTGACTTTTTAGACTAATTTCATCCATCTTACTATTCTTCATTTATTGTCTATGTGCATCTAAAAGTAAGTCTGGAGCATCTTGAGGTCATTAAAGAGTGTAAATCACAATGACAAATTTACATAATGTGTCAGTATGTATCTGGCATGCCCTCGTGGAAAAAGGCTTGCCAGAAAGCTCTAACACTACCCACACTGTCAATAAGTTTGCTTTAAAAAGTCAAAGCACATCACATTCCTACAAGTTCCTATGCCTGTGTAGCTTTCAGAAAGTTTGCAATGTATTTTATTAGGAATAAATTCGATTTGTACCTACACAATCAAATTTACATCAAGTCTATTTTAGGATTTTTAAATTATGAAATGATGTCACACCAACAGATGAAAAATGAATAAACTCGTACCTCAGCTCAGTAAAATAAGTGCATTAAAGAACCACTTGCTCACAGACTGCATTAAGGTTAAAGGAAAGTAAAAAAGCAGAACAGTCATTGAATAATGAGAACAGACTGACCACATTCTTTCTATACAGCTACAGCAGTTTATTCCAATTTGCTTTGTTTCTATGAGAAACATAGATGGAAATTTGTCTTCATATTTTCTGAAAGCAAAAGCAAATTTATCCTTCACCCCCCGCAATCTTAATTTATTCACAAAAAGTGTACGTTCTCATAATATCTTTAAAGGCTTTTCCTTACTATATAAAAAAGCTAGTGATTTTTTTTTCCCTCACAGAAAACTACATTTTAAACAAAATGTATTTGGAAAAGCAGAAATTTCCTTGCAAATTCAGAGAAACTTTAAAAGAATTAAGACAGCAAAAAGGAACAGATATTTGTGCTGAATTATGACCTTCTTCACTACAGGAAAGAAGAAAGATTACATTGAAGGCAAGAATGCATGCAGAGAGATGTTGGTCATCAAGGAAAGTATTTGCAGATGGAGGGTAAAGTTGGGTAATATAAAGCATAGAGCAAAAGGCTCCAGGGAAATTGCTCTAAATGAACATGTTCAGTGTCACCGTTATTTCTATAGCAGCTAATCAGTGAACAATAAATATATAAGCAGTGGAGAGCATTATTCTCATCCAAAGGGTAGTGAAAATGTCAGAGTATGATGCTACATATGCCTAGAAATTCCCAAGGTATCTACAGACAAAAGGAAACTGTCCTCTTCTGACTCCTCCACAGATCAGCTGAGTAAGTCCGATATTAATATTTTATATTTTTCATTATAAACATATAGTTAGTTCTAGTCTATTTTGGGTAAATATTCAATTGTATAATGAGGAAAGATAAATATTTGTTAGTAGCTTTTTAAATTTTTTTTTCTATTATCTTGTAAGATACTTCACTGCATATAACTCCCATGTCAGAGGTAAAAGAATTGTAATCATGTAGCCAAATGCAGCAATGAGTCTACCTTCTTTCTAGATTGTAGTCAGTCCAAATATTTATCTGTTCAGTAAATGACCACATGACTTTCATAAGTCAGAAATACCACACAGTAATGTTTCACTACCTGTTAATGAGCACATGACAGAATTTTAAAATGTATAATCAGTCTAGAACAATGAACAATGAGCAACCAAGTAGGTGTGAATATTTGCAGGTAAGACAATAATGAACATGCTGCTACTGAAGCAAGATAGTCTTGTAAATAGAATTGTTGTTGATGCTCAAAGGGCCCAGGGTCTATTCTTACCTTTGATACAATCTTGTGTTTTATGACTTGGATTCTGTGAAACGCAGAACGCTGCAGAGATTCTGTATCTAGAAGAGGTCTAGCAGAAGACTGTTTACATCTATTGTGAGTATTAGTCCCATACTTTTGAAATTCTAATATATTTCACCAAGACACTTTAAAAACCTCTCGCTGTTAAACGTATAGATTAACACCACCAACAACAAAAAGATAATCGTGAAGTCATAATGACTTAACACAACAACAATATAGTTTAAGGCCATCTCTGTTCCATTCCCCTCCAGCTCCAAAGTAATGAACTAAAATATGTTTTAACAAGTTCTTCTAAGGAGGAATCTAGCTCACTTTTGAGTCAGCAAACTATTCCAGTGTACTATGGTTTACAAAACATGTAAATTGGTTGTAATAGCATATATTCAAAATAACACTCTTCCTTTAATGTTAAATTAGTATATATCTTAAAATGTATGCAGGTCTTGCCTTCAACTATGAAGTAATGAAAGAAATTAAATTCGTATAGCAACAACAAAAGATTAGAGAACTAATAGAAAAATATACTGGAGAGCTGCTGTAAAGAGTTATGGAATTGATCTGACTAGCTAGTCAGGTACAGATTCTGAACAGACCCTGTAATGTTTGAGGGATGTGGCTAACCATAGCGATGACATATTTGGAAAAGTCAAGGGTCACACAAACAAGCTGTTCGGAGTGATCGCAGTCTTGATGCACTGTGGTTCTCTCAGCTGTTGCCATAGGATTAATTTGGAGGATTCAAGAGATTATCCACTCACAGGAGCAGAATTGATATCTGTAGTCCAAGAATAACATGAATATATACATAAATACGTGCAGTGTAACTGAGCTTTCTGCCAAAGGGAGCAGGTTGCTATAAGGGTGATAGATTTGAACTGCTGCTTTGTTACCTTAACATGGAAATATGCAGCTTCCCATTTCTCACAAAAAGTCATTTTGGTTTGTTAGTGTTCTGCCTGTAATTTATGGCATACATTGGCTATGCTCAAGGCAGTTCAGACGACACCACAGGATATAGGTGATTTTGCCTCACCAGCTGGCTGCAGGTATTGATTGGGAAAAGACCTTCAAATTCCTACACACGTTATGTTGGCTTTAATCTGATCTCATCTTCAACATTTACTGCAGTAATCCTTGAGCTAGTAGAACAATTTACACAAGCAACAATTGCAAGACTATTTCCCTCCTACCAGCTGGATTCTAACTGCTGCTACTGATAAATGCAGAAACACAATGGAGATGGCAGAGATAAAAATCTAAGATATAAGGGAGAGGGTCAAGGGTTGTTTTGTTCAAAGAATTGGCTGCAGGCGCCTGAAGCTACAGCAGGTAGGATCTAGTAACACTGTTGTTTTGGTTTCTTTTAAATTATTACTACTTTTTACTGACTAGGGGCGGCATGTGCCCACAGTCCACTTGAAAACCTAAGGCTGCCTTTTTCTAAGGAATAGTTCATTTCAGAGGCACACCCTGCCACTATATTTTTAAGGGTTCTATATAAGAAATGTATTTCTATACCTATAGTGCCTCTTGAAGGGACCAGCAGATGGTGCTCAGGACTCCATATATCTGTACCATGTCTGTTTGGAACCAATGAGACTTTCCTTGCACTGCAAATGGCTCTTGGCTAATCCTCACTCCCTGGCAGTGAGCCTAGTTGGACGTGGCAAGGCCCCAGCTCTCCTCCTGCATCATCATCTCTAGATTACGTAGTGCTGCCAGGACTTTTCTCGGAGTCGTTCAAGCCTCTGAGCAGTACGGGGCAGCAGGAGGCATTGGGTAGGGTGATGATACCCTGGCCACGCTCAGAAGTGGAAATGAACTTTTACGACTTCTTGCCACCATCCCCGCAGGGAGGCCCTGGGTGGGGTTGCTGCTGGGTTCTGCTGTGGGGAGTTCATGAGGGGGCTGCCCCACAACCTCCTGCCAGCACCAGTCCTGGCTTACTCTAATGCACACACTTTGGAATGAACTGGACCATTAGAGGATCATTGAAGTGTTGCTGCTGGGAAGTTTGGTTCAGGAGGGTTCCTGGGATGGTCTTTTTGGACACACTGCAAAGTGTCCTGCAAGTGATACTTCTGCACAACCATTATCAAAACTTGTGGTAGGAAATGTTTCTATCATTACCTACTCCTGGTAGCATGTAAGTGAAAAATCAGCCTTAGAAACCATAGCCACGTCCAGAGGGCTGCCACCAGGATCAGCCTAAATTTCATGAATAAATATCCACACTAATCTCTAAAAACACATTTTCCCTGGGTGGTAAAGAGCAATATTTAAGCATTGTAAAAGTTAAAGGCTGTAGCAAGAAATATCTGAATAAATGCAGTTCAAAATGATAACTATCATATGGAAATATCTCTCTGAAGCCGACAAAAGTAGCAGGTGAAAACACAGATTTGTATTTAGCATTTACACCCTATGCAGATGTGCTAAAATAACAAACTGGAATTGTTTAGGGAGCACAAATAATCCCCTAAGAACCACAGTTTCCTGCAAGAACCTTGTCCTGTGCCTTCCTGCTCTACC
The DNA here is from genome assembly GCF_003259725.1 of Athene cunicularia. Classification (NCBI taxonomy): domain Eukaryota; kingdom Metazoa; phylum Chordata; class Aves; order Strigiformes; family Strigidae; genus Athene; species Athene cunicularia. The sequence goes on along the minus strand of NW_020799091.1, from coordinate 107,321,633 downwards.
TTGGTTGTGTGATGGCTTGCATCACCTAAGTGTGATGAGGCTGAAGGCTGCTGGGGAGAGACACTGCTGCTGACACTGCTTCTGCAGTTAACTTCAATGTGCAGGGAATGTGCAGCAATTAGCTGCTTCCGCTTTGGCTACACTTTGATGTCATGCCTGGTTTGATCTTCTTACCCACCCTTAGTCTTTTATATCAGATGTTGGAGTTGTATACCTTTGAGCTGTGCAGGATAGCACTAGGACAAAAATGTTCAATATATTTTTTTTTTTTCCCCCTTCCTCTGATATTTCCATGAAACAGCCTTCCCAACATCCTTTCTATTTGTGCAAAGATACAGACACCACAAATATGTTGATTAGCTTAGAATATGAATTTTGTACTGTTACATTGTTAAAGCCTTTTCATACCTACTAAAAAGCACTAAATTTGTACAAAAAAGGGAGATTATTAGGAATGGACATTTGCTACAACACACTGTTGTTTCTAAATATGTGCATTTTTGTATTAAAAAGCCAACCAACAGCATTTTAAAAATTTTTCTCAACTTTCCTGTATCATCATATGATCAGAGTTGCTAAGCAGTAGTTTTTGCCTTTCAATGATTGGAGTTGCTTCACAGTAGTGACACTGATGTTAAGGAGCAAGAAGTCAGATGCAGTGAAAATTCATGGTATGGTGCTATCATTGACTTAGTCAAGGGGGAAAGAACCAAATTTAAAATTATTCAGGGCACAGACTTGTCAGTCATACCTTCTACAGTAGTTATATTTTAAAATTGTATTTCTGTTGGTACAATGGCAATATCTTTTTCTGAACTCAAGTAGTTATAAAGATAGATAACATTTGGATGAAAGGAAAAACTGCCTGGAAAAAGAGAAGGTACTCTTAGGCACTGGAAGTTAAGTCTGAGTGTGGATGAAACAAAATAATTATTTCCTATTTTAGCTAGAAAATGCAGTCGTTCATCCTTTCTCAAATTTATTTTGTTGCGACTCAAATGTATAAATAGGACATCATGTTAATAAATTCTGTCTCTATGCCATGAATAGAACTTTCAAGTAATAATTTAAACTTTTATTTACACTTTTGTATTATGCTTCTAGTTTTACGCTAAGACATGAGAACCATCTATCTCAAGAAGTAATTTTCATTTCAGGTGAGTAATCAATTTGATTAGTTGACTGAAGAATTTAGTGCCAGTTCCTATGAAATCCAATTTAAACACAGCACAGTGTCCTGGAAATCCAGATACCACAGATGAAGGAGTAAGATGCTATTTTCTGAAAAGGAACGATACAGACCAAAGGGTTTGTGTCCTATGTATGTAAAGTACATAATTCACATATGTACTTCTAAATCTTATAACAAAGAAAGGTAAAGATTCTAAAATAGAATCATAGAAACAAAAATAATTTCATAAATTTTGAAAAAAGCAAAGTTAGAGCATCTCAAATCATAGTGCCTGTACCATGTGTGGGAAAAGCATAAGGGTCTTAATTATTGGCTGTTAGAAATAAGTATTTCAGAGAACCTGTTAAACCTTCTGACAAAGAAAAAATTGAGGAAAAAAATGATTTTTGAGGGAATTTTTGAGCACTGAAATACCTGCACTAATAGATGGGGATTCAAGAAACAATCTTGGGACTTTATAACCTTACACGCTTGAAAGATGCCACTTACATTTAAGCTATGCAATCATTTCCAATCTGATCATTATAATCCACCATTTCCTTTCTCTCCTTTGTAGTCTTGAAACAAGTCTTGGTCTAGGGAAGAAATACGCTATCTTATTAAGTGGCCAAAGTTTGATGGCATATAAGCACAAGACCCTTAAAATTATTCCATGAAAAAAAAAAACAAACAACCCCACAATTTAACAAATTATTTGATTTAAATGGTGCTTCCATTCTTCTCTCTAGGATGAAATCCAGATGATTTACATTTTGTATATCACAAAGAAAACCAAAAAAGTGTATTTTAGGCTCAAAATAGAATTGATTGTTCTGATTATTTTTTCCTGTTGGACAGTATTTTAGAGCATGACAAGTTGTTTTATACACTTCCTTAATCAGATAACACTATTTAAAATGCAATCCTTCTGAAGAGAGTAGATCAAACTGGTGTTACCAGGTGTTAACCATACTTCAGTTGGGTTTTTTAAGTACTATTTTATTTCAATCAAGAAGCAATCAAAAAAATATATCTTTCATTACTGTTTTTTCCAAGTGTTTTTTTGTGAGTGAAAACTGTCTTAAAATACCGCTTTTTTTAACATGTATATAGATTTCATATCAGAGGGACAGAGAAGAAAAACGTAATTTTCTATGCTAATCTCTCTAAAAAATAAAAGCAAACTAATTGTTATAGTCCATAATGCAGCAAGTCTTTAATGTACAGTAACAGAAAATTTATAAAAGTCAGGTGAAATGAACAGTCAGTTTGCAGATGACACCCAGGGTGGGAGTGTTGATCTGCTCGAGGGTAGGGAGGCTCTGCAGAGAGACCTGGACAGGCTGGAGCCATGGGCTGAGCCCAACTGGAGGAGTTTCAATCAGGCCAAATGCCGGGGGCTGCCCTTGGGCCACAACAACCCCCAGCAGCGCTACAGGCTTGGGGAGGAGTGGCTGGAGAGCTGCCAGTCAGAGAGGGACCTGGGGGGGTTGACTGACAGCCGGCTGAACAGGAGCCAGCAGTGTGCCCAGGGGGCCAAGAAGGCCAATGGCATCCTGGCTTGTGTCAGCACTAGCGTGGCCAGCAGGGACAGGGAAGGGATCTGAGCCCCTGGACTCGGCACTGGTGAGGCCGCCCCTCGATTCCTGTGTTCAGTTTTGGGCCCCTCACTCCAAAAAGGACATTGAATGACTCGAGCGTGTCCAGAGAAGGGCAACGGAGCTGGTGCAGGGTCTGGAGCACAGGTCGTACGGGGAGTGGCTGAGGGAACTGGGGGGGTTTAGTCTGGAGAAGAGGAGGCTGAGGGGAGACCTCATCGCCCTCTACAGCTCCCTGAAAGGAGGCTGCAGAGAGCTGGGGATGAACCTCTTTAGCCCAGTAGAAAGCAACAAGACAAGTGGGAATGGCCTCAAGTTGCACCAGGGAAAGTTCAGACTAGATATTAGGAAGCATTTCTTTCCAGAAGGGGTTGTTAGGCGTTGGAACAGGCTGTCCAGGGAGGTGGTGGAGTCCCCACCCCTGGAGGTGTTCAAGAGTCAGGTCAATTTAGACCTTAAGGATATGCTGTAGGTGGGAACTGTGTTAGGTGAACGGTTGGACTAGATCATCTCCAGGGTTCTTTCCAACCTAGATGATTCTATGATTCTGTATAGTACTACAGCTATTGCAGCTGAATACATTTTTAAGGTTTTTTTAGGAAACCAGGAATGAGAGCCAAAAGATGCTGATCTTAAAATAACCAAATAACCCCCTTTTCAGGGTAACAGTTAACTCAGCAAAGGTGAAAATAAAAATATTTTCAGTTATTATTTATACACAAACTACACATGAAAAATACACATTACACAGTGATTTTGAGGATAACTGCAGTAATCTCAGGGATACAATAGGGATACTGAGTTAAAAACCATTTCAGAAATCTCTAGAATGCAAAACCACACACCAAATAAATAATCTGAGACAAAAGCAGGAAAGATACAGCATACTTGCAATGAGTAATGATGAAGATAATTAACTATTAAACCAGAAAGCTGATGATTTTTATGCCTCATTATCCAAGACAGACAGCAAGAGAATCAAAAGTAGATGCAACTTTAAACGTTATTTTCCTTACATTCCTAAATATACAAATAGAAAAATCCATCAAACATATACGAAGCTCACACTTCAGGCAAGGCATAGAGGATGGAGCAGTAGTGTATCACAGAATCATAGAATCCCAAGGTGGAAGAGACCTCACAGATCACCTGTTCCAACCTTCCTTGGCAAAAGCACCGTCTAGACAAGATGGCCCAGTCCCCTGTCTAGTTGACTCTTAAAAGTGTCCAATGTTGGGGAAAAGTTTATACACTATTCAAAATAATAATAATAATAATAAAAAAAAAAATTAAGAAGTGTACTTTCTCTTCGGCTATCCTCTTGACTTGACTATTTTCTTTGCTACCTTATACAAAATACTTAATATGACCTCAATTTCTCATTTACCAGACTGGGATAGTAATTCCTACCCCTTAAGAAGAGATGTGATACATAAATAATTATGAGCTGAGCTGCTGTGGTGAGCTGGGAAGAGATAATTGAACCTACAAAGGCCTTGAAAGGACCAAAAACTAGCTGCAGACAGGTCCAAGGCTTCTTGCAGCTTCATCTGCCATTAGACTGAACCAACAAAAGAAAACAATGATCAGAGTGAAACGGACTGAGACATGTAGTGGGGCTGTGGTACTCTTTACTTTCACAAGCCTTGATTATTAAATAAGAACTCTATAGAAGTATTTAAGAAATCTTGTTTACAAACAAGTCACTGGCAATGATGGATTCAAGCCTTTGACAGTTTTTCTAGACCCTTAACATATGTACCTCACTCATTAAAAGAGTTAAATTCTCTAAATCAAGGCAGAAAGGAAAAAAAGAAAATCTCCAATTGCAATGTAGCTTTGCAAACAAACTTGTTCCCATTATCTGGGAAAGGTCTGATGTTAGGGCACTTGCCAGAAAGTGAGCGTTCTTCCAGAGAGGTTGCATTTGAAGTCTGTCAGAAATAAAACGACACGCATGGTAGGTCTGAAACATTCCTCTCATAAAGGATGCCTTTGACCTCTGCATGAGCCAGTATCTCTTGAGGAAGGGAAGTTCTGCAACTAAGTCAAACTAAGTTTAAGAGAAGCACTAGGTAACACAGGGATGGGAAAGATACGAAATTGTTAGAATTGACCCACAAACACCTTTGGAGAGGGTATTCAAGCTCTTTCATTAGGTGTATTTTCTTCCCAGGCTTCAGAGAGGCACCTGTCACAGCTGCCACCACTCCTGCGTGAAGTTGCAATGAGACTGGAACCTGAACACAGACAAAAATAATAATTATAAGGGGAGAAAGGGAAGGAGAAGGTTCCCTTGTGATTAAGTGAACAAAGCCTGTTAAGTTGTAAATCTGGAGAAAGGAGAAGGAGGAAGGGACCTGATGTTATGACAGTATTCAGCAACAGAAAAATTGGCTCTTTGACGTTCTTAGACAAATAAATTGTTATTGTATAACAAAACATTTTCATTTTCAAAGTAAAATTTATATGACACACATCAGATAAATAGAAAGAAAATAGTGTGAAGACATAAGGGACAAGTGAACATGACCACAGACTGGCAAGAAAACTAAGGAGGAAAAAAAACCTCCCCCACATTACTTCCATAAATAATTCTTCCCATAGAAAACTAGAAGTAAACCTTAAGTAAAAGCTGTATTTTTAGCAGCAGGCTTAACATTCTTCTGGGAAAACATTCTTTTAGAAATAAGAAAAAAAATGCCTCTTTTTGGTCTGTTTGCTTACAAAAAATTTTGACATACTGATAAAATGCCAATATTATAATTCCAGTACAAAATGCTATTTCATAAACGGTGGACTACAAAATATCTTTTAAAAATTGGAAGACAGATAAAAATTTGGAAAAGCTTTGAAGGCATAATTTTAAGACTAGCTACTGGTCTTTGTATACATTCTTAAGCATAAATGACTATATGAGCAAATGAGGGGAGAATGTGAATCCTTGTGTATTTTTCTCTTCCTGTAACAACAACAAAACGTGTGTATCAAAGCTCCTGTTATATAGTACCTGGAAATTTCTCATTTAAAGAAAGGCCAAAAACATCTATCTACTCAGTAACTGCAGCTGCACTTGTGGCAAGAAAGCCCTTGATAGGAATAATAAGTAAAAGCATGTCACTGTACAGCATTTTAGCCCAGAGTGAGCGAGTGAAAAACCCCAATCATATCAGCTTCAGATTATATTCAGTGTGTTTCAGGTAAAATATCCATTTAGTAATCCAAATATGGACTACAGCACCACTTACAGTAAAACACATGCTACGGTGACGTTTGCAGAGTTGTTGCTGTAACGCCCTCATGAGTGTCACATCTCTTAGCACTCACTGTGACTGCAAGGACATTAGATGCATATGTACAGAGAAGCTCTGAGAAGTGGGATGTAGATAAAGAGGAGCTGCAATAGCTTTCATTGTGCTGGCTGCCTGCATGCATGCATGCTGTGTCCTTCCTGCTGGTTTTGGAGCTGTTTACCCAAACCTCATCTTCAGATTTGAAAGACATTTCAACGTACAAGAGATCGCATGAAGAACAACTACTTAGGGAAGTATGGGTTAAAATTGGAGGGATTAAGGAGCAAATTCTTATAAAATAGTATTTTCTTAGAACAATTCAGTTGAGAAATACCCTTCAAATTACTACATGCACATCCATTATTCATAGTCAAAGAGGAGTCCAAGTGAAAATAACATCAACTAAATGGCGTAAAAGCTATTCTGATCTGACGAATAATAACAAGATCAACATTTACGATGACTTTGGATGAGCTTATCCCACTGCAGCATATCCAAGGCACTGGGATTGGGAATGGTAAGAGAAAAGTAGAAGAATGAGAAGGAAAATGATCATTTTCAATTACTAACCACTTTCATTCCTTCCCTTGTGTAAGTGGCTTAAGATATATTTATACAGTTCAGCAGTAAAACTCTCGAGCTCCTTTGTATGTTATCTGAAAACATGAAGTTTCACACACAGATCTACTTCCAGCTTGAATGCATAAAACAACTCTCCACTTGATTTCAGCAGTGATGATTTCCTCATCTGTAGCTAGTGTCTAGTAAAAAATTCACATCCACTTTCATGTCCAGTTTCATGTTCTGCTTGAGCCCTGAGTCCTTGACGTTTATGACTGCTATTTTTTGCATGCTAGATTTTGACCTTACATAACACAATAACTGACATTTGCAGGCAAAGTAGAAGAGTCATAGTTTAGGTTTGGCAATACTAGATCGAATAGGTGGACAGCTATCGTACCGTTTATTTGTAAGAGACAGAAGATTGCTGCTGGATTTCCCCTGTTGCTCTATTTACCAATAACACAAATCAATTATTTCTCTGGCCAGAGCAAAAATGATCAAAGGTGGAAAGACTTTTTTCATAATATCAAATCCATCAGTAGAACAACACTGAAGGATGAATCACCTCTCAGAGGTGAGTGAAAGAATGAAATGCCTGCACCAGTTGCACATATTAATGAAAGAGCTGGGGTGTCATTTCTATTGCTTATGCTGAATTTCCTAAGTGTACTGAGCCACTATTGCTCCAATACATTAATAACAGAATAGATTCAGACCTCAGTTGTCTTTGCTTAGTTTCTTGAGTTAGATACAGATCAACATCTTATTGCTGAGCCCTACCTGTTCATGAATTTTATCTAAAACTTTACAAATAAATTCTTCACAAAAGATGCTATTGCAATACATCATGTTATCCAAATAAAATATTCCAAACACTCCGGATTAAAAAAAACCCAACTTTTCTGTAGGTTGCATGCTCTACAGCATGGTGCTGTCATTCCCTTAGCTGGTATCATAATAATTTTCAATTTATGAGAAGGAAGGAGAGATAAAAGAGCTGTTGTCCAAGCAAAGATGGAGACCCAAGGCACTCACTGCCCTTCCATTTCAGACTGGATAGAAATATCTGTGGAAATTTGTGACATTCTTAAACAGATCTTCTGATTGAAGAATCGTAGTCAAAATAGGCCATATCCTTTTACTTAAAAATTGTTTAACTACCAAAATCCCCTTCCCCCCCCCCCCAAAAAAAAATTACCATCTCCCTCAGAAAGCATGGGTTTGTGTTTTTCATTGATCCCTTTTTACAGCTTGTAACTTATCAAATTTAAGTAACATTTCCAGAAACCATCAACAAAGAAAAATGAATCAGCTGCTAAGGAAAGCAGGCTAGGGAATCTGCCCAACTCAGTCCCAAATCAAGTATTCTAGAAAGCTTTGTGTAGAGGAGAAAATAAATAACTAGTGAGATAGATTCCTGGTGGACTTAAATTAAACAAAGCCTGTGTTTAAAATTATTCCAGGAGATGGCCAATATAAACACCCCCTGCCTGAACCCAGCATACCTAAGATGGAACTTTTAAGCCCAAATGCACAACATCTGGCTCATCAAGTGAGAAGGGCTCAACTTCCGTGTTAACTATCATTTCAAACTGCATACTGAGTTTGCCTAAAACTCTGGGAATATGATTATTTTGTATAAGTCATTCCCGCAGCTGGATGAGAAACATTCTTTGAAACAGTAACACAAAATGTTATTTATATCTATTCACATAACTTGAGAAAGAAATTGCCTGCATTAGTAAAAAGATGATCTGCTAATTAAGAAAAGAAATTAAATGAACAACAGCCAGCAGGTATTTGTCAAGAATAAGTGTTGTCAAAGACAATCCCTTTTCCTTTTACAACACAATAACATGCTTTCCTTGGGGAAGAAGCAGTAAACGCCTTATGCCTTGAGTATAGTAAAGCAGTATCTTACATGCCCATCTCATAAACAAGCTGCAGAACTTGGTCTAGATTAAACCACTATGGAATTGTTGCTCAACATAACAAGCTTACAGCAAATGGGAACTAGACCAGCTTTCTGATAAAGATGTACTGAGTAATTACCAAGGTTTCACTTTAAATTACAAAGAAACAGTACCAAGCTGGGCTTCACTGGAGTCCACCCCACTCTCACACTGTTTGATATCTCACAGAAGACCAGAATAATAGAAAGGAAAACTGGCTTTAAATTCACATCAGGCTGCTAGGGGTTAATAAACTCTTTGAAAAACAGGCTTACAATTCAAGAGGATGTTTATAGTGCTTTTAAGATTTATAACAGACAGTATAAGAAGCAATAGAGTTAAACTGAAGTGTGGTAAATTTAAGGTAGGAAAAACATTTAAGGTATGAAAACATTTCTAGTTGAAAGAACAGTTAAGCACTGGAATAAATTTCCTAGAGAAGTTTTTAAGAATGAATCTGAAGAGACATGACAGTTTTGGGACAGGGACTAGCACCTCCTTTCTTTTGGGGTCCTATTTTCTACGTATCCTAAAATGTAAAAATCTAAATATTATTTCAAAATAGCCTTTGCATTATAGTGATAGAAAGGGTCCAAGTACAAGAAATAGAAATGCTTCCTATAACATGATAAATCTGAGTTTGATTCAGGTAAGAGGAAAAGCAGTATGCCACTATCTTTTACTCCATTGTTTCTGATCAGAAGATTGAATTCTTTTGAAGATAATCTGCAAGGGTACATGGTTACTAACACAAACATATGTCATCTGCTCATAATAGTGATTTTTAGTGAAGTTTCTGCCTCTATTATGTCAAGAATCATTTGATTTGCAGATTACATAAACGACAATAAACTTGGACTAAAGTCTCCTGCACATCCTGCATTTGACTGTCAAACAATTTACTTCTCTGACAAAATGTTTGTGGAGTTCAGTGCAGAGAGAAATTACGTTCTACTTGCAGATATTACATGACATCTACTATCACCTAGAAACAAGATCTTTAAAATTTTGTCAAAAAAGGTTCCTGGGCTGAAAGTTCAGCATTTGATTCACATATAATAGTCAATGCATTTCTTTGGTTTTTAATGTATACATCATTCAGTTCACTTATCAGCACACGTTACAGTTAGCATTATATTACTCCTGTTACAAAATGTGCATTTACTTTGTCTAGTATTGATAAGAATCAACATAGACTTAAAGCAATTCATGGAATTCTTTAAAAATCCCTTTCACCAGAACTTCACAGGCAGAGGAACCAGGGAACATTCAACTCCATTTAAAGTGACAAATTTTTTTTGTTTGTTTGTTTCCCCTCCCCCAACTTGCGAATAGACCACAGAACTCTGTGATGCAGAGTATTTGAAGCAAGATGTAAAAATTCACAAAACAGGGCTTGAATGCCAAGTGTCTGATCTGTTTTACTGATAGTAAAAATGCAGGGTTTGTATTAAAAATTAGATAATTTAGGTCTTAATGCCATCTTCTAACAGATACAGAAAAAGACCAAACACACCTCAAACCTGCTTGCTGTGAAGATCTCATATTTCTCTGATCTATTACTGGCCTCTGTCAAACCCTGGATGTGAGAGGGAGCGGGCAGCAGAGCTGGCCTAGATCTGTGCTCCCAGGGCCAGCAGCAACACAACCACTGCTGGCTCTGCCTTTGGTCAGAGTTCCTGATCAGAAGAATTGGTCCAAGAGCAAGTAGTTAATGACTGTATATGATGAATAAAACCACAACAGAAAAAAAGGAAGTCACTTAAGCCAAAATCCTTGGCCTTGGAAGTTTAAATCAAACCACCAATATTTAATAATAAAAGTTTAAACCAGTAGCCTCTTCAGTTTGGTTTTTTTTTTATTATTTTTTAATTTTTGATTTGTTTTCTTAACCTCTCTCTGGTTCAATTAAAGGTATGCTATCTGTAAAAGAAAGGCAAACACATCCAATTAGCTGAGACCAAGTTTATAAAACATGATTATGCTTCAATAGGCTGACTGAAAACACATAGTAAACTCAGAAAAAATTATCTTCTTAGTAAACATTTAGTGTCTTATTCCTCCCCCAGTGACAAGAAGAATTGACTTCTGACAAAAACATTTACTCCCAAACTCTGTCTCTACCTTCATCAATTTATTTGATATTTCTAAAGAACCATTCCATTTGGGTGCAGGTTGATGTCCTATCCTCGAGGTCATTTCAACACCCCTTTCATATAGCCTTACAGGAAAATAAGAAAAATCTAAAGAGAGTAGAACACACTTCAGAAAAAATAAAATGAATCTTGTTCCTTTTTCAGCATCATGGGTACTGTAACTCAAGAGAATTGTGACAAAAGAAATCAATAATTCATCAACAGCTGAAAGTGACACATAGTGAAAAGGGCATGTGTACATAAAAGTGGAAATTTGTGTGCCTGTAAAGAAAGTCTGAAAGGTAGATGGTTGGACTGCAGATAAAATTACTTTAGAAACAACAACTGAAACAGTTGCTCTTTGATATCTACACAGTTGCAAAGGCCTTATATTCTAATTTATTACTTTTTCCCCCCCCCATGAATAAAGCATTCATCATGTAGACTACTATGACTATTCAGGTCCTTTACAGAAAGATGTATATGTGATAATTAAGGTTGATTTTGAGAGAATTAAAAATCTACAAAACTGAGTTTGCAAAGCTTTGTGTTGTTAGAAACTAAGACTTCACAGTGAACAGAAGAGGAATTATTTTTGTATTCAGGGAGACATGACTCTAGACAAATTCACACTCCTAAAAATTCAACAAGATATTTCACAATCATCCATATGGTCTTTGTGCTAATGTCACTTCACAAGCTGGCTTATAGATCTCTTATGATTATTAAAATGTGTTACTAAGCTCCTGAAATTGTGAAGACAAAAAGATCAGTTACTGAACTTGGTGCACTATGAAGGCACACAATTTTAGTTCTTTTACCCTAATTTTTTTGATTCTCAACTTTGTCATGTAATTTAAGCAAGCAAAAGATGCTACCTTGCAGTTTGAAAAATAAGCTTGTGCCATGTGGGAAGAGCTTTGTGTGGCCTCCTTCAATAAGGAAAACAGCCTTTTAAGTGTTCACTGAACTGGGAAGTGACAGGAATAAGAGTGGCTGAATCAAAACTAACAGAAAAAGTGTTAAAAATAGGAAAGTAACAAAGCACTTTCAACCAGGGAGTGAAATGGAGGTTATGGTATGGTCATTCCAATGATTGAAAACATCAGGAGGTAAGCCACAAACAGGGCACGGTCCTAATGGGGTTTGTGAATTTATATGCTCCAAAACAACAGCTCCACTCCTTCCATCACAGGAACCCTGTCTCATGGATGAGAGGTGAAGTGCGTGCATGACCACAGCCCTAGGGTTTAGTGCAGCAACCTGCAAGGTTCAAGGTGATGCTATACATCTGTACCACTTACCTTGGAGTAGCTGCTGCAAGTCACAACGAACACCAATATACAGACTTTCTGTGTTAAGTCCTTACCAGTATCACAAAGTTCTATTAAATTTGATGTGTATTTCCTAGCTAATTAGTGCACTGAGATATTTTAGATGGTAACAGAGCAGAGAAAACCAGAAGGGCATAGCTTAAGTTATGTTACTTCTGAATTGAACTTAGAAATTCTGCTTTTATATGGAATAACATTTTGAGTTCTTTAAGAAAATTTATTGATAACTTACTCCAAAGCAGAACTCATACGGTCAGTCTGCCATGCATCAAGTAAACGTACCATTCATTCGCACACTCCGGATTTCTTCAACTTGGGGCTGTGTTTTAAGGACCAGCTTCCTGAACCATGCTTAATATGGACTAATTAATATAGGATGCAAGTATTCTGTATGTTCTGTCAAATACTTCTTTTTGTACTATATAGTGGATCCCCACAATTATGTCAATCAATTTGAAAAGACCAAAGCAAGCACAGGTCTGGACAATGGCATTCAGTCTCCTAAGAGGATGTGTGGAAATGTGCAGCCATAGGGAGGACATAAGCAGAAAGAAAGAAGGAAGAGGCAGCAAAACAGTATTGACATCAAACATAAGAATCCTGAAGAATATTTCCATCATACACACAGCTAGCTTTGTGGTTTTACCAGAGCAGTAGCTCAGTGATCACAATCTGGAGGGGCCTAAGAAAACTAGGAGAAAGCACTTTCAGCTAGAGGAAAGCAATAGTGCAGCCATACAACATATGCTCTCATTAGAGTCATTCCTTGTTTCCTGGGATATATGTTCATTCTCCCCGTTAGCATCACTTACTATTGTCTCAGTAATGTTTTACAGTACAATACTGTACTGTACTGATAGTCTGATTTCACCAGAGCGACAGAGGTGGAAGATGAGAGATGTTAAAAATATGATCACACTCCTATCCACCATTTTATGGCCTTCAAAAACCTTATTTCTATTTGCTCCAAACAGAAATCAACAACAAAACAAGATCAAGGCAATGCAAGTAAGAAAGACTTTGTGAAGGAGGCAAGGAGGTTTCAAAGGATTTTAAACACAAGTGTTGTACAGATGTTTAGTAAATGAAACCACAAAGTCTAATCAAACAAACATTTTCAGGCAGTTTACAGTCATGGGAAGAAAGTGGAAGAGATGGGAATTCTAGCTCTGAGCATGAAGGAAACAGTTATTTCCAATTTCACTGGATATTTGCAAAATGCTGTTTAATAGATGTACCACCACCCTTCACTGCCTCTACCCTTTGTGCAAAGGCAGGCTGTGGTGCACTCAGAGATCAGGCTTCACAAGACTTCGGGTCTCAAGAATAAGTGCTTAGTTGACTTCTGTTTGAATAATATTCTAAAAGTAGGTCTGAAGGTCTGACAAACCTTCCAAAAAACCTACAGGTTAGCATACCAACACCCTCCTCCCCCTGCCAACCCTCCATGAAAAATTTCAAACAGGAAAAAAACCCAACCAGTTTCACTTTAACCTCTTTTGTATTAGTTAAAATGTATACACAAAATGATCAGCTGCAACACTGACAGCATCATACAAATCATCCTCTTTACAAATTTTGGGTTTAGCATCACAGAGTATTCATGCTTCATTTCTTTATATAATTTTCACCACTTATGTCTAACTTTCTTTTTCCTGACAACCCAGAATTTTTACTGGGAATAAGTGACAAGAATCACAGGAAAAAAATTTCAAAAGCTCCTGATCAGAAGGATGTTTTAATATACTTTGTTTTTTCCTTTCTGATGAACATGTGCTACAGGTCATTAGAAGGGCAGATGCAAACGCTATCTGTCCTCTACCCTTACCTTTTGAAACAGGTTAATCATTCAAGTCTAATTGGAGGCCACATCCTTCATATGGCTCCCAGGATGAAGGCATCATATTTATAGGAAAGATTGAAAACAAGCCATGGAGGAAACCAGATGGATTTTGTGAATTAACACATGGCACTCAAATACTGTCTGTCAGGTATCAGTATCTAAGCTAGAGGTGAAAACCTTAAAGAAGCAACTCCAGAACCCTTTCAGACCTTTAATTGCACCACGCAGCACAGTACAACTCTTTCTGGAATTTCAGTCAGGTAAAAATTTTTTTAAGACTGTATTTTTTAAAAAAATCTATCTATACCTGTATGCACATTATCCCAGACCTGCTTCTTTATGGTACCAGTACCTAAGGTAGGCTGAGGAAAGCTTCACAGAGGCCAAAAGGAAAGACCACTTTACTGAGATACTCCAAGCCTTGGCTGCAGCAGTAACTTGCACTTCTGTCATGCCCTGTCCCAGCTCTGCTCTTTGAGTGGTCACTCTCTCTGCAGAGCAGCAGATCATTCTCCCAGATCAACTCCTGAAAGCCACATTCAAACTGTGGACAGTTTTCCATGGCTTCCCTGTCCACCTACATATCATGGGAAACTGGCAGATGTGATAACACAACAAACTTGCAAATGACAGTCTCCATCATTTATCAGAATCAAATTCTGCACAAGTAGAATTTCAGAAACTTTAAAAAAAGTATATTTAATTTTGAGCATAACTTGAGGTTTAAGACATAATTCCATATTTACAGGTGATATTAAACATGATGGATGAAAATCTTATTTAGCATGTACTAATTCTTAGACTACAGGGAATGATACGATGTGCAAGCTTAAGAATGTATAACTGTCTCATGGCCTAATCCCATGTCAGTAGGACTATTATCCCACCCAATTGTTTGCAAGATTGGAGGTCTAAAAGAACAAAACAAAACAAAACAAAAATCAGTCCTTAGGTGATGAAGGACAAGGTACCATAGGTAAAGACATTAAAGAAAGTGTTCCTTTACCAGCAGAAGCACCCTAAGGTGATCAGAAGTCCAACAGTCCCAGCACCACTGTGGGAAACCAAAGCTCATTACCAGCAGAGTCTTTGAATGGTTCCCAAGAGGAGTGCCATCATAAACTTCAGAATTTTTGCCTTTCAAGAGCCTTACACAGAGAAATAAATTTATACAGACACACAGAGGTGTTTCACTTCCATTGAATCAACATTTGCCAGCTTGTAAGCATTTGTTCAGAAGACTGCTAACCAGCTTTAATTGATCAAACCCAGTATAAGGAAAGTGAAACAGTAAGTGGAATATTACATTCTTTTGCATTACATGTATGAGCTTTAAGTGTATATTTACATCGCACTATTATAAAAATAGTTTTGATTTTCTAAATCTGAATTGACTTGCAAGACATTCTTAGTTACCATACCTTAGCAAACAAAAATAACAATGTAGTTGAAGTTCTTAAGTTAAACATTTAAACCATCTCTAAAATACTGAGTATCACACTTTCATTTCCACAGATTTCTTATATCTAATTGAAGCTTTGAGCTTCTAAGTGCATTTTTTTTAAATCAAAAGGCTGCTCACATATTTTGTCTAAGAATGAATGTGAATTGATGCTGAACCGGAGCCCCACAACAGAGTTGAAGACACTTGCACTCTACTATAACAGTAATCTCCTGTCCCTTCCTCACAGAGATACTAAGCAGGTCTGCAATGCCAGATGTATTATTCACCATCTTAAAACCGGGAAAAAAAAAAATATTCATTTTGTTAACATAATTAGTTGTGAATTATAGGTAGCTAAGCAGTCTATAAATCATTTGTGCATTCAGAAGCAACCATGTAACAAAGCTTTTTACTATTTTCCAAATAAATAACATGTGTTTTCAAACCGTCTTCTAAAAAGGTTGTGCAAATTCTTTATTTTGCTGATTCTATCAAGTGCAAAATTGAGTTTCCTTTTGCTTGATCCAAGGACATCCATTTTTATTTCCTTATTTGTGATACTCAGGAAGGTAATCCTATATATGAAAAAATGATATTCAAATTATCTTTTTTTTTGCTAAAGAACATAGACTGGAAAGTTCTACAGCAAAATTCCACTAGCTCATACAGGAGAGTACAAGTAATGGGGATCGATTTAAATATTTAAGATTTTGAGATTTTTTTCAGTTTAGAGCAAAGCCAAATTTAGTGCTGGCTTAGGAAATCTTCTATGCATATGAGTCATAACTGTGCAGCTGATCAGTAAGAGAATCCTGAATGGTAAGGTGAGGAAGAGTTCACACATCAGGTTTTTTGCACACTAGGCAGAAATAATTTCAGAGGAATAATATCTCTGACTGAGATTGTTTGCATCCCTTCTCTAACATTTTTCTTCTTAATGCCACACATGTGCAGAACTAAGATTGGAATCAGCTCTGGGACTCTTAAATTGCTACTTCAAATGCTGGAAAATACTGAAAAAGAGTCAGTGATTGCTTAAACCTAAAGGGGTATTTTATTTTTCCTTGTCTAATCAACTTTTCTGGCTTCTTAGTATACATAAGTTGCTTTTTTACTCTGATAGTTTGCAAGAATATTAACAAGAGGACAGGAATGTATGGCAGAAGCTCTTTGTAAGACTAGAAGAAATAAATTATCTTAACTTACATAGTTTGAGGAACACACGGTTGAAATGCAGCCCATATGCATGGTGATTATTTATAGGCATACAAATTATATTCAAAAAAGAGCCAGATGGCTTTAGCAACACATCTGCTGTCTTCAAGGCAGAACTTCTGAAGCAAACTTGGGACATTAACTTCTATTATAGAGCAGTCAGGAACCAGTAGGACTACATTTGCTTTGTAGTCTGTAAGAGTTGTATCTTCCTACACAGAAATTGAATTTAATCTGAAGCCAGCATCAAAGACAGGCTGCAATATTTTGTGTTTTAACAGAGTTATCATTCTGTTACTAACTAAATGCAAGGCTAGGAAGGTAAGTCACCACTAAGGCAAAAGCCAAACAAAGCCAAGACTCACACATGCTAAAGTAAGTAGTGGTTATATAAATTTTTGTGCCAGCTATGTTCCGCATATTTTGCACTAATTTTCCGCAAAGTCACAATCCCTCAAACCATAAAAATTTGCAAAGATTCACGCTACACATTATTTTTTTCCTTAGGAAAAGGTTCTTATTTAGCAAATAATTCTGAGAGGCAATTGAAAGATGTCTAAAGACACAAACATCAAAACTCTGTGAAATGTTTTAGAAAAATATCAATTTATATTACCGGGGGCAGGGTGGGGAAGAAGTGAGACATATATTAACTCCATGCAAAATAAGCATTTGAAAATGAGGAGACAAATCAGGAAAGAGCATTGGGAGAATTGCCTCCACTGTCATGGATTCTAATCTCCACCTGGACAGATTCTGGCAAATTGTCAGAAGTGCTCGAGTTCGCTATGTGGTCGCTGCACCTACTGCCTCCTGTATTACTGTGTGATACTCTGAGTAGTACTATCTCTTGTTTTTATTTATATCCAGCTTTTCTGCAGGAACAGTACCCCTCTCCTCCCCTCCTTATCCTTGTTATATAAAGCAGCTTTAAAAGAGACAAACAAACATCTTGATCCAAAAAAAGCTGATTTTGCCTTTTCTGCTAGAATGGATTCACTCCAGAGAGTGCAGCTTTTCCCACTTTAAAATGGCAGGTTTAGATCCACTCTATTTTTCTGATAGAGTAGATAAAACTGGAAGCTTTTTCTACTGCACCATGTAGAAGTCCCAGTGCTGGCAGTTCCAAGCCTATGCCTTGCTAGGAGGAGGAGGGCCAGCCTCCCTGTTCTCTGGCACTACTTGTATTCCCAGCTGGGAGTTAGAGGGCAGATAAGTGCAGTGGGAGTTGTGCATTGCCTGACATCATGTGCTAGGTGAGATTCAACTGCATTTGCATCTCTCTCCTGGGACAGATAACTGCAACAGCACCCTGTACTGTACTGTCTGACAGCACCCTGTACTGTACTGTACTGTCCTCCTGATCAGCCTACACTCTTGATACTCCCACATCGACAGAATGGCCAAAGGCCACAAAGTTCTTTGGGCTGGAATATACAGCAGGACCATGCTGCTCCTTTTTGCAGGGCATGCCAAGCCTCTGGAAAGCATGGCAGGTCTTCAGGAAAACTCTTGTAGTGCCATTTCCCCAACATCTTCTTATTACTTTAAAAATATGGTCAGGAATAATCATTTAAACAAGACTCAGAAGATTGTCTCCCAGACATATCTAAACATGCCATGTTTGAAACAGAACAAGCTTCATTTTTGCAACTCTCCTGCAAGAAATAAATACACTGCAAATGAAATTCTAATTTTCACTGAAAGCATAAAAGTTAAAGCATATACAGATACTTTCCCAGGTTTAAAAGTTGTCCTAAAATCTGGAAATTCTAGATATCAATGCATTTGCTTCCCTTCATTAGGTAAGATGCTACTGCTGATATTTATGAATACTCAGTTCCCCAAATTTTCAAAAACTTCTGGAATGATTTTTAGGAAGGCTTTTTGTATTATATCAAAATAAAACATTACCCTCTCTTTGCTTATGTATGTCCCTTAATTTTGTTAGGCTATCTAATTTCATCATGGCTCCCAATCATCCCAAATAACATATTAAGAACTTGCTATGAGAGGTGGTGAATTTGACCCCTTTGAAATGCTAATTGAATTCCTTATCTGCAAAACTAATATTTGTATTGTACAGCTCAATGATGGAGAAAAGAATTAAACCCATAAGCCTGATGAAATGATAAAATGCATTTGTTTAACTAAGTCATTAAAATTAAACAGTGCTTATTCTAGGTTCTTATTTTGATTCACATAAGGAAAAAAAAAAAAAAAAGGCAAAACAAATGCTAGAGATCACAGGTCCCTACAAAAATTCCACAGCAATGCCCTCTCAGTCTAACAAAATCAGCATACAACTTAGGTGTTCAACTGTTATATGAATATTATTCTTAACTGTGATATTACCAGTATGACTTGGACTATTCTAAATGAGTTACCCTGGCACAACTTTGTTCTTTAAATATTGTTTTCTTTTAGCCTTTACCATTAAAATGCTTTATCACACACATAAAGTTGTGATTCTTCTTGCTGCTGTTGGAAAGGAGAAGCACATTTTCATATCACGGATAATTAGCACTTTGAAAGTAAACTGAAGTTTTAGAACTGTTGAAGTATACTGTTATGTCAAGCCTCTTTCTCTATGGACTGGAGTAAGGGAACTGCTCTGCTCTTACTGGCTGTCTGCTACAGCTTCAGCTGCACAATGGTAATTGGAGAAGAGATTAACTCTGGTTAAACATTTGACTGCGTTTCCTTTGGGAGACTATGGAAACATGCCAGAAAGAGTGATTCTTCGGAGTAACACTTGCACTAATCTCTAGACCTGCCTTCATCAACTGCATGTGCCAAGCCTCTTCAGTCCTCTGGGAAAGGAGTTTCCATGGGCCTGATGCTTGTCTTTTAACATGTAAGACTGGGTCTTCATGGTGTTGGCTTCTTCCACCACCCGTAAAAGCAAAGATGAGAATACTGGGATTAGTTTGTCTTAAATCAATGAAAGCACGTGCCAGAATTGCAGCTTTATAAAGCCATCAGCAGGAGTTAACAGTGCATACTCTATGCTTCTTAATATAACCAATATTATAAGTCATGCATACTCAGTCATCCCTTCACTTCCACACAACTATGTGGAAGAAAAACTGGCACTAGACTGGATTCATCCTCAATGAATACTGCCCCTTTGAAATTACCCGATATAGCCAAATTCTTTCTGGTTAGACTACGTGACTGTTCTGCACAAGTTAAGTGACAATATAAAACTGATTTCTGTTTTACATGCCTATGGTAAGGTCCCAGTGAAGTAGTTAGAAAGTAAAAGCAATATGCTTCTTAAGGTGACAACTACAAAAAAGGTTATTTCCTCTGAAAATTACTAAGTGTTGTATTTGGATGAGATAATACATATTTGGAGAAGAAATGAAGATGACTTGGATATTTACTAGGTTTTCTGTTCAAGAAATACCTAATAAATCATGCGAGGGACCCTTTTCCTGCAAAAATATTATATTAAATAGAAATCAGTGGAAAAATCTTGCTGTTAAAGCCATCTGTTTCACTCCCTCATGCTCACAAAAACTGTACATGCATGTGCATGCATGAAAATAAGAGAATGGATTAGATACAGATAAGTATTCTGAGCTAGAAGATTGAGTTTAAATTAATTTTAGATGCAGTGAGATGGTGTCAGCCAGGACCAGATCTTTGCAAGTCTCACAGTGAACAGCACCATGTGTGGAAGACTATAACTGCACTTTCCTCCTGACCTTAGGCTGAGGTTAGCAAACTCCTGAACAATGATTTAAATACCTCAAAAGTTTTTAAACTGATGTAAATTCTAAATAAGCAGGCAAACCTTGCTGTGAAATGATTAATGGTCACTGCCATACAATTAAGTGTATGGACCAGCAAAATACGTACTTGAGGTCACGGTATGAAATGTAAAACTGAATTATAAAATTGCAGAAGGCTGTATTTAAGACTATTTTAAAACTAATAAGGTCTTAGATAGGGGAGAATGATATATAGATCTCCCTGTATCTATGTAAAGCATTCGAATGTAGATCAGCAAAGATTCATCTGTAGCCACGATAATGGAAGATTAAATAATGGGGGTTTTAACACATGTATTTACTACATGGCAATAAGTCTATAACCACATCATATTATGGAGGGGTTTTTTGGACACAAATATATCTATTCCCTGGCAAAATTAGTTATATAATCATTTAATTGAGTGGAAGATTAGAAATGGGGGGAAAAAAAAAAAATACTGTTTCTCTTGTTGCTCCTGTCCAACTGTTATGAAATCTGAAGATTTTTTAGCTCAGACCTGTCTTATAGTAAGAATACTGATGTTTTACTACTTAAATTATCTTGAAGTCTTGTGCTGTAGATAGTCTGTCTGGGCATAGAAAAATGAATATGCGTACATAAAGTCACATTAAAATTAAAATCCACAACAAACTCAGGATATTTCCAATTTGAATAGAGAGTCTAACTAACAGTCCTTGTTGAAAGGGTCCATGGACAAAGGGAGCTTCCTCTCATTTTAGAACACGTGTTTTCTGAGAGTGTTTGAGATTCAGAAACTACTCCAGCTCAGAGGAAGGTTCTCAACTCAGTGTGTACAGTTGACTCAAGTTTCCAGGTGAAATTTAGGTGTCGCAGATGTGCTTATTCCTCAATTACTCAAAGAATTAGTATGAACCCCTGCTAGGCAAAACCACTGATATGTAACCCCACTTGACTTCAGGTCAAGTCAAATAGGGTCAAATTCAATATTTTAGATGTTGGTGTAATTTGAATAAAATGGGTTACAGATGTGAGAGAGTTGGTGGAGAAAGAGAGGCTGAAGCAGCAGCTCTTTGGTTCCCCCCAGAGACAACACTGAATGTCCAAGGGAATTTTCCTACCTACTGCTGAACATCCACCTGTCTGCTTCACACTCTCTTATTATTATATAAGTTTAAAGCATTAAAGATTATGAAGTGTAACATTTTTATTAATTAAATCTTTTTGGGCAAAACAACTCACCAGGTTAGAACATCTCAACATTGTTAGAACAACTGTTAACTGACTTGAAACATAACTTCTAGTTTTGTTTAACCTCTACAATACTACTCAAATTTCACAATCATACAAAATCCAATTACATAATTCCAGAAGGGATATTATTACATGCAAAGAACTCAAGCTCTAAAGCTAGAATAACAATATAAACATGGTTTGCTATCTCCAAAGACAGCATAAAGATGAGTAGTAACTTTTCAGTGCTAATAAATTGTAGTTGAACTCATAATACAGATCTCCACTGAATACAAGCTATCAGGCATAAGTTCACTGCCCCTTCATAAATATGTAAAGTTGATAAAATGTTTTAAGATTTTTATACTTTTTTCAGTTCTCTTTGGAATGAAATAAGCTAAATCACAAGCATAAAAATATTTACTGATTCTAGTAAGTTTTGGAGAAGGTCCAAGGTGAGAGAAAGAAAGAGTAATGGTGAAGTTCTTGGGGAAGAAATAAGGGAATTAAATAAACCAGGTTAAAAAAATTGGCCTCAAATAAAGTCAAAAGGCAAAATTCAGCTGACACTTAAAACTAATACTGAAGCTAAACAAACCCCCTGAGTGAGCATTACAATGTGGCTTCATGCTGGAAGGCCAGTGGAATAGGAAAATTGAATGCATCTACAAACTTATAAACACAGCCAATTATTTCTCCTGCGAGTCCATAACCTGTGGACTTACACAAAAAGTATTTTATCCATCCTTTAACATCTGAAACTGTAAGATAGATGAACTTAGTTTGTTGTGTCAGTTGTGGAGCTACGTTTAAAGCCTTGGATCTCACTCTCCTCCAGTTTTAAAAGCTAACCATTAATACCTTAGCAATGTTATTACTTCCCTTTTCTCTTTATGAGTCCAGGATTAACCTCTATAAATAGTCTGATAATCTCCACAACCAATTTGAAGCTAATAATTTACAGTATTTTACCAAAACTTTTCTATAAACAAGCAAACAAGATATCTTTCTCCTACACAGTACTCCTCAAGAAGCTTTTAATTCAAGACAAAAGTTCTGTGAGAGAAAAGTTATGGAAAAAACAACTGTTTGAGACCTGTTCAGGGCATAGTCAGTTTGACATATGCCAGTCTCCGCGTTTCCTCCAGACCTTCTCCTGAATATATTTTCAAGAAAGAGTACTGTTTTTTTCAATCATTGTTGAAATGTAGCTGAACAAACCTTGTAAAATATTATATAGTCCAGATGCATTACTGCTGTTTTCTGAGAAAATGCACTGATATATAGTGTCCTTCCTTTAAGCTTTTATAGTGTTCTGATCCCATTCATCTCACTTTGTCAGAAACAGGTTACTGGGTTAAAAAAAAAAAAAATTAAAAACCCCCACCACTTTGGAGTTCTGCACCTGTCCAGAAGGCTTTTGATCTTCCATGATTACACATAGACACAAAAATCACATACAGAGAAGCAGCAGCTCTCTCAGTATATATTTGTAAAACTTACTGAATGTTATTGGGACCCAACTTCCACATTTCCTAAAAAGGGAGAGAGGGAGCCCATAGATAAAACTCAGGATTCAACAATTAAAAATGCGAATCCCAAACCCTGAGATCCTCCAGGCTGCTGATGTCCCATACAACAAGCACAGCAAAGTTCTTACAAAGCAGAAGTGTTTCATCCCTGCTTGTGTTATGAACAGAGGCTATAGTGGATTGATGAGATTTTAGTAAAGAGATTTTCCCCCGCCCTCTACAAGCTCCCTGGGACTTTTTTCCCCCCACAGCCTCATTGGATGTATTAATTTAACTAAATGGCTAGTGAGTTCCAGTATCCTACTCTTCTTTCAGTTTGAGAAAAATTCTTACTTGAAGATAGCAAAGCTGGGACACTATTTGAATATACCACATATTTTTATTATTAAACATCAGCCTTTGTCCGTATTTCGCTATCATGAAAAGAAAAGGCAATTGTCCATCTGCAGTATGACTATTTTGTGAAGGATTAGTGTGTATCTAGATTTGTAAAGTAGGCCGGCAGACTTAGCCAAGGAGTGTGGGCTCAGGTAAGTTTGCTTCCAGGGAAGTTCTGTGAGGGCAAAAAAAGAGGCCTTGGAGCAGGCAGGGAGGGAGGAAGAAGCAGGAGCACTTTACACCAGAACACACCAGAAGACCAAGGCTTATTTAAAACTCTCAGCAGTTTCCTAATAGCTCATAGCTCCTTAATGCCTCTTAATTGTTCTCAAATGATAAGAAATATTCTGAATTGAAAATAGTTTAATCTATTTGAAGTAAACATTCCATATTTTTTTTCCCCTGTAAGGTGGGCTGGACATCATCTAGACATTCAAGAAAGAGGAACTAACATCACAAAACATTACTAGAAGGGAAGAAACATCTGTACATTTATTCCAAAGAGACAAAAAAAAAAAAAAAAAAAAAAAATCTGTAGTTCCACTGAGGAAAGGACAATTAACATATCTGTCTTCCTTTTAAATCAAAGCTGATATTTTCAGGGTAATGATTGTACAAAGAATCATCAAATGGGGGGAGGGGGGCAGAAAGTGGTCATGGTTTTTATTCAAGAAAACAAAATAAAAGGAATTATTTTTGTAGTCTCAGTCACTAAGAAAACTCATTAACTTATATAATTTAATTGTACCCAGCTAAAGTGGTTAATTTAATAATAGATTTGTTTCTTATGGGTCATTACCTGTGTGGTAAGAGATATGGAACCTGCAGTGGTATTGAGCTTTTAAATACTGACTTTCTTTGCACCTCTAATGCAAAGTGGAAAACCTGATGGAGATTTCTTTTTTTTTTTGGCTTGCAGTATAACACAGTTAAAGTATCGCTTGCAGACCTTTCCCAGACACAGTTCTGCAACATATCTAATAAATGTGTTTTCCTGGAGAATTTATTACCCATTGAATATCATTTTCTCTTTTGGTTTTACTCAAGACTGTAAAATTCTTCTGCAAGAGGAGTGGTAAGTTTTTTTGACAGCAAAGGACAAAATATAATGCTGGATACAAAGGAGGACAAGGTGAAAAAGGAGATACTGCTGATATTGGTACATCTCTTGCTCTCCACAGTCACTGATTTAATTGAAGGCTTATCGAATTCAGACTACAGTAAACCTCAAACAGTCTTTATTCATCTTTTAAGGGTATACAGTCCTAAAATAGACATAGCTACGTAAGAGAGAAAGCACAGAAATTCATACTAGTAAAAATACTACTAATAAAAAAGTCTACCTATTAGTTCCTTCCATTGTTTACTTAACAGGCAAACTGATAGCAGAGGTGAATGAGAGTTCCTGGGGGGGGGGAAAAAAAAAAAAAAAAAAAAAAAATCACACACGTCTCTGGATGAGGAAGTTACCTTATCCTCATGTCATCTTCGATAGCAAAATATCCCCAATAGTTGCTTCTACAACAGCTGCTAAAGGTGACTCATTTTCAAGACCAGTTTTAGTGGAGAGACTGAGAATATCTGTCCTCAGAGACACAATGCTGCTAAGCATTATGAGGGTGTTCCATGTATATTGCAGCAGCAGCTACAACAGAGGGAATGAAGTCCTGGTCATGCTGCAATAAAGGCTCATGATAAAATGTATTACTCAGCATCCAGAAGGCCCTGGTGATTTTGCAGGAAAATACATTTTCATCTAGAGAAAATTGTGTCATTCCGCAGGAAAAATATGGTTTACCAGTCTTAAACTACAACCCTAAAGTGGCAACACTGAAAAATTAACAAGTCCTGCTTATGGGTTTGGGTTTTTTTTTTTTTTTTTGAGTTGTCATGATGTATTCATAAGAGTTCTAAATGTTGTGAATCAATGGGAACCAAACTTCTGTGGGAGAAAGGCGGCAGAAATCAGCTAAACTGTTAGTCCCATCATTTGCCAGAGCTAATGTAAATTCAGGTTTTTTTCAAATATTTTATTTTCAGTTCTGCATGTTCAATTCCTCAAAACACTATGTCTACAAGATGAATCCTAAATTAATATCACTGTAACTAAAATAAACAAAAAAATCCAAACTTGTCTTCTAAAAGACAGTCCCTAACAAAAAATTTTTGATCTAACACTCTAGTGAGAACTCTAAGAGTGTACTAACAGTAAACTATATTGTACAATTTACATGAACTCAGCAAAGCAAGAATCACTGCTTACAAAGAACCAGAACTTTTTTTCTCCCCTTTTTTTTGGGGGGGAGGGAGGGAGGTAGGGAAGGAAGTAATTATGATCAATTTGTGGAACAAAGATGAAACCTTATCTCCTATAAGAAATTATACAACAGCAAGAACATCAAAGTTAATTTGGGATGAGTATCGTCCATAGTGATGTGTTTGAGCAGGTGCTTCTAACTGCCGGACAAAGTCAATGCTAATTCAGTATTTTTTCTGACACAAGAGTGCCTGCTAGATCTGCAGCATTAAAATGAGAGTCTCCTAGAAACAGGTCCTCCATGACTCTATTTCCAGCCTCTTGTCCCAGTGTGATTTGGAAGACTCTTATGGATACTTAACAGTGCCAATAAAGGCTTCCTCTCACACTTGGTACGCTTAGTACAGTGAAAGGCTGTGTCTATACTATTTAAGAAGAATCCAGGTTGACAATCTAAATATTCTCTCAGAGCCTGTTATTTTCTTTCTTAGATGTTCTTCTTTCTCTCACATCTCCTCCTTCACAGAAATACTTTTAGCAAGTTTGTTTTGTTTTGCTTTTTTTTACTATTTGGTAGATATTTTCCATTCCTTCAACAGCAGCTATTCCTATATATGAATGCACATCTTTCCTTGTTTCAAAACCTTAGAATAGTTTTAATTTATTATGGGCTTTTTTAAAACCCTCTGAGTTGCTAATTATGTTATAGCCAGTTGAAACAAAAGAACTGAGTTAAAGCAAAAGGTATTCTTTTACTGCTGTATCACATTCCACCATCAAGAGGATATGAAGTGTTTTATGCTCCTTGATCTTGTCAGTGCTCTTGGGTTGAGATAGAAGGTTAAAGGGAGGTGACAAGGTTAAATGATTTGACTAACATCCAAAACAAGGCTGAGGATCATTATGAGCCTGCCTCAGCTTTCTAATATCATATGTAATGAGGGAGAATTGGAAGCTTCCCACACCAACAGCTCATGCAGAAGTGATTTGTTTCTCTCTAAACCCTTGCCACAATAGGCTTCCATATATTTCTTTTAAGAATATTGTCATGGCCCACTAAATTACCCCTGGGCAGCACTATCAGTGGTGTTCCACTTTGCCCCTTTATTTCTTTCTGTGACATTACTCTGCACAAGGGTTACTGGAAAGACAGATGAAGTAGGAGTAGATGGGTCTCTAAGGAGTGATATATAGTAGGTACATAATAGAAAAAAGCGAGGATGGTGTTGTAACAGGAATTTTCATTTCTTTCTCCTCATTTCCAGAAGAAATTTTAGACATTGGAAATTTATTGTGCCATGGTTATCAGGTTTATTTTTCCTCAGACTCCAACTTCATTTCAGGGAACTTGACTCCTATTATCCCTATACTCCTCCATTTTATTTTCTCTTTCACAATGTCAAAACAAAGTTTTCAGTGGATTAGAGAACTCCTGATGAATTCTCTTGTCATCGTATCAGACAATATTTTTACTAAAATCAAACAATGAAGAATATGTCAAAAATTGATCAAGATAGTTCGTGGGCATTGCAATTTGACTAGCAACAAAAGAAACTGTTCTAGCAGCTAAGATGTTGGAGGAACATCTGACAGTGTTCAATATAGGTGGGAAATTTGTCATGTGAAGTTGCTTTTGACCTGATGGATTTAATAGTTCCTCAGAGTCATTATGGTCTATCACCTCCATGAGTATTAAGGGACTCCTAAATCCATGGATAGATAATTTGGCTGCCACACTTGCACAGTAAATCCACATCCTTAAAGCCTTCATTAAATTTACACAGTCCATTTCTTAAGTGCAATTAACTGTGCATTTCTTAAGAAAAGCAGTTGATTTGTTTCCATCTCCCACGGATCCCACTATTTCCCATCACCCTTGTGGATATCATATATCTCCCAAAGCTTGTTTAAAACCATATCCAGTTTTGGGGAACTGGAAAATGTTTATAATTTTTGCCTTTCATCTGTATCACTACAGAGCATCAAATAAAATTTCCATAGCGGGATACAGATCCTAGTTTGGCCTAGCTGATGCATGGCAAGTTTTATGAAATACTGACTTAGTTTTTAGACACATCGGTTTGTGGACAGACTTGTCCCACCGATTTATTAAATCTCGCATGAGATTAATTCGTTTCCACTATGACAGCATAACCAATCCACTTTATTCACTATTACTTCTGGACAGACAAATTAAAATTTATTAAAACATATTAAAACCTATGGAAATCTGTACATTTCAATTCATCACACTATATCATCACCAAAGGTAAACAGACCATTTAATAATCATTATTTCTAAATGTTACTGAATAATCACTTTAGAAATATTACTAAATTTCTGCTTTGGCAATAAAAATTCTGAAGTAAAGCTACTCTGTCAGTTAATACCCAATGATATATCTTTCTCATCTCTCCGTTAAATCTGTACACAATATAAATTCATGATTAAACTGACAGTAACAAGATGTTAACTGCTTCATAACATAAACCAGCGTCTTCAAGAAAACATTATTTGCACAAATACTTTTCATTAAAGTGGTCTAAACTTACATAACTTGCAATACCTGATGAAATGAACTTTGATACTCTAAATTCTCACTGCTTGGGAAACACTGTGCACCTTCCAGAATCACGTACTTACACAGCGTGTACAACTATTTCATGTTGGTTTTGTGGGAAGAAGTTAATTTGACTGCATGAATAAAACAACTTACTTTCTTAATTAGACATTTTAATCAGAGATCCATTAGCTAATCAGAGCTAATCAGTGTTTCATCAAGACTGTAAATAGGCAACTTGGGCTAAGATGGTCAGGACTCACAGGCTTGCATGCATAATAACAAGCTGTGGATATTCTCTTTGAAGGTTTATCATGGAAAAAGTCCTAAAATATTATAATCATTTTGATACACAGAAAAATCAAGAACAAGAGAAGTTATTCCTTCTCACCAGCAGCTCATTACAATAATTTTTGAAATGAGTATGTGAGAGAGAAAATTAGGATTCCTTTCATAGTATTTCTTGACCACCTAAAAGGAAGCTTTAGAATTCAAATTAACCTAGTGTTGGGACGTGAATCGCCAATACTACATTGACATTTATGTTTAATTTAGGTTTTTTAAAGTTTCAGCCCTAACTGAATCTCTGCAAATGCCAACAGCATTCACAGTATGCTTTTCAGAGTTGGGTGTCTTTCATTCGATGGCTCCTCAGCTTTCTTATGTATGTGATTGCTAATATTTTTAAGAAATTAGTAAAATCAAAAGAAAAACAGGCTAATAATAGGAAAAAATTACTAATCTGCTTTATGGATTGCCAGATGAAGTATCCACAGCTACTTAAGCACCAAACTGTATCCTGATGTCTAACAAACTACAGCTGTACACTTCTAAGCATGACACAACACATCTTTAGGAGTACTACTGGCAAGAAATATTAGGAGTTACCTATAGCCACATGGTGCCAAATTAATTCTGTGCAGAATTATTCCATATAGTAGGTTTTCTATATTTCACAAGGAGTACCTTAATAACTGTGGCAATAGCTGTGTAGTTGGCTAGCAAACATAGTTCTCTCCTCTGATAATTTGGGCTATTCAGGAACAGGAAAAAAATATAGAAGTCAGGTGATCAATCATATGTATGAAAAGATCCACTGTGTCTTTTTCATATTCAACTATCACTTACAAACTGGCCTAAAATCAGTATTTCTTCATTTCACTTTTTTTTTTTCCTTATTTAAATTTAAAACATCAATTAAAATTGATGTCAGTCCAAATCAAATAGAAAAATCTCTTGCTATATATAAATTTCCAAGAAACTGCAAGTTCTTTTGAAGAGAAAGAGGGAAGGGAAAGCCAGATGAATCTGTTCCCCAGCATGGGACAAACTGAGCAAAGCTAAGATTTTACACATTTGTCAGCCCCATCAGGGATCAAAAGGAAACATATAATGCAGAAGGGGGAATAATTTTTTTTTAACCACCAAAGTAAAATTGCATCAGAAAAAATGCTGGCATTTAATACTAAAGTTAGTATTTGCAAACTAAAACAAATCTAGTTACTTCAACAACATGCCATATGGTCTGTACATTTGTACTGTGTCAAGTTGGAAGAGTACTTTTTTTATTTCAATGGATGCCAAAAAAAAATGAGTAGCTCAACAACTGTGTTGCTAAAATCCTTCACAGAAGTTCTGATTCACCAGACTAAATTAATGGAAAACAAAGGAACTGACACAGACGTTAAAAGGAAAGGGAAATGGCTATAGCAGAAGATTCTCACCAGTTAGACCTCTGACACTGAAAGAAAATGGTCCTGTCAGACTCTGTCTCAAAGTCATCACCAAACACCACAAAAGGAGATACAAAGCAACAGGGCTTAGCTTCCTCGGTGCTCACCTTAGGTAAGTTC
The DNA here is from genome assembly GCF_003259725.1 of Athene cunicularia. Classification (NCBI taxonomy): domain Eukaryota; kingdom Metazoa; phylum Chordata; class Aves; order Strigiformes; family Strigidae; genus Athene; species Athene cunicularia. Next base: position 107,291,529 of record NW_020799091.1, on the reverse strand, counting down.
ATTTTTCTACTACAGTATTTTGCTCACCCTTGATTTGATGGATACAGGCAACCAGTGTGACACTGATTCCCAAGCAGATACTTGGCATTTTCTTCAGTGGTTGGGATAGTGGGAGTAACACCTATTTCCTACATTCCACAGCACAGATATAGTATAAAACCCAAAGCAATAAAAAACCCAAACCCACTCCCAAACAAGAAACAGAAACTGCCTATTCTTTACCACCTGTTTCTCTGTAATTTAACCTTTAAAATGAAAATAATAATTTCTAATAATCTTAAGGTTTTACAGTTGTTTTTTTCTTTTTTATTAGGTTTTTATCTAATGATCTTGCCTAGGCTTTACTGAAAGGTAAAGCAGTATATTACCACAACGCATTTCAACACCTTGGCTTTATTGCATACTGTTCTGGAAGACAAGGAGAATACCAGAAAAATTACACAAACAGAAATGAGGAGGCTGACAGAGGGAGGGGGTGAGAGGGAATATTGAGGTCTAAATTTAAAGACTCATTGAATTTTCCTCAGCAAACAACATTAAATGTGTTTCTTTGGTGATATAAGCAGTTTTTCCAGTAGGAACTACATAGGCTACTACTTCATTTCATCTAACACAGCCAAAAAGAGCTTTAGGAGAACAACATGAATCAGATTTGAACTAATATCCTAGATAAATCTTACTAATCCCTGGAGCCACCTAGTTTCAGAAGGCTCATTGAGAAGAAGCTACTTGCCTTCTTGTCTAAGAATCTTCCTTCTGGACAGCTGGAAAACCTCAAGCTGTATATTTGTTTTTAGAGGCCATCAGTGTTGCTGTTAATTGGACTTTGTAGCCTTGTTCTGTGAAGAAATCCCTGAAACCACTCCTAGTCTCCTTTTCTGCCATATGACAAATGTTTACTTTGTTAAAGATAAGGCGGGAAAAGATATAATGCAAAGAATGGGGAAAAAATACCTATTTCTATCTGTTCAAATAGACTTTGCTAATTCACCTGCAGAGAACACAGAAATAATATAGGTTTGATAGTTTTCATATTCAAAATACTTTAAACAAAAGCATATAGAGGAGAAAAGTCAAATTAATCACAAAATATCATGCAAATAAAATTCCTCTTTCAGTAATCCTTTCCAACGGAGATAGATCAGTGATTTCATATATGAAATTCTGTATTCTCTCCCCAACTTAGATATCAGCAGCACATCTTACTCTAAATCTTTCAGCTTTCTTATCAAATGGGGAAAACAGTAGCCACATGAGGAGAACCCTTTTGATCCCAAAAGGTGAGCAACTATAGATCAGGCTAAGAGGATATAGAAGATGGACAACACTAAATACCACATACCTATTTTTCCTCCACCTGCTAGTGGGCCAAGGGAATACATACTTCTCTACTGACTGTGGACCCAGTCAATCCAATCCATGTACCTACCTTCTCTGTACTGAAGTACTGAATTATAACACATGAGAAGATGAAAGGAGACTTAGAAAGAGCTTTAGTTTGTTACAGCTCATTACTTAGAGGCACACGGCCTTTCTATCTCATCTCCTGATGACATGGGACACTATATAGCCTCCCCAATAAGCACTAAATCAATAAAGGCTCACTGGAGCTGGTCTATTTTACTTTAAAGATCATCTCTGAGATCCACGCTTCCTAAAATGCAATCCCCAGAAATAAACATCAATAAATAACCCAAGATGTAGGAACAAGATGCAGAAATTCCTTGACAGCAGGGACTGCTGCGAGCTCTGCTGGTATTTATGGTTCCAAACCCACAAAATCTTGGGCATATTCCAGCATCCCTGCTTCAGCAGGACTCCCCTGAGTTTGGGGGGAGTGGGATTATGCAATCAATTTCATGGCTGGAATCTCAATACATATAATTTAAACAAAATAAAATTAAATTGATTGGTCACCAGGTCATTTGGAAAGAATGTTTTTCTGACAATCAGTCCAGTCTGCTCTTTCTTTGCTACTATAATCTTCACCCTATGAAGCAACAGGGCTAAAATAATTATCTGTGTTTGTATTTTATTATGTATGGTCCCAAGTTAACAGTGAATTCTCTTCACGGGTTATCATAATAAAATATTACATTGGTGTCTAGTTGTGCTGCTACAGTAAAGTGTCTTATCATTTTCATTCCCAGCCTCTGATTTCACAGGTTTATAAGCTAAAAATAAAAATGAGGTCTAGGTTAGCAAACCAAACCTGAGCCTACGAGCAGTATTTTATTTTAAGCGGAGCTGACAAAATATGATTTCCCCCTTTACATCTCCAGACGTTTTGTGTATGCATATATAAGCAGGTAGATAAGATGGATTTTTTTTTTCCCCAGACCCTTTTTGCCATATTATCTTTGGAAGACTGATTTACTTTTTGAAAACAAAACAAGTGGAAGTGAGATTAGTTTAAACTATATAGCTATCTTTCAATAAAACCCCCCAATGAACTAAAGCAGACTGAGGAGATATTAAAGCTCTTTTAACAAAAGTATTCTGAACATATTCTATCCAACATATCTATTTATCTGAATTCATGGCCCTCAGACTCCATATAAAAGATTAGTGATTAAAGATTTTTATATCCAAGACTTTCAAAATGCTGCTCAAAGGTGAAAAACATTATTTTAAAGTTTGGGAATACACAACACTGCCAAGTTCTCTGTACGTTATTATGTAGCATTTAATGGTCATGTCATTGTTTTCTAAATAACACAAGGCATCTTCTTGAGTTCCACACTGGCTTAATCTCACATATTCCATAATATTTTAGCAGTAATTTATCTGAAGCTTTATTCCCTCACCTTTCAAAGAAATACTGTGTTAGAGGATATGTTTCAAGGGATCTATTTTGTGAAAAATATGTTGTGATTAGGCCAAACATCTCTCGTGCATAATGCAATTGAGATTAGAATTTTACATAAAAGAAACCAAATAATAGGTATGTTTTTGTAATAGGTATGTATTTTTATGTATCTAGTAAGTAAAGATCAGATAATAAATAAACAAGTTCAGTTCACTCTTTTTGGTGTGATACTAATACACGTTTCTTCTGTTGTAAAGCAGTTGTTTCTAACCATAATGACAAAGTTTAATACTCTTTCAACAATATTTTAAATTCTTAGACAATTGTAATCTAAGGAGATAAGACCATATTTTCCTATTTCTCTAACTGCTATGAAAATGCAATATATTTTCAGATAAAGAGAATGGCCTTTCATTCTTAGATTCTTCAGACTCAAGGGCTGCCTGTGAGGGAGTTCAGCTCTTGTCTTCCACAGGAGCAGAGATCAATGAAATGGCATATATTCTTGGCAATGCAGCCTCACCACTAATACAAGTTTAAGAAACATATAAACAAAGAAACATTGCAGATAAACCAATAACATTTACTAGAATCTAAACCCAGGTTATGTTTTACCCAGCTCAGTTTCATTTTTATGAATTACCAAGACTGCAATGCTTTTGTCTTTGTGTTTGTGCAGAGAGAAAATATTTGGTCTGAACTGAGACATAATTCATAGAAAATAATGCTGATTGATTAGTGACCATTTTCTAGGCTTTCCTGAATTACTGAATCTTAAATTAATTATATTCTCAAAAGACTATGAACAAAACTAACAGCTAGTATGAGACTATTTGCAGAAGGCTAAGTGTTCAGGACCCAAGCAGTGGTCTGTCCAAGCAGACTTACACAAAGTACTACACTTACAATAATCACTAAAAGCAGCAGTGAAATCAGCATCAGCAGGAACTAAGAACAGTTTAAAATACACAGTTTTATAACCTTTTGTAATCTATTTTAATTATTTAATAAGAATTCAAAGTGGGAGGTTAATAAAATTTATCAGTAGGTGTTCTTATCAATGAGCAGAGCTGTGAAGCCTGCATGATGGTCTATCAATAAATCAAGAGGGCTGAAATTTTTCATTAAATTGAAAGAAGAAATGTATGTATTTCAATCCAAAATACTTGTATACAGTAGGCTGATTTCAAGGGCAAACACAGTTGGGGTTAGAAACATTACATGGGAGAACTAATTTTCAGCAGAAGCCTGTGGTGCAAAGAGAACCAAAAGTAGAAAGCAGTTTTCATAGGAGTTAAAAGGTGTCTCCCCTGTCTTTACTGCAGAAAAGAGCTAGATGACTTGAAAAAACTGTTTCTCTTGGCCCAGCTGCATAGCTCCCACACAAAGGAAATTAATTCTGCAGTGCATTTTACGTTCACGTAGTTGTATATGCTTACACATCTGTCAGACTGATAGAAGTTCTTGCGATATGATATGAATGTACACATCAAGCTTGTGGATAAGTGAGTTTTAATTCACAGCATATTCAGTGACCAGATGCATTTCAGCATAAAAGCAAGATGCTCATTAAGTTACATGTATTGCTTCATGCAAGAATGAACGTTTGTTTGGTGGGTTTTTTTTTGTTTTTGTTTTTTTTTTTTTTTTCCATTTGTCTGGCTGTCTGTTTTCTCATGGCAAATAATTATATATGCCATTCTACAAGTCCAATTGCCACCTTATGTAGAAAGATAATTCAAGATTATGATACTTTTAAATATTTTTTTTCTGTAATTTCAAATTAGGAATAAGATTGAAGGAAGGCACAATTCAAATGTTTGGAGTCAGGGCAGATGAAAACATAGCAAAATAAAGATACATACACTTTCAGCCTTCAGACATTTTACATTACATTAATAATTCTCCATTACTAAAACATGATTTGAAGAGATGGTAAATGCTTGTGGGAAACTAGGAAAAACCCTTTACTTTGTTTTCAGGACTCAAATACTGTGCTAAACAGTGCTCTGAGGGTTTTCATCATTTATATCTGGAAACCTCAACAGGAGAGAAATTAACAGAAAACACCCCAAAACCAAAGCTGAAATTAGTATTATGAGAAAGCATGTAAGTGTTCTTTATTATTATCTCACTCTTATCACTGTTTGTTGGGGGTTTTTTGTTTGGTTGGTTTGGGGGTTTAGCTTTTTTTTTTAGAGCTGTTCTTGCTTATGCCTGCAAGAGTTATATATAACGTCTTTGTTGGCACCACAGACAGAGGGATTGAGTGCACCCTCAGCAAGTTTGCTGACAACACCAAGCTGTGTGGTGCAGTTGACACGCTGGAGGGGAGGGATGCGCCACCCAGAGGGACCTGGACAGGCTGGAGAGGTGGGCCTGTGCAAACCTCATGGAGTTCAACAAGGCCAAGTGCAAGGTCCTGCACGTGGGTCGGGGCAATCCCAAGCACAGAAAAAGGCTGAGTGAGGAGCAGATTGAGAGCAGCCCTGCAGACAAGGACTTGGGGGTGTTAGTTGATGAGAAGCTCACCATGACTCAGCAACGTATGCTTGCAGCCCAGAAAGCCAACTGTATCCTGAGCTACATCAAGAGAATCATGGCCAGCAGGTTGAGGGAGGTGATTCTCCCTGTCTACTCCACCTTTATGAGATCCACCTGCAGTACTGCATTCAGCTCTGAGGCCCCCAAGAGAAGGAGGACATGGACCTGCTTGAGCGGGTCCATAGGAGGCCACAAAGATGCTCAGAGGGCTGAAGCACCTCCCTTATGAGGACAGGCTAAGAGATTTGGCATTGTTCAGCCTGGAGACGAGAAGGCTCCAGGGAGACCTTATAGTGGCCTTCCAGTACTTAAAGGGGGCCTGCATGAAAGATGGGCAGAGACTGGTTATCCATGAGTGTAGGGATAGGAGCGGGAGTAATGGTTTTCAACTGAAAGAGTAGATTTAGATTAGCTATGAGGAAGAAATTCTTTACTGTGAGGGTGGTGAGGCACTAGAACAGGTTTCCTAGAGCAGCTGTGGGTGCCCCCTCCCTGGCAGTGTTCCAGGCCAGGCTGGACGGGGCATTGAGCAACCTGGGCTAGTGGAAGGTGTCCCTGCCCATGGCAGGGGGGTGGAACTGGATGGTCTTTAAGGTCTCTTCCAACCCAAACTATTCTATTATTCTATATATGCCATGAGAGCGCTGTATCAAAATATTGCATTAGGATGACATTTCATATTGCTGTACAGCTCTTCTAAAATCATTAAAGTTAATTCTAAGAAATCAGAGTAATAGCTGCTATTAAAAACCTAACTCAACTCCTGGGCTTCCTGGAAAGTTTGACATGACAGATATCTACAAGACATTAATAATACAGAATAGAAATTAAGAGAACTTGGATCTCTTCCTAGCTGTGATATAAATTGTTTGTATTCTCTTGGGAGTGAGTCTAAACTTCTGTGTATTTGGGGCAGACCTACAGGGAAGGATACAGACTTTTATGAAAGCCTGTAGCATGGGCAAGGCAAATGCCTGTCCATCTCACTTTCTAAGGTAGACATACTCTAGTTCCTCACTTGTAAAAGTGAGGAAACAACCTTTGCTTCCATGTAACCCATGAAAGCTTCCAAAACACATATGGCCATGCATACATTAAGACTCTTGACTATATGTACTCCTTTGAATACTGTGGCAAGGTTTTCCTGTAGAGAACTTACTGCACCAGTCTGGGAATACAGCCAGATCTGATGTAAATCCGCACAGTTCGGTGCTGAAATGCAGCTCATGAGAGACACGGAGGAGCAGCTGCCTGCAACCATCCTTGCAGATCCATTTTGTCCACAGCTGAAAAATGTGATCGTTGATTGACCTTTGCAGATATCATCAAGAACACAAGAATAAGGCAGGGCAATTTCCAAAATAACACATCGAATATGAATTTTTATCCTCTGCTGAAATGATTATTGCTTGCAAATTAGATTAATTCTACTTTCTCTTATTTGGGAATATTAATATAGAAGGTAAAACCCCAGAGTACTAAATTTAAGGAAGCCCTTCCCTAATAAAGTATAACTAAATTTTGACAAAAGTGCTTAAAAAACACCCCCACCTGTTGAAATGATTTTTTTTTGCTTTCCCATACATAAGTGTTGTCCTAAAGTTAACAGATATATTGACATTGTATTAGCTCCTCTGTTTCCTTCCAAGCAGCATCTCCTCCCATCTTCTGATAACCTTATTACTTATTTTGAGTGTGTGATTTGTTTGCAAACTTCAGAGCCAAGACATGGTTATAATAGAGAAGCAACTTTACAGATGGATGTTGTTAAAATAATGGCTGCAGCACATTCTCTGTTTTCATTATGAGTGTGACCTAATTTGGGAAAAAATACTTGTTTTACCTTCAGAGAAGACAGAAATACCAGTAATTCCTGCACCATTACTGTCCTCTGATGGTTGTGGCATTAGAGCATCAGACAAATTATGTTCTAATTTTCAGGCAGGAAATTTCTCCATTGCCTGTGTATTAGAAAGTGCTAATGAATTTTGCATCTTTAACACATGCTAATGAACCTTCTTATGCCATCTACCTACCCTCTTCCTATGTTACTGTTTACAAAGAGCATCCATTCAGCATCTCTTGTAAAACCTTTTATAAGCATATCAGCAAAAGGGCACACATTACCCATTCCCTGACAAAGAATTAAATGTATACCAAAAGTATGCAAGTTAATAAATGACTCATCCTTTTTATGATCTCCCTGTTATACAGTAGTACAACAGGTTAAATCCCTAAATCCTAACTCATTCTTTCCCTATTATCACTGCTAGGTAGAGGGAATACAGTCTTTCTGATAGCGCAAAGGTTTTTCCATCTAAAATACAGTTAACAGAGATCCAAGGGCTGCAAGCTGAAAAATAGATAAGCTCAGTTTCTAAAACAGTTAAAAATCACAGTAAACAATTTCCGAGGGGCACGGCAGCAACTGAAATCCCCAGAGTCGTTATCATCTTCTGGCTATACTTGGACTACACAGGAAGTTATTGGCCTGATGAAAAAATTCATCTCTGAAATTATATAGCCTCTGCATTGCAGGAAGTTGTAAACATTATCAAATTGCTCACTCTGACATGAATAATAAATCTACGATTCCACAAAAACAGTTGAACTAAGTTGCTTATATTTTTCTGAATTTTATGAGGAACAGATTTTTCTTTTATTTTGTGCTGTGGTGTAAAATACTCCATTTAAAAGTTCTGCTATCTCAAAACCAAGAGTTTTCATTACCATGTTGAAAGTTGTATTGTAAGCAAGGAAATCAGCCAACAGACAGATTGCACAATCTATTGCCTCAGAACACAGGGAACGTTATCCCTGTTATTGCCATTGTTCTGGGATAAGGAATCTACTTAAGTAGCATGGTGTATGGTGGGTGGGGCCACACCTTCGCTAATGGGGTTTCAATTTTTCCCCATGACAAAGGAATCTGTGACAATCCAGCATTCCACCACTGAAAGCAAAACTCATACTGAGTCTTGGGGGCTGTACTGAAAAGGATAATTTTATTTCTGTCAATTATTCACATAAGAAACACTTCTATAAAGTTTGTCAAGAACGGAAACAGATTGCAAACATAAAAATCAAATTTACCAAATTTCTTATAGGACATAGAGAAAGAGAGAGAGAAAACTGATCCTATGGTCCTAGTACTTTCTTTTTCAGAAATGTGAAGTTTACCATATGAATTTGTAAAATATTTGTGGTAAGAATTATTCTGCACTTGAAAGTTCCACCAACTGGCAGAAATAGTGAGAAGAAATTAGGCAAGTGGGAATGATTTACACTGCATATCTACTTGCGATCTTATTTAAAAAAAAAAAAAAATCTCTTCAGGGCCTCATTTTGAGTACATATGCTCTCTGAAAATATAGGATTTACATACCATTATATCAGTAAGCAGGTTTTCTGAGTTTAAATGAAGTTGAGCAGCTTTCAAGTTTCTTCTGAAAACCATATTGCCAACAAGTCAGACATTTCTCATATCTTCACTTGTAGATATCACAATAAATAACAAAGAGAAGGCTGTAGGGAGGTGGTGGTCACACACCAGTATAATTTTTATGGTTGGGGGGTTGGAATGGCTTAAGAAAGCACCTTTACCCATACTGTCTTCTGTGCACCTTAATTCAAGACCTACTCAAACTGAAGTCGTTGGTGGTTTCTTATATTATTCTTTCTACATCCTTTATTTACTTCCTGCAAACCTATTGCCAGCTTCTGACTCTCATCCAAACTCCAAATTATTTCAGAATGTGGAAACCTCACTCAGAAAGTGATGTTTCATTTCAACAGCTCCACATGTGTGGAAGTTCACATAAGTTTAGTGGATCCAGCTTCAAATTCATTTTTCAAAGTGAACACAAAAGGAGCACATATGGTTCATATGGAAAGTGGCTGAAAGGACATTAACTTATCAAAAATTTACTAAGAAAAGTAACATTTGCTAAAGACTGTTTACAAGATTCACAGAGTTGCACGACATGATATCTCCTTATCTCTCCTATTAAACATGACTAGCATCTAATACTATTTTGAAATACAGGTTGCTCCTGGACCATGTTCTCCTCTCCATCATAAACTCTCCATAAATTCTCATTAATTTAGGATTTTGTTCAGAAAAACAGCAAAGGAGCTTTCATATCAGTCTAGTTTTGTCAGACTCTTAGTATACCAGTTACAATAAATGTATTACATATGTAAAAGAACCAAGCAGATTCGACATTACAAGGAAAAAAAAGCAGATAGCACGCTTTTGTCTATGATACATCCTGTATGTAAAAAGGTCTCCCTATATTGGGCTGTTCGGTTCTGTAGACAGCATATTGTCATTAACTAATACCCGAGAGAAGCTCCCCAGACTGAAATTGCCTTTATTGTGTGTGCTAGATATAGTGGATTTTTTGGTACTTTAACATTGCCTGATTTTAACTCTTAACTGGCACCAACTTCTTAATCTTGATGAATAGCTTTTATTTGTGTTAAATATATAAACTCATAGTTTTAGCTAAGCAGACCTCCTTTCTAACCTCTGAAGAGTAATTTGGAATTTCATTAAGATACTAAATGATGATAGTAAATATTTGGCCCTTCTAAAAGATACACATTCATAACCAAAAGGAAAGGATAGATACATTTTTAAAATTTGCTTAACATAAGAAATCTTATCTGGAAATTATTGGATTAAGTATTTCACTACTCAGAGGCAAACTGCCCTCATGTGCCATAAAACCTGCTTCAAAAATAAAAACAAATATTTTGAGCAGAAACACAGTTGGCAAATCTCACAAAACCTTTTTTTACTTTTTTTTTTTTTTTTTTGGGTGGGGGTGGTATACCATAGTAATTTTGTGGCCTTTGTCTTCTTTCTTTGACCTATCATATAGTCATTTACGTGTCCATCTGTAAATAATTATCAAAGGACAGGTGAGACAAAGACACTAAGCAACTTGATTTTTTTCTGAAGAGTCTGGACAGTCTTCGAATTAGCAGCCTATTTTATCTGCTAACTCCACTCCTTAATAAAAAGGTGTCTCAAAGGCAGGCATTATCATAAGTCATCAGTTTGTCAGTTAGGGAACATAATAGAAAACCTTGTTTCTCTCATATCATCAATGTTAACTAAGTCTACAAATCAGAAAAGGTCTTGTTCAGGAATACAAGAGGAAATAAGTCATATAGAACAGTGCAAATAACTGATTTTTAGTAGTCAGATGAGACAAAACTATATTCTGTTCAAAGCAATGTTTTTGTTCTTCTTGAAAAAAAAACCCAAAACAACCCAACGTTTTGAAAGGAGTTATTTTGAGGTTTGAAATATAATATTCAATCTGAAAAAAAATACCTTAATTAGCTCTGCTTTTTTTAGTACTCATGGTGAGGAACTTGGAACTAATCTTTATTCCTCAAACTGCTTCACTTCAACAAAAAGAGGCACCAAATTCCACTACTGCCCTATTTTTGTTACTTAAAAAAGAACAACAACAACTAGTAATATCTGTGTTCATCACAGTTTTAAGTTAGATTCAGGAACTGTGAGATGGCCTCTTTGGATACTCTGCGTTATTTATTTTGAAGCCAAGAACAAATCACTCATCTAGCCAAGAGCAAATAATAGAGAGCAATAATGTGTTACTAGATATCCATCATGCTTTAGCACTGCTTTTAGTACCTTAGACACTGACACTTGTTGGCCCATCTTCAATATTTTAATCTCAGCATGAACATACTGGAAAACGAAAGAAACCAAAATGGACTCTATTATTATATTGTCACTGAGAACACTTGATAAACAGCTGGCCATCTTTAGGTGTGGGGCTGCTCTGACACAATCCTGTGAAGCCAGCTGTAAGTTTCTTTCAGGAGTACAACCATCTGACATTTTCACACCATCTTCTATATCATTTTTGTGTCCTGAAGAACTAAGAGAACAAACCCCCTAACTTTAACACAGAAATTGCAGTAGTTTCTTTTTTTCAAACATATCACAGTAGTTTCTTTTTTCAAAGACCCAGTTAATCCTCAAAACTTTAAGCATGTTCCCATCTCTCAAGTAAGCCACTTCTCTATCTCAACATCTGCTTCAAGAAAAGGAAATTGACTCAAGCACTGCTACCTCAGTGCTGCTCTTTAAAGGCTGAAGCAACTACAAAGAAGTATATATAAGACATAACTATCATCAACAGGGAAAACAAGAGGCTCTTCCCGGGACTAATTCAGACTAGCTTCCTTGAATAGATGTTAACTACTGGGGATACCTATCAGAATATTCTTAATGTCAAGAAAGCTAGTGGTCACAGAGTTCAACTCTGATTTTCTTTATAGCACCTACTCTTTAACAGTAAGATGATACACACAGTACATTCCTCCACACGCAAACATATTTTTGAAATCTAGATAATAACTTTGTTCAAGATATACTAAAGAATTTGTGAACACTCAGGTTTGTTTTCCACTTCAAAACCTGAAACGTTGTTTCTGATAACTTCATCAAAAAAGTACCTATATGCAGACCAGTATGTTAAAGTCATCCAGCTCACACAGGGATTAAGGGTTACAGTTATTACTTATCTCAAAAATATTTCTAATAGCCCCGGTTAGCAATTATTGCACTCTAAGATCCCATAAGAAGTCAGCAGTCTTGATAGCAGATGGTAAGCTGCATAATGGATCTGAAGAGATCTTTCAGTTCTTGTATATAATAACTACTAAATCCTTTATAAAAGTGTTATCTCATACTCATTGAAACCTGCAGCCAGCAGTTACACATTAGAATTCACGTATTCACATAGAATTCTCGTGTTCACATTGCTCAATGTAGTTTTGTTCTTTTATGCTAAAAGTGCCATAAATTTCTATTAAAAGTCCCAATGCAACACTGACTTATCTTGCATTTACTAAAAAAAAAAAAAAAAAAAAAAAAAAAAAAAAAAAAAAAAA
>NW_020799091.1:107231944-107279187 GCF_003259725.1 Athene cunicularia | reverse complement strand
AATCAGTTTTTCTAAAAATCAATATTTAAGTTGTTCTAGAAGCATGCTAAGTTTTCCATATTAAGGAAAAAACTTTTTCCATTAGGCTCATTAACTCCACAGTGCATCCTGGTTGGCTGCTTTTACTCATCACTAAGACTTTTAGAAAGCTTATGAACAGCCAAAAAGGAACGTGATATGCAAATTTGTGTCTACTGCACACTCCAGAATCTGAGCTGGGAAGTCCACAAATGTCCACAGTAAAATGGTCTTAGGACTAAAAGAAGGCGTCAAGAGAACCTGGTGTTGATTTCTTCAAAAACAAAACTTGGAGTTACAGTGTTGTCTCAATTACTTTTCCCATGAGAATATGAAGGCAAACTGACATCCTATCTGTTTAACGTTCAAAATGAACTTCAGTATTTTCACTATAAAAAGGTTCGTAAGAATGATAAAGCATTACCATCAGAAGGCATTATAAAATAATAATTTTTTACTGCTGTAACACAAGATTTCAATAATGAAATATAAAGATCTCGTTGTATTATGCTAAAGTAAACGACAACTAGAATGCAATAGTACATAATTTATCCAGCTATTTATATGGGGGTCATTATTACATTACCCAAGAGCCTGAACAAGCACTTCCCACACACACATGACATCTACTGTAATCCACTACCAATTTTATATGTAAAAGTATCAGTTGGGGGGAGGGGAAAAAACAAATTATTTTTTGAATACATTATTTTTGGATACAAAATATTCCTAGAAAATACTGTTTTCTTGTATTGCATCTCATTTCCTAGGTTTATGTCTAGAATTGTGACATTACACATTCAATATTTTAGGTGCAGAAGAGAGGTTGCAACATTACATGAACATAAACAATCTCAACTTAACAAAACACTCCCAACTGCCAAACTATTAAAAAAAACAAAAAAACAAACAAACAAACAAAAAAAAACAAAGGAAAGCATACCACAGGGAAAGAATAAAAAGAAAACATATTACTATGGTCTGAATAATGTCACATTCCATAATTGATTAAAATGATTTTACCATGACATTTCATTCATCAGATTCCATTTCTCATTACACACAAACCCTGAATATGTATCAAGCTTACATGAGGCTTTTCTTCTCATCAAGCATTGCATTTCCTCTCTCCCATTTATAGCTAGGTTATATTATGTTGAAGGGTCTACACTGTCTTTGAACTCTCTCCTCCTCACACTTGACCTCACAACCATCACTTTTTATCTCATTATAGTGGATGCTATTAAGTATTTATATCTAACAAGGCGATTTCAATGGTTCATCCTTTTTAAACAATCCTGTGATCATTTTCGGTTAGCAGGAAATAAAGACATTTTATTAAATCAGGATCTCCCTGCTATCACTCAGTATTAATATTCTCTCTCATCAGGACAGTTAAGACCTTCGCTATATACAATACATTTTTGATGGTTAGGGATTGAATTCTCCAATCCTTGGACATCTAGTATTCACATCAATTTCAAAGAGTGATTTTAAATTATTACAGAATGTAGGCTCAACACCTTCATTAAAGAAACAGGTTAAACCTGGAATGCATTACACAACTCTTATAGATGCCTAGGGAAAGCCAAAGGAAACTGCAGGTATGTAAGAAGTCTCATCCAGATTAAATAAGTCTCTGCAACCACTCTTTGAAAATGTATTTCACTGAGATATAGTGCATTATAATTCTTAATATTCTGGAGAAACATGTGAAACTAATTAAAATAGAGGTTAACATGGCAAAAAGTCATGGCATATAAAAGTTGATTCTGCATTCTCTACTAGTAAACCTTCCCCAAAACCTCATACAGTGAAAGTATGCACAATACAACTAAAAGCATGTAAAACCTCATCTCTGATATATAGAAGCCTTTTTGTGAGCTGCAATATATTTCATTAGCTTTTTGATCAAATTTCATAGGATCAGCAACAAAACCATTTCACCTTACGGAGGTTGCCTAAAAGTGCTACCTACTCTTGATTCTAAACACAATGCTGCTTTATCTCCACATTATTACACACATCACTGGACTTTATCACTACAAACCAGTTGTGTTTGCAGAACTTTATAAAAACTCCTTCATTTTCTTTTCCTAAACAGACTGACATGTTTATGAGTCTCTCAATTTTAATCCTTAAAACCAATTCACAGCTCAGAAATATTCTCTTGAAATACAATACACTGACTAGAAGAAAATCACTTCACCAAAGAAAACCTCAAACCCAAAACCAAATCAAAAAAGCACCCAAAGCTTGATGTGTATTAGTTCAATGAATAACTATTTGAAATTTCAATAACACCCTTTTTTTTATAAACAACATTTTGTTTCAGAATTTAAAAATGCCAAATCACAAAGGATTTTTTCCTAATACTTGTCCAGCTTTCATAAAGAATAAAACCATATTAAAATATTTTTTCTAAAAAAAATTCATTTTAAAAAATTGTTAACCTATCTATTTTGCTGTATCCAAACTTGAGAAAAAAAATTGAAATTTGGCCACTATCAGAAACTCTCATAAGAAAAACTAATTTTAGAGTTTGGCCTCAGAAGCACAAGATAGTAAATGGGTCTTGATCTTTTCCCATATAACCTGAACATTAAAACTTCTGAGCTTCAGTGCAGCTGGCCAGTTTCTAAAGTTTCCCAACAAAAAAATAATAGCTGGAGCATGATGAAGTATAATACAACATGCAGAAAGCACATGGCATGTAAGCACATGTAAAAGATATTGCACAAGAATTTGACACTAACAGCTACATTACTTCCACTCCCAAGAACTAAAACAATCAGTTGTACAAAACTGACCACAGTAAAGCAGTGGTCGATAAAAGCAATCATGCCAGCTAAATTGTAGCTCAAGTCAGTGGCACAATTATTTTTAAAGAAGTGACATACCAGTGAAAACATTCCACTGAAGATGAAGAGTCAGGGAAGTATATAAAGCAGATCCATCTGGAAGAGCAGCTGAAATAGTGAACAGAATGAATTTCCCACTTTTAGGTGTCTTGCATAATTTCTTAACCCTTGCCCTTAGATTTCAACAGATCTCTTCAGTCTAAGGCTTTCACTATTTAGCTAGCAGTCCTAGGCAAATACCTTAAAAAAAAAGGGGCCCCAGTTGTCTGAGCCTCCTTAGCATTAGACCTTTCTTAGATAAATAAAAACGAGACCTTTTCCCCACAGACAGTACTTCTGTTCAGCTTAATCTTTACCTTTCTCTTTGGCTGTCTTTTGGATTTCATCTGTTGATATTACACTTTCTGCCTTCAAAATAGAAATTATTTGTGTGTTGGTGCATATTTATGAGAAACAGCAAAGTGTAAGAACTCAAGCTGTGAGGAAGTCTTTACCCTGAGATCCCTGTGGTCCCTCAAAACTCTCCTCAGCTGTTGCAAACCCACAGGAGACCTATTTGTTTATGGAAGTATGCCAGGTGTTTCTCTTTCATAAATATTTAATTAATCAATCTTGTGAGGAAAAAAATGCAGCCTGCACAACACTCACGGTAATGAATATGTGTTAGCTGTCTCGATTTTTTCCCCTCAGAATCTGATTAGTTATGTCATTTGTAAAAGAAAGCGGATCTATTGTATTTCTAACAGGGAAACAGAGCACAGTGGTTTTGGGGAAGCAGTTAGTATCAAATAAGACACAGAAAAAAAGGGACTAGTCAAAATGATAGCTGTTCTGTTAGCATAAAGGGGATGCCACAGGCCAGTGAATTTGAAAATAAATGTGTTTTTTTCAGTTTATCATGAAGAAGAGTCGGATCAAAGGGCTGCATTTGCACACAAATCTACTTGCCTGGGTATCAGGTTACCTCAGTGAGTCCTGCTATTACAGCCAGTCAGCCCTTCTGAGATCTGAAACCTTTTTCCTTTCTTTCACCCATGAGAATCTACGGATCACATCTCAGTAGGTGTTAGCAGCAGTAAACATGAACTCATTTGTAAAAAAAAAAAATAAAAGCATTTCTGAGGGAATACTGGACACACCGATCTTGCAATTAGATCTAAGTAAGTATAGATTGTCAAATATTTTTAATTGCTTTACATTTGCTAGACGTACAATTCCAAGCATGTGATTAGAAATATAGTGTCTTGGCACAGGTAGCGGGAAGACAAAGCTACAATCAGAATACAACTCCAAGGACCTAAGCTTTATGCCTAACTCTACATGGTAAAAAAACTACTTAAATGGCAACATTAAATGCTCTGTCACAGATCTAACATGCTCAGGGTTTGACTGGGATTGAGGAGAATTACATTGCAAAGCTGAGTAAATGTACTCAAGCTTTAACATTCATGCAGGATTTAAAATTGTGAAAAAAATCAAAAGGAACTTTAAAGTCTGGCCAATGTTAAGCAATACATAAAAAATAATCCAACCTAAAATCACACAGAGACTACCACAAAGCAAAAGAAACCTAAAATGATCTTTGACTTTGTTTTACTCTCCTCTTTGGGCCTACTTTCCCCCTGGGTAACAAAAAATGGCTTTTGTCTTTAGATATGATTACCATATGCACCCCCATCCCTCTCAAAAAAAGGTATATAATTTTTCTTTAAGGGAAAGCGTGTAGCAGAGCTATGCCAATATTCCATTTTGTCTACATGGAAGGTTATTTCAAGACTATTCTCTACAACAATTCTACCTGATCTAAATCCCAAACAGACATCTAATTCCTGTGGAATATTCAGTCATCATGTAGTCAAAAGAATGATTGTGCAGAAATACCATCACATTTAAGTGATTGTACACCTTGCAGTACCTGTTTATACAATGTCCAAAGCACAGACCACAGCAGGTGAAATTTTGTATGCTGTCTATACAACTAAATAAAAGAGGGCTGGGGGGTAACGTCAAGGTCTGGGCCCCTGATTATCCGTGTTGGTTAAGTTACTCGCTAGCTCTGTTTGAGTCACTTACAGTTTTTCTGCTCAAATCAAATATTTTTTGGGGAAGGAATTTTAACAGGGGCTTAGTCTTTGGTACTGCTAATACAAACCAACCAAGACGCTCAGCACTGGCATCAAGTATTTGTTCCTTGTCTTCTTATCTAGCAAGATACACATAGCCATAGTGCCTTGCATCAAGTTTAAAACATAAAAATGGTAGCTGAAACCATAGTCACAGTTTCTTGGAAAAAAAAAAAAAAAATCTCAACTACACTGGGACCAGGCTTTTATAAACTGTTACTTAGGATTTAATTAAAAATCCCAACAGTGTATTTCAGATTTAGCAACAGCCAGTATTTTACCTCAGTTAAAAGGAAAGAGAGAAAGTGGAAAAATCAACTTAAGCAATAGAATGAGTCTGAATTTTATCCCTCCTGTGCAAATTGAATTAAACCTTAAATCATTAACAAAGATCTTTATCAGTTTCAGTTTCTCACTATGATTTCACTTTAAAGTGTAACATTCCAACATGATATAGTTATGTATTAGTAATTAAATGAATATACTACACATGCATCCATCATGCTCACTTTGTATATAATATGTCATACCAGGCTTCCTTATTGACCTCTGCTCTTCTGTTCTTTGAATATCACAAACCAACATTTTTCTTTTATGTAGAGCTATAAATCCTTACCAGGTGTGTTAAACATACCTTCTTTAGCTGTTTACTATGAAACCTCAAAGAAAAAAATCTCCATATATGAATTATGATCCAGATAGCTGTGTAACTTTACAGCTCTAAAGCACACGTAGGAGGTGACACACAGCAATGCAGGGCTGAAAGATGTTTCCAGGGACCATCAGAGCATGTCTCGTACTCCTGCAGGCTGCTTTGGGACCCATTCCTTTTGTTACCCATTCCCCTTGCTACCCATCCACCTATTTAATTTCTGTTCCTATTTCTGTTTTCTCTCCACTGTCAAACACAATTTAATCTAAGAAGATTTAATATTTCATTGAACTGTTGTAATGTCTTTCTAGTTTTTAAGTCTTACTATTAAAAGTCTAGAATAGTTAATATCACAAAACAATAGGAATATTATTTCTGTCTAAAATAACCAAGCCTGTACCATTTGAAAGAATATTTTCTCATAATCCTTGTTGGCCATGATAGATCATGGTATAGAAACTGGGAGAAGTATGTAAAATTCCATTTACCATCATCTGATAAGGCAGTATTTTTATACCAATTCTCACAGCTAAGTAAAGATAATAGTGACAACATAGCTGTAAGCTAAGGAAGTTTTAATTACTATATTTAGATAGACATTTCCTCATAAGCAGAAGGTTTGTACAGATGATGGTATACATTATTTAACTACAGTTAATATTATTCTGAGATCTATGTTAGGGATTGAACTAGTGCTGTCTGACAATATATTCCATCTTTGCTGCACATTTGCAGAGATGGCTCAACACACAGTATTAATCTGACTGATGGTTAGGCTATTCAGCTTGTAAAAACTTGAAACTTCTTGGTTTTGCTTACTTGAACACAATTTACATCAATTTAGGCTGAGATTTCTCCTCACAACATTTCAGTTACGTGAGAAAATAAAAGTAAAGATTTCTAATTTAATTTAAACATGACAAGTCACTCTATGTCATTAAGAGTTCAACACTCATCCTTACAATAGCAGAAGTTTCAAAAATCAAGATTTGCCTATCTGTAATAACCTGAGATTCACAACTGCACTCCTCTTGAAATTTTTACTCAAGTGATATGACTCCTTTTCTGGATTTTTTGTTTTTATACACATCACTCTTTTCCCCTTCTTTGTTTTCTTGGCACACATCTCTTTATAAATCATAAATGAACGAATGCATATTTCTTCCCATTTTCTCTCCAGCCCATAAAAAGTAAACACACAGAGCCAAATTTTCAAACTTGAAAAACCAATATCGGTCATCTAAAATACTCCTAATATTAAACACTGAAGTATGACAATAAATCCACCATTGCATAATTCCTTTCTGGTTTATAAAAAGTCAGTAAGTGTACAGTACAAAACTCTCCATTGCTGAAAACAGATACCTATTAAAAAGACACCCTTAGCACTTTAAGGCACACGGTTCATTAGCTGATTTCATTGTTTCCTCAAGTGATTTTTTTAAAGGACCATCAAACACAAAATAATTGTGGTAGAATAATATGAAGTAGGATAAAATGTTTATGTTACTTCAACTGGTGACATCTTTAACTTGAATTACCTGACTGTACAAAATATCTCACTCTTCACATAGTTGTTCTTTGCATCTACATAACACAAGATAAAAGTAAAATGAAAACATAAAAATATCTTAGGAATTACATTTACAACCCCTTTTTCATTTAAGAGTCTATGCTTCACATTTACACCCACATGCTTTGTGCAAAATATAATAAAAATAAATTTGTGGAGACAAACTGTATTACAAAAATTAAAGGGAAAATCATAACCGAGACATCATCTTAAAAAAAACCTAAAAAACCAAAAATGACAATATGTACAGATGTATGGCACTGATATTATCTAAACTGAAAGGTTCTCTTTACTTTATCTTTCTAAGTTTTTTTGACAGATATTGGTTGAGACATTTGTCAAGAATTGCCTTGGAAACCTGAAGTTTCCTAATTGTGTATGTAACCATGCTGTAAACCACCATCCTTCACTCCATTCTCCCTCGCTGCATCTCATCCAGAATATATTTGGAGTAGAGTTTAGGTTAAACAAAAAGGCTGGCAGGCTTTTTCAATGGCAGACAAAGCAGTATTTAGTATGGGCTGAGTTCACAGACAAAAAGGGTACCTGTAGTGTTACAAACATTATTATAAAATGTCAGTCTTACTAGAATAGCATGGACATGTTTATATTCACATCCTGACCATGTTAATTTAAAGGAGTCACATAAGAATAGGAAAGGCTATTTGGTGACATACAGGATCATTTTCCTTAATTGTCATTCCCTCTTTGACTTTACGCTTCTTGACCTTTTTCATTTATCCCAAGAGGAAACCAGTGCAATCTCAAAGAAACATTCCGGCACTAGTATATCATTTCTCTGTGGCTCAACGACGTAAGGATTCAGTTACCATGTTTACATGGTTGGGGTTTCTTAAGGGAATTTTTGTTGATGAATATAACTTCTGCAGAAATTTGTGGAAATTTAATATTGTTAACTGAAAGATAACCAGGGAATGCTATATTGAAATATCAATTCCGTCTGGAAAAGGCCAATAATATCAAGCTACTTAACATAAATGTTCACAGATAAATATCTGTCCAACATTACTTCAGCAATAATTATCATCTCAAAGGGTGCAGCTGTATTATCTATCTCCCCAGTGGATAAATTACAAGGTCAGTCTTCGTAAGAAAATTTATCTGCTATTGAAAAATAACACAGCACTAGTTTTGATGCAGTGTAACCTAGCATTCTTACACAATTGAGTTTTTCTTTCCATTTTTATCACATTAGATAAATTAAGACTTAGCAAAGGAAAATGCCATCACTACCAGAGATGACACAAGAACAAAAATACATGGAAAACAACAGGACAGATTGGGAGGGAGAAATATTATTAATAATAGTGATATATATGGTAATAGATCTTGAATCTTGCTTAGGCTTGCATATCCTACACAAACAAAACAAAAAAGGGATTTGCCACCTTATTATGGTAGGTATATAATGGAGTGTAATGCATGTCTTTCATATATTGCCTAGAAGCTCACACAGCCAGTGTTACCCCAGCTCCAAAAAGTCATGTAGCACCATTCACAAAAGCAACAGCGAATCTGCTTTGCATCAGAAGCAGCAAAACAGCAATCCTGGTGATTCAGTCAGTCGGTTCTCATGGTTCACCCACCTCGGCCAAGAGCCTGAGGTGGTCACTTGACCTCCCTAGTTGTCCTATTGTAGTTTGACCCTACGTCCCAGTAGAGCGTAACTGAGACCTTTGTGCTAGAGTCTCCTTCGTGCCTCTAGCTGTTAGTCTCATAGAAAGGTAGAGACAATTTGATGATCAGTGAAAATGCTGGAGGACCTGTAGTTGGTCAGCTGGAGAAGAGTGATGCCCTGACAATCATGGTTTCTGATGAGATTCACCAATGCATGACAAAGCAAGTACTCCAAGGAAAGGGTCCTGTGCAGGCAGGGCACTCTTGATCCCTTTTTCCCCCCAGGTGACCAACAAACAAATGCTCCCACTATCATCCCTCTTCACTGGGGTCTGTCCTCTACTCAGATGATTTCTTTCAGAAGTGCATATATTGAAGACATGTTTTTGACCATACTGATACATACAAACACACTGAATTTCAAAACACATATTCCTTAAAGATTTTTCTCCCTCTGTCAAATTGGACTGTAATTCTAAATTTATAGGGCCTGGACAGGAGTAGATAGGAGGGACTACATTCTGACATACAAGTTGAATAAGACTCTTCCCTTGGGAAACAGGCTTAACAGCATTAAGAGAAAGAACAAGGACAATGACACACAGAGTTTGGGACAGATGAGCATTCAGAAGGGGAAATGGGTTCTTGGTGGAAAGATAATGCCAGCCAGAACTGCAGAGAGGAAACAGGCAAAGCCTTTTATTTACTGAAATCATAACTGAGAGACACAGTCCTACTGATTCATATATATCTCTATATATCTATATATCAGCTATCATTAGACAGTTCAGGCACTTGTAAGAAGACTAGTGATAGTCATATGGTGCTAAGGCAGGCTGCTTCTTAGGGCAAATTTTGTAACCTGTGCTGTGCATAATGCTACAATACATCTGGACTTACTTTAAATCTGTTTCAATACAGATTTAAAGTAATTATCGTCAATACTGTATTTCCTGCAATATAGTGTAAGAGTGGCCTAGAATAGAATGCAAGATATTCATAGATTGGAAGGGATGACAGACACTTAGTGATCAGAGTATCTACGCTAATGGACCTTACATGCGTGGTTCTGATTCATACCAAGCTATTGCTTTATAGTCACCCGAGGCTCAATCTAACAAAGAATAAATTTATTCACAGTGGAGAAACACAGAAAGAAGTCAAAATTCATAAAACCAAAGATATGAACTTGGCTGTAAGAGTTAGGGAATTTAGACACCTCTGCTATATACCACACAATCTCTTGCTCCTCAAGGTAAGGGTTTACTCCTAAATACAGTTTTCAAACACCAAAGACTAACTCCACTCAGTCTTGAAACAATCAAGGATAGGGAAATATGATTTGAAGATCTGAGAACCTTATCTTCTTCAATCTGTTGCCTACATTCTGTACCTGCAATGGTAAACATTAAGGAAAAGGAAACTTCTTGTTTCTAGTCTTAGATGTGGCACATTATTCAGGGGAAAAATATGCAAACCTGATCAGTTGTGCTCATGAACTTGTTTCTGGATGTAAGCAACAAAATTTTAGATTATATTTAACTAAAGAACATAGTTTTTGAAGAGAAAATATAACCATACTATAAGCATATATGTTAGTATAACCATATAAATTACTCCAGAGAACATCAGTCATAGAACGATTTGTTCCTTTATGCCAAAGGGTAAGGCAATAACGGTAATGCAAACTATCTTACGGTATGTCCTTCTGGAGCTACCACTGACTAGGGTCAGACCGAGGATAGAACTCGTTACCTTATTCTTCCTCTGAGCACAACAAACTACTAAAAAAGCTCCATCATACATGAATAATTTAATGAATAGTATAAAAGAACATTAATGAACTGGATACTATGATCTGTTTTGTCATTACTCTTCATGAACATCAAATAAACAATACTATCTTCTCAAAAGACTGGTTTCAAAGTCAATTCTACCTATTCTCAACTCATATTTTCTTTGTAGTTGGAACATTAAAAACTATTCTTTTATTAGGAAAAGTTGACTTTTTTTTTTTTTTTTTTTCCCCCAGAAGCTGATCAGTGGTTCTCTTTCCTGGAACAGTAGGAACATTAAAACAAGGCTACAGTAAGAAAACTAAAACAATGTAGCTATAGAATGGATATTTTTTTTAATCTTTCTGAAAGATTAATGATAGTTATAAAAAGCAAAGCTTACTGATCTGTTATATGACAGACAGCAGCAAATAAAAAAGCAGATTCAGGACTATTAACATGTATAATTATATTCATTCATTCCTTTTAAAATTGCTTAAAGCTCAGCTGGATTTAATATTTCCTTCAATCAACAACATGCAGGATGTGCTGAAGAATAAATTATGATTAAGATACAGACAATATGAAGCAAAGAGATGTAGACCATTAATTTAATTCATGACATTTTCAACACCACTTTTATGAAAGTCGTGGATTTTATTCAAATGGACTTTACAGAGCTTTTGAAGTAAGCAGCCTTTGAAGTTCCTTCTTTATTTGTTGTTACACTTATCATGAAATGTCAAAGAAAAATGGTTTATTACTATCAGAGGTGCTTTATTACTCATTTTAGGGGGATTATCAAAATGAGAATCTCCATCCAAGGACAGATTTATCAGGTCATAAATTTTGCACATTATTTTGATAATAAAAATTGGCATTGTAATTATCCATTTTCCCCAGATACTTCCTCTGAAGGAATAAAAGCTGACAAAACCTCCACCTTCTTATGAAAGTTCGACTCAGCCTGCACTCATTTTTCCTGCATGATGAGGCATATAAATTGTTAAAAAGAAGGAAAAGGCTTGAGGTTCACATGTTCATTACCTATGAATTAGTCTTGGATATTACAGGAGCTTGAATAAATTTACAGAAACATTTTGAATTTAAAAGAATAAGGGCTTTTCATGCTTACTATCACAATTAAGAGATTTTTAATTATTCTCATAGTAT
Organism: Athene cunicularia; assembly: GCF_003259725.1. Classification (NCBI taxonomy): domain Eukaryota; kingdom Metazoa; phylum Chordata; class Aves; order Strigiformes; family Strigidae; genus Athene; species Athene cunicularia. The sequence continues at coordinate 107,267,374 of NW_020799091.1, read as the reverse complement.
GATAGTTAAAAGAGTCAATGAGGGTTGATAATAAAAAATAATAAACAAAATCTAGGTAATTATCTGTTTAGGCAAAAATGATCCCTTCCTAGAACAGTTTAGTAGATACAATATTGTAAGGAAAGAAGATACCACTACACTTGAAAGTGTACAAATATGTCCAAGTATGTGGAATGCTGCTTCTGAAAAAAATGGTAGTTAATCAAGAATTCTGAAATTTACTCAACCTGGGCATAACTATATTCTGCTGAAAAGTTAAAAGGCATTTTAAACATTGAAAGTACCAGTGTCACTGTCATTCTATTGTTTGCTGGGTAACAGAATACTTACCCCTTTTTTCCAAAATGAATGTTTTTGTCTTTGCTTTCATAAATCCTAAAGGAAAAGGATTGTATGCCTATAGAATGTGCACTTTGTACACGTTTCTATGCTTTCTATTTATTGAAACTTCTTAGATCCAAGCAGAAAAATAAGATTAACTCTCTGTTCATTTTTTTCCAAGAACTGATACACATCAGCATCAGAAAGCAATGTCCGAAGGCACATTGTCATACACTTAAATGTTAAAAGGAAGAGCTAGTAAGTGTAGGAGTACCTTTTATCTGTTGGCACCACAGACTTGAAATGGATCACCTCTCACATCACAAAAAAAAAAAAAAAAAAAAAAAGCTGCCTTCCAGGTGTAACCCTGCTTTCCAGTCTCTTTTCAAAATCGAGTACACTGGGAATGGCCCCGAAGAGCTCTTCAGTCTTTTGCCATTCTTGGGTAAGAGCTTGAGGAGGAAAGATTCAGAAGTGGGAACTGAGTGCAGAGCTTACAATTTCTTGAAGAAGTAAAGCTTTTAGACATGGAAATTCAACCATTCAGAAAGCCAGGCCTCTTAAATCCTGGCAAAACGTTGATTCTCAATCCTAACAAAAATTTGTGGGCAACAAGAAAAAATATTGTGGTCTCCCCAGTTTGGCAATTAAATATTTTTAAATACTGAAGAATGTAAAGGTAGACTCCCAAATTACACATAGAATATTTATGGCTGTTACAGAGTACATTTCATAAATGATTGGTGCCTCACACTGGGATCAGAACAAGAATGTGATCATCACGATCAGGGAAATGCTTAATTTCAGAATACCTCTTGGTGACACTGGCTGTATAAAACACTGAGCTTGGGGTGCCTGGACTGGTGCTTGTCATTTGAAGACAGAGGCTCTCCAATATCCTTTCTCCAAAAGCTTAGCTAAAGTCAGTACACTCTTAGAAATTGGTGATTGATGACTTTCTTCTATCATTTTTTTAATTTTAATTTTAATAATTAAAAAAAAAAAAAAAAAAAAAGCAGCACCGATCTGGTCAGTCTTGATTCTGACTACATAATATCTAAGTCTTTGGTTTGGATCCTATGGGCTCGGGGAGTGAATGACAGCATCTGCAGTGCAGCAGGAATACACGGTCCCCTTTTCAGTCAGAGGAGGCTGTCCCAGGTCTCATTGAAAATCTCTGGCAGTTTAGTGCTTACATCAGTCACATACTTTATAAATATTTACCATTTATTTCAGTTATTAAAATAAATACTACATTGCATAAACCAGATTCAGAAAGTAGATATTTCATTCTCATGCCAAATGGATGTCAGTCATTATGAACAATAGATCAACGGCCTCTTTTGGCTCTAAATAAAAGAAACATTCTGGAGTTGTTTCTAATTAGGATACCATAAGTTAAATGCACTGCTGACAGTCAGTCTTGCAGATTTACAGGGCCTTCCATACTGAGAATGATGATGAAGGTGCAGGAAAATATGTGTTACAGTAAAGACAGTCAATAGTGCTTTTTAAATGGCAAGAAATAAAGCCTTTTTGTATGAAAATATTCTATCTAATCTTACCAAGGGTTTGTAAAAGTTCCAGTGAAATTAACAGAAATATTTGTGCTCTACAGAAAAAAAACACCAACCAACAAACAAACAAAAAAAAAAGCCACCACACCAAACAGGTTGCCTTAATTAGATGTATGAAAAACAAGCACATGGATGTGGTGAGTGAGTGTATATGTATTTTGTGTTGTAAAACTCAGATCTTGATTTGGAAGGGTTTGATCTCCTTAGTTTCAGATGGCTCATTATAAAGTCATAGCAAAATCTGAACAGAGATTCTCCAAACAACACAGGATATGCAGTTTGGGTACAAATCTACACCTCCTATTATATTTAATACTGATCTTCAGACAAACAACTCTCTATCTTCACACCACTGCCTGAAATTTCACTGGAGAGAGGGAATAGGAAGGAAAGCAAACATCCCAAACGTAAAGTCACAAAGCACTCAAGAGACTTCCAGTTGAAACTTTAGCAAACATGTTTGCAAACATTTACTTTTAGCAATATCCAAAAATATTAGGTTTTGTTATATGAATTCTGAAACTAAAAATTGACTTGAAATGTGAGTAAATGGAATTTTAGATGATGTTTGGTATCCACTAAATAATTCATTGTTCCATTTTATACATGCAGCCTTTAATTAACTTACTGACTCAGAGGCATGATACTACTAATCCATTCATTTCCCCAAGCCCACAGAAAAGTAAAAAACATGTGTGGGCACAAGCAAAAGACTGTGAGATTATTAAGAAGGCATCTTTAATCAGAAAACCTCAGACAGCTGGATCCTCTTCTCCCAGCTATGAAGACCAGATTGAGGAGTGATTGGTAACACCTGTTAACTACCGGCTTTTTCCTGAAGCTGTTGAGTCATAAACCCGTACAACTATTTTTCTGAAATACTAGTCACAACAGCACAAACCAGATAATAGTAATTCTGAGTAACAAGTTTCTTTTTAATTAACTGTATGCATCAGACACCCAGTTTCTGCTTGACTGTAAAATAGTAAAATAACCTTTAATGTGAGAAGTAGAACTTGGATGATTTGTTGTAAAATATATATGCATGTATATACACACATACATCTGAAGAGGATGTATGCTTATTACAAGCCTATTGTGTCTTCCATGTCTGCAAAAATATCCAACTTCTTTTCTCTACCAACCTCATCTACCTAGTTATGTGCAGTTTTGCTTTACAGATGTCTTGGTTCCTTCCTCTTCAGGGAAGAACAGCTTTTTTTCACCAATGAAATACAGGACAAAGGGAAAATTATCCATTTGAAACCTCACTGGCTTCCAATAACATCCAACTATATGATAACAACACATAAAAATTATACACTAAGTATTGGGAATAAAAAAGGAACTATTACAACACCATTCCAGTAGCTAATAATTTTCCTTTTCTCTATTACAGATAAGGTAATTAATTTTTCTTGAAGATCTTTTAACCATTTTATATAGACCTAAATTTCACTCATGCCTATATTGCCTTCTTTCATCAAAGCAAGGTTTTTAATAAAAATTTATCAAGAATTGTTTTCTGTGGACATAGCTATAGGAGTTAAGAGACAGATGTAGTTCCTCCATTTTCTCCCTTGATCCTAGTCTACATAATTAAGTATCAGACTAGATAATCCCTTAGGTTCGCTCATTATTCCAGTCTATTTAATACCAGTATATCACTCTGGGATAGGTTACTGTGTTCTTACAGGCCTTAAAATGTATAGGTTAAAAGATTTACAAGGTAACTGAAGCTGTAACCTCCTTCTTGGGGGAAGGGAAGAGACATGAAAGAAAGGATAATTCAGAGAAACGTAGTTTAAGTGTAGCATTAGAGCCATAACCCCTGAAGTTATTTAAGCCTTTGTCTTTTACCAGCTTCCACATAGTCCCTGCTGGGTGAAATCTCCAGTTGGCCTAAAAGACTTAATCACCTCTGGCTGGATGAGTATTAGCAGTTCATTTGCATAAGTACTTGTCATTATCATTAAGTGTGTTTGCTTTCAGATATATTTAAGTCCACATTAACTCCTTCTTGCCTGACATTAGGATCTCTCAAATTGACAGTGACTGCGTTGTTATTTCCTCTGAATCAGTCTCCTACTTAAGACATATCTAGGACAGCTGTATTCTTTAAATACTCATCAAAGGGAAATGATTCCATCTACTGCATGAAAAATTTAAGACATGTAATTTCTGTACAAAGTTAAGATGTGGTCACACAGAAATGAAAATACAGACTTTAAAGCAGAATACAGTAATAGTAAATGAGTTAACCTACTTGCCAGAACACCTCCCTAGGTCTCAGAAGACTGTAGTTGTAATCATAGCTTTACACAGTGTTGACCGCTACTCTTCAATTAATCAAGATTTAGGTAGCTGCAACAAGCAAAATTTGAAGTGCCTGCAACTCAGTGTAAAGTCAAATCCTAGGGTTAGGCATCCAGACACAGGCATCCAGGCACAGATTTACCAGGAAAACTCAGGAGGCTGTGATATTGCTGTAAATTTGATTCATTGCATGGGCTTACATTCCCCTGTCATACAGTATGGCTGAGTGCACTCGCTTCTCTCCTTCATTGTGACTGGCTTCATGCACCCCATCATGGACGCTGTGGGGAGGTGACACCTCAGAAAGAGCACTCAGCTACCAGCAGAACTGCAGTGCTACTCTCTAGGGCTGGCAATCCTACCCTTACCAAAATTTAAGCAACTCTGTGGTAATCCTGAGCAAGGCTTCTCAAACACCTCCCCCTCCTTTCATCCCAGAACATGGATGTTTTGGACTTTCTAAAACAAAGGCAACTGCCCTTGTGAGGCTAGGGCACTGACACCTAGGGAATGGAAGATGCTCCACAAAACAGGGAGAGATATTATGTACCTGCTGATTATGGTAAATAACCAGGAGAGACCTGCCTCTAAGGCTTACTTTCTGGACTTCTAAACATTTTAAATTGGTGAAAACAGAAGTAATCTTGAGACCTAGAACAGAAATCCAGAACTCTCATGCACATGTACATCTGTTAAGCTATAGAATCACTTCCCTTTCACTTGATCTCCTTCAGAGCACGTGACTCCTGAGAACTCTTTTTTCTACCTCATTTTGGAGAGCATCCATCCCTTAAAACTTACTGCTCTGGATAGAGCATTTTCAGAAGCTGGAGAGAAGGGTTGTAACTGAAATAAAAATTAAACCTTGGTGTTCCCCTTCTTAGTAAAGCAGCCTAACAGTTAAGCTACTGATACAGAACTTAAGGACTATGAACAGTGGCTTTACTTAAAAAAAAACATTTAAACATAATTTTAAAACAAAATACCTAATATTTATTTAAAATAAATATTTTATAAGCATTTTCTAAGAAACCATTTTCATCTGACATGTTCCAGAAATGTTCGGAGTTTACATATCTGATGGGTATTTATATATGAATCTGTGTAGTTTCTCAGTTTTGCAAAAACAGAGATTGGGTCAGTTCTAAGTCTGTCACCTAATATTTAGCTTATTAACTGAAAAGGACTTAAAAGAAACTTAAAAGAGAGCTTCTTAGTAAGATTAGACATCTCTAAACATTTAGTCTCAACATCTGAGCAGGTTTTTTTGGACCACAATTTTTACTTCAGATGTCATATCCCCAGTTCATGTTTCCAATATAACTGTTTACATTTCCTTGCTTTCCTCTGACAATGAACAGAGTGGTGCAGTCTGTTCCTGTAATATACACAAAGTAATATGTCAGCATATTTCATCATACCTCTTTAAGTCAATGGTGAAATTATTCCTTACCAATTCCTGAAAACCTGGCTTACAAAAAACCTCCTATGATTATTAACTCAAGGAGTTTTCCTTTCTGTTGCAGTGACAAACCATGCGGTAATGACAGCCTCAGGCTTTCCCGCATAAAAGTTAGGCAAGAAACATCTTGAAAACCTTTCTTGCATTTTCATAGCATGAGACTTTAGGCAAAAAGACTAATATCATCTGTCGTTATATCAAACTAACATATTATATATTCAGGTCACATTAATAATTAATATCCTACATATGTTATAAAATACACATTTTTGCATCTATTATTTTTCTTGAGAATAACATATGTGAACTGTATTTTGCACGCAGCTTTATTTATATTTTTGATAAACTACATATCAACACATGTTTATGCATTGGGAATGGATGTTTTCAATAAAAATTAGTCACATTCAGGATTCTTAACTCATTGTTTTCTACAGTCTCACTCTTAGAACTCTTAGAACAAGAGGAATCATGCCCCTTAATAATATTCTTTTTTTTAAAATATCTCTTCCTCCCTGGTACAGCATTCATCACAGAAACTGGAGGGCAAAGGAAACAGACTTGTTTAGAAATATTAAATTGGTAAACAAAGTAAATATCATTTGGTAGAAAGCTATGAAGTAGAACTATAATCTCTGGAGGAGTTTTATCAATGTCTGAGTTGGGTGTAATATTGATTGGCAAGTTTTCACATGCTTATTTCCAAAATGGAATAGTAAAGTCCTCACCTCTTGCAGCATTTCCCTACAAGCAGAAAGTCTGAATAGATTTTCCTACTTACGTTAATATGCACTAGGTCATGCATGCTTTCAACAATTCATATTAAATCCAAGTTATCTCTGCATGTACTTGTGATAAGCTTGTAAACCTGCAAACAACATTCATCAGCATATTCACAGCTGAAATTAATTTTGCACCTTTTTCACTAACCCTCTGTTTCAAGGGTCTTGTAGAAATAATTTCCTGATAACGTAGAAATGTCAGTCATATTTCCCAAATTTTAATGTCAGGCATATTCAGCTCACTTTCTGAAAATATCACAAAATACATTTTTAAAGCAAACAGGATTTAACATTTATAAATCTGAAATGAATGTAGTGAAAAATAACACTGGGCTAGATAAACTGCCAGCAGTAGCCACCTTTGGTAACTGAGGTGGCATGAATATTGCTATTTCCATCGTTGGTCACAACACAGGCAGACCCCTGAACTGAAGCCTGTGCAATACTGACAGAAGAGACTCCTAAAGCATTCCCTACCTAGGGATTGAGAACAATTTTTCAGTTGAACTTTTATTTCTTAAGATCTATCTGAGGATGAGCAATGTGGGATACTGTTTCATGTCTGTCATTCTTGACATAATCTAAACTAGTCAAATGCATCAAATATAACTATGTGTTATTTATAAAAGATTTCCTATTAAAATTGGTTATTTTTAAAATACAAAAGAAACAAATTACATTTTTTTATTGTAAATGTAAAGATGATTGCTAACTACATGTGTATCTGAAGGACAGCAGTGTACATGAAGCCATGATATTGAGAAAAGAAGGCAGATATTTTTAATTTTTTTTTAAAAAAATATTTTGTGTTATTTTACAAGTAAGAGACTTGTAAATTCCACAGAAATTCCCATTTGGGAGCCATACATTTTCTTTGCTGGACACAACTCATTTCCTTTGGGTAAGATTGATAAAAGACAGTGCTAAAATTAGAAAATATACATAACCACACACATATATATTTGCCTTGGACACAATGACACCTCAGCCTCCAGATCACTATACACAGTAAACAGTATAAAACACAGAACATGAGACAGTGGAAAGTTACAGTACATTTTCTACCTGATCCCTATAGTCATTAGGCTAAGTGTCTTGGAAAGAAAAATTCTAAACTATGAAATGTATTAATTACCAATAGGTTTCTCCCCAGAATGTTTATGCACTTCAGTCTCTACATACATTCAGCACTTCAGGATAATAATTAAAAAAGCTATTTTCCAGTCAACAATGCTAAAAGAAAAATAAAAACAAAGCGCCATTAAATAAATGGGCTTTTACCTAATGGCAGTTAACTTCAGTCATTAGGTAAACTATATTAATGCACATTACTCCTTATGTCAATAATTTAATATTCCCCAAAATAATTTACACAAACACAGATAAGGATTTAAGAAAATAGGAGGAGGAATTAATTTAATGCTCCCTGAGTCAATAAAGGAGTCCTGTGAAGGCCGTTCCAGTTGTTACTTACAAACACAAGAGAGATGGGCTAGGTTAGTCATGCATGGATTTCCAGGGGGAGAGGGAGCTTTAAGTCTCCGTAATTGACATCACCAAGTGCCACAAATCATAGTGACAACTACAAAGTTTATGAATTAGGAGCTGGAATTAAGTCCCCCAAATTTGGACCTTGCTGCCATTAAATATCAAATTTAGACTCCTAAATACTAATGATATGTGCCATCAGATATCAGGTTCAGATTCATAAACGATAATGACATATGTGGAATAATTAATACCAGTGAAAGACCAGGTCTGTAGACCTTTCCATGCTGTCTGCATAAATTCTGGGAATAAATGAAAATTAATACTGTGTTCTCCATTTTCTGATGCACAATGTACTATGATAATGGCTTTTTATTTTGTCTTAAAAAACCTGCATGACAACTGAGGATGGAGTCACCAAGCAGCTGTAAGTCACCATACTTGCTGCCCTTCTAAGTTAAAGTGATAGCTGTATTACAATATATTTTCAAAACTATGATATATTTATCAAGAGAACAATTAAGACAGATGCCACAATTGCAGCTAGTGCAGAACTGGATAATCTCTAAGGGAAGAGAGAAATCTCTCACTTCCTGCAAATACCTCTTTCTTCTCTTTAATATCATCCAGGCTGCTCAATCTTAAACTGAAACTTGGGGAGTTTTCAAGGGCCCCATGAGAAAAAAGGTATGCACTGATCAATAATCTCAGTTTGCAAATTCTGACCCTCTCATTCAGATTCATGCCAAAATGCTGTAAATGACCACAGCAGGAAAATGCTACTGCAAACCTGTACAGTTTCTCTCCACTTAAAAACTTCTGCAAATGTGTGCAATTCCTTCAGTTACTTTAATTAAAAGGCTCTATAAATCATACTCACACTGTAAAGCTCACTTTGCCAGACTCCTGAGTTTTAACAATTAGGTTTAATTGGTTTTCAACAATGTCCCCTTTAGTATATATTAGGTACAAACACATTCTTATGCAGCAGAAACTTTTCCATTGCAATGGCATTCTTTTTTTAATTATTCTTTCAAGGTTATTTAATGTTCAGTGCAAATGTTCAGTGCGACTCAAAGGCCACTTTTCCTCCATTTATTTGATGTCTCTGCATTATTTATTATTATACAATAAAGAATCAGTGTATCGTGGCCCAAGCATGATCTAAATGTCTGTTTATTCCTACTCTTTCTTTAAAACAACTTTCATTTCTTTGTCTTCCATCCTTAAACTAGTCCCAAATAATGCATGTCTTGGTAGACTCTCAAGTTCTCTATCCAGTAATTAAAGTTTTGTTTTTTAAAGTAACTGAACATGCTGTGCACAGTTGACACAGAGTGCAACAGACAGCTTTTAGCACAAAAGGGAATGGCACCATATTGATCATAAAAGGTGGTTTTCTCACTCTTTTTTTACTGGGGAAAAAACAACACAACATTATGTTCTCTTCTAACCTACTTTTGACTTTTCCTGTGAAACTTGTAAATGAAAGAAGACTTAATTTCTTGCTGCAGAACAGATACTGTGATGTTTGAATCAGAGGGACTGGAAGAATAAATACAGGTGTGTATTAAAATTCAGAGAAACGTCCTTGTCTGAGAGTTTACATCTTCCACTTTCTTAGTGCTACATCTTGCATTCAGATCTGAATGTCAGATTTTCCACAGCACAATGACACTTCAAAGCAGCACTTGTCTCTGCTCAAGTAATGTGATGGCAGAATTAAAGGGATGATCCACAATCTGGTTTAAACTAGAGCTCATTAAAAATAAGAACATTCTCCATAAATTTAACGTGAAAAGATATCTTTTATCAGGCTTTAAAATTTGCATTAGTTTTACAGGAAGGCAGCATCTGAGCTGCTAAGTAACATGGTAGCTGTTTGGACATGCATGATAGCATTCTCTGACCTTGCTTCCACTAACACATGTGGGACCATGTGCCTCAATCTCAGGGCAATATTGAGAAAATCGTCCCACAGAAACTCATAATTGTCACAAGAGGTGATGATATAGAACCTAAAATTTTATCCAAGGTGATTGCCTCTAAGAGTAACTGGTCAATGAAACCACAAGGGGAAAAGAAATTCTCCATGTAGTTCTGAGCAAAGCACAGTGCCTCTGGTTCAAGATTAAGTTATTAAAGAAATAGTCTGACATACCCTAGCTACAGTTATCTTCAAAGAAGCAAGCAAGCAAAAAATAACAATAGTATATTAAAATTCAAAAAAGGGAAGAACATAAGAATAAAAAATCTTGTTAAAAATAAATTTTAAGGAGCCAATTATTTGATACCCATGTAAAGGGCATAGAGCCTGTCTGAAAACATCACATTATAGGTTCAGGGAATACCATGTATTAACCACATCGGACTTGAAAAACACATCACAAAAAATCAAAATCCAACCAACAAAAAACCTAGAATAACTAAGCACAGTGCCTAGCAGAAGTTAAAAGATCTTCTTCTGAATTAAGAGTATAGAAATCAAAAGCAAGAAAAACAGAGAATGCATAGCATGTAGCAAGTTATATTTCAAATCATAGGCAGACCAAAAATGTTTTGAGAAATAAGTTGCTAAGCTCATATAAAATGCTTATAAAAACCCGTTCAAATACATTAGAAGCACGAACCAAACAAGGGCCTATTTGGTGAGACATAATAGAAAAAAAGTTAAATAGCTTTTTTGTGCTCATCACCACAGAAAAAATAGACACATTTTCCCAATTGCAACTTTATAAGGAAAAGTTGAAGAAATGGTCTCAAACTGAAGTGTCAATAGAAGTGGTTTTAGTTAAAATGAAAAAAACCTTGTAAATAGTTGTATGGAGTCTATGGTTTCTACTAACCGTTTCTAAGGGCACTTTAAAGTACTATTTTAAAACTACTTTTTAAATGACAGACACACAGAATGGCTGAGGCAGGAAGATACGTCTGGACATCATCTAGTTCAGTCCTTTGTTCAGAGCAGGGTCAGACAGAGGAGGTTGTTCAAGGTCATGTCCAGTTGGGTTTTGAATATCTCCTAGACAAAGACTCCATAACTGCTCTGGGCAAACAGTTCCAGTGTTCAACCACTCTCACAGTAAAAAAGTGTTTCCTTATGTTTAAATGGAATTTCCTGTATTTCAGGTTGTGCTCATTGCCTCTTGTCCTGTCAAAAAGAGCCTGATTTTATATCTTTACTCCCCTCATCTGTTATTTATACACATGAATAAAATAATAAAATTTGAGCCTTCTCCTGCTCCAGGCTGAATGGTCCCAGCTCTTTCAATGTCTCCTCACAGCATAGATGCTCAGGTCAGTCCCTTCATGATCTTTGTGGCCCCTCCCAGAACTTGCTCCAGTATGTCCCCTCTCTCATGTACTGAGGAGTCCATCACTGGTCCTAGCACTCCAGATGTGTCTCACCAGTGCTGAGCAGAGGGTAAGGGCCATCTCCTTCAACCTGCTGGCAACACCCTTCCTAATGCTGCCCAGGAAATTGTTGGCTGCCTTTGCTACCAAGGAGTATTGCTGACTCATGTACAACTTGGTGTCCATGAGGACACCTCTCCACCCTCTAGGGGCTTCCCTGCAAAGCTAATTTCCAGCTGGAAGGACCTCAGCTGGTATGGGTGTCTGGGGTTATTTTTCCCTAGGTGCTGGACTTTGCAGTTCCACTTGTATTTCCTGAAGTCTCTGTCAGTCCATTTTTCCAGCCTCTTGAGGTTCCTCTGAAGCACGGCACAAAGCTTCTCTCAGTTGTATCAACTGTGAACTTGCTGAGGGTGCATTCTGTCCCATCATTCAGGTCATTAATGAAGAAGGTAAAGAGTATTGCCCTAGACTGGCCACTTGGTGTGCACCACTAGGTACCAGTGTCCACAAGGCCATTGATCACAATCCTTCAAGCATGACAGTTCAGTCCATTTTCAATCCACCTCCCTGGCCACTGTTGTAGTTTGTATTTCATCAGTTTGTGTGTGAGGATGTTACAGAAGACTGTATCAAAAGTCTTTGCAAAGTCAAGATAAACAACATCCACGTCTCTGCCCTAACCCACTAAGTCAGTTACCTCACTGTAGAAAGCTCTCAGGTTATTGAGGAATGATTTCCCTTTCATATATTGACGCTGGTGGCTCCCAGTCCTTAAGCCTTAAAGAGAGTCCTGTGGTCACTAAAACTAAATCCCATTAACTGCCCATTAGGTCTTGACCTGCAGGGTCCATCCACTCCTCCTCAAGCCTTCCCCCTTACTGGCAGTATCAAGCAGACAACAGCTAGCTCCCTTGCCCTAGACTCTCTCCCCCAAAGTCATGCAGTCATGGTTGATATGTCTTGAGTCTTCCCTGGACATTTTGCTGGTACCCACATGGAAGAGCAGCAGGGGAACCATCCAAGAGCAGGACGAACCCCAGTCTTCTCTCCATGACGTCCAAACTCTAAGCTCCCAGAAAGCAGCAAACCTCCCCAGGCAGCAGGTCATGTTGGCAGGTGGGAGCCTTCATCCTCTGCCTCAGGGAGTCTCCCACTACCATGCTTCATCACTTCTCCCAGTCCTGCTGTGTGTCTCAGACTCAGCCAGCTCAGACCTTTGGGTGGATGCAGATCCTGGTATCTCTTCTGCAACTCAGATGATGACCAGAGCCATTCTTCTGGGGCCAGAGCCCTCCAGCCTTCATTGTCAGGGAATCCCTACTTTGCAACCCCATAAGCACAAATACTGCCTCCTCCCCCTTGGGTACAGCTGGGGACTGAGGCTCCCCTTCTATCTTGGGTCTCAGAGAAGTCCCAGTCTATCTTCTTGTCACCTGCAGTGCTGTGTTCTTCTTCCACAGCCCCCCTGCTTAACCTCTGTACCAGAGTAAAGAAGAACGGGGAAGCAACAGCAGATCTTAAGGAGGGCTTCAGTAATATCTCTGAAAGTACATGTCCTACTTCCATACCAAGGAAATCAATAAAAAACATTATGAAAGATTAGACTTACTGGATGAAAAGATAAATTTAATGTATTAGGGAAGCAATAACTACCATCTTTTTATGGAAGGAAATAAATCTTTAAAAATCTACTAGAAATCTTTGGGGAAAGTAACTGGGGATAGATGAGTGTGATGAGGGCAATATAGAGTGCATGGAATTCCACAACACTTTTGACAAAGTGGCTAAAAATTCCTATAGAAAATAAGCTACAAAAGAGACAAGAGCTATGGTCAAGTCATCAATTAATAGAGGTTTAAACATAAGAAACAAAACATCCAGAATTTACTGTGAGGAGAAGTTTACTACTGGAAAAGCCCTGCAGAGCTCTTACGTAAAGGCATCTCAATGTTCAGCATGTCCATAAATAACCTGGAGAGTGGATAGGGAAATGAACAAACTGGTACTTATTATCAGTGTGTCAAAACTAAAATGGACTATCAAAAGTCACAAAATTTTCTCATGATAATGGATGCCCAGATAATAAAATGGTAAATATAATAGAAATGTTCAGGAAAACCACCCCAGTTTCTAACTGCCAGAAGAGAGGTTTTGAAGATCTTGTGGATATTGGTCCATACTTATTGGTTTCATGCTCAGCTACGGTCTGAAGGAGAATATAATATTAGGAAAGCAATAGAGAACAAATAAAGAACAAACAAACAAACAATGCATAAATCTCTTTAATATATGAATTCTGAATGCTGCATAGTGCTCTGGTAGACATTTTTTTTTTTTTTAAAAAGGACATAGAAGTAATACAAGAAATAGAAAGAAGGGCTAAATAAAAGGATAAAGAAGTTAAAAAGTTGGGAAAGAGATAACTTCGGAGAAAAGAGCAAGAGATACCTAGCCATATTGGCATAATTTCACAGAAACTGATACAATTAATATGGTAAGTAAATGAAAGATTTTATCTTCCTCAGAATACAACAACTAGGGGCATCAAATTAAGGTATCACAGTGTTGTTTGGAAAAAAGAAAGGACAGTACTTTTTCCACAGGATAGATAATTAAGCTGTGGAACCTTTTACCACGGGATATCTGGGATGTCAGAAAATTAATGTATTCAAAAGCAATTAAAGGAATGCGCAGAAAGGTTTGTGAATAGTATAAAAGACAGATATGGATACCTCCACTTCAGATACAAACCTATGCTTCAGAAAAGACTGTAACTACCAAAGTCAGAAGGTTATAGCACAGGAAATATCATCCTGGTTTTATACTCTTTCCCTAACTATCTGCTAATGACCACATGCAAACAGGCCAGTCTAACTGGACCTTCAGCTAGAGCAAGTGCAGCTGTTCATATATTTTTTTAAAATTAGAAATAAACCATTTCCCTAAAGTTTGAAATCCTGTAACATCTCAAAGTTCTCATTAAGATAATTCATTATGAATTAGCTTGAAGACTTCAGAGAATACAGAATAATAACAAACCTGCAGAAACAAGCACACTTTATGTATTTTTAAAGAAGAGAACAAAACCTTCAATTAGTAACAGCAGGGGATGTTAGCTGTAAATTGCAGTCTTTTTTTTTTTTTTTTTTCCTGAAGAACAAATGAGAATTTTAAGAGCCAAACAATTGATTAATCCTGATCTATAGTTATATTTGAAAACTATGAAACTCTTCTGGCAGGTTTCCATCCATCATTACATTCCTAATTGTCAAGGTGAATATGTTAAATTTGCTTTATCTACTCTTTACCTTTAAAACAGCATTTTCTCACCGGATTTCAGCTAAACACAGCTGGAAACTCTAGATAAATGCAGACATTTCTGATGGAGACCAAAGTGTCTCTCAGATGTTCTCTCAAATGTGCTAAAAAAGCTACAAACTGAGTCACTTCCACAGTAATGGGATTAGAAATAGCCTGCAGGGAAGCATGTGCCAAATGGTGCCAACTAGCAAGGATTATAACAAAAAAAACTGTGACATTATAAAAATACCTCAGAGTGAGGCTCTGGGTGGTGGAATTGTGACTTGCTAGCTCAAAAGAATGTGCCTCATTAAAATGATGGGAGTATGCCGAATCAGTGATTTTTGCAGAGACATGATCCTCCTGATAGCTGAGTAGCTAATCTTTTTCAAAAACCTTGTCAGTTGACCATCAAATTCATAAAAGTCAAATTACAGCTGAAAAGGAAAAAAAAAAAATGGTGAGAGGGCATGGTGGGAAAGTGAAGGAAAGGAGGGAAAGTTGGGGAGGGATCAAGATTTAAAAGTGTGTTTTTTTAAAAACTTCAGACATAAGGAAAAAAAATGCATTGTAATTTATGGCAAACATTAAGACCAAGCAAGCTTTTTAACCCTGTAGTCTATTATGGAAAACATTTGGAGACAATACCTTCAAATTAGTTCATAGGTTTCCAGGGAATTCCAAAGGAGCTAAAAGCTCCTGTCTGATGGGGACTGTAATATGCATTGTGGGTGCTCAGCATTTCTTAATTATTTGGTTTGCACATAAAGCCAGACAACACTGCTTAGGGCACTGTTGTCCTAAACCACCTTATCTATGAATTAAAGCTATATATGAGTTTGACTCCCACTTCAGACAGGTTTGTATTGTGTAAAATGCCATTATTCCTACAACTAAACCCAAATGCATTGTTGAGATTTTGAAATCTGAAAACTGTTCAGGCATCAATTAATATCTGGAAGAGTAATTGACACAATCCTCACTTGCAGAAATGGAAAAATAATTCTGGATGAGCAGCTACATTCTTTATACACAGAAGGCGGCAGATTGGGTACTAATAAGAAGAGGCTGTCAGACACACATCTACATGGAGGCACTGAGCTCTGAAATACCTAGGTATCTGAAATACCTCTCCTCCTGATCTTTAGGCCTGAGAAAGGCTGAAGGAGTGGAATGTTTTGATTTTTCCCTAACTAGAAACAGAGGGGCTGTAACCTGTTTTTGTTATGAGTATCACGTAAGATGGAGAGGAGAAAGAAGAGGGGTGAATTGAAGAAAACCAAGAAAGAATCCTAGCTCATGCCAATGTGTTTCATGATATTCCTGCTACTTCTGTGAGAAAAATTTATGATTTAGAATGACCATTGTGCTTTTCACACAAGTCACCATACTGTGTTTCCTGAACTAAAAAACTAATGGCACTGTCTCATTCCTGTCTCTTAAATTATAAAAATAATAAAAATCTTCACGGGATCACAAAATCACACAATCACGGAGTGGTTGAACCTCTGGAGGTCATCTAGTCCAACCCCTCTGTTCAAGCAGGGTCACCCAGAGCCAGTTGCCCAAGACCATGTTGACAAAGCTTTTGAATATCTCCAAGGATGGAGACTCTACAACCTCTCTGGGCAACCTGTGCCAGCGCTGCGTCACCCTCACAGAAAAGCAATGTTTTCTGATGTTCAGAGGGAACCTCCTTGTGGAATGGCTGGAAAACAACGGACATATTATGAGCAATCCAGACCGAATGGCCTTGCTGTAACAACAGGCTGTAGCTGTTGTGAAGAACATCTGCAAGGCCAATGGCTTGAGAAACTGCATGTGTAGCAGAAAGATAAGAAAACTTGCCCTGGTTCAGCTAGGATAGGGTTAAGTTTCCCCAGCAGAGAAGGGGGAAGGGATCTCCAGCCGGGTTATTCATACCATGCTGACGTCAGGTTGGGGTGCAGGAGTGTGGGAACTTTTTTTCCTTTGTGGCTTTGGTAGCTGGGAGCACGCAAGTGAGCTGTCTGTAATCACTGTGGTATTTCTCTGTATATCTTCTGTCTTATTTACTGTTATTGCTGTTTATCACTGTTATCACTGCTACTGTTGTTGTTCAGATTGCTCATTACACTGTTATATTAAATTTCTTCTTATTTTAACCCGGGTTTGTGCCTCACTGCCAGCCTGACCAGCTGAGGGTGGGGGAGGGGCAATAGCAATGTGGTCTCCGGTCCCGGCAGGGCCTAAACCACCACAGCCTTTTTGGCACCAAACATGGGGCACGAATTGGGTTGGAATAAGAATTAAAAAGTGACAGACCCTGACCAGAATGTGTTAGAGCAATCTGTTGGGTGTATTTTTTTTTTCTGTTTGTATTTGTATTTGTTTGATAAGAAAATGTTTGCAATGCTGTCCCACTTGCTTGCATGGTGGGGCTGGATTAATCCTTATATCCAGTGTATGATCCCAGTGGTGGCGTTTGTTATCGGTGGAAAATGTATAAAGGGTCTTAGGTTGATGTACTGGCTACTACTGCTTATAATGTCTGCCTGATTTTGGTTTTGGCCATGCGGCACTTCTCTAACAACAGCAGTGCCTGGAAACCTGCCCCGAGGTCAGATAATAGTGAGTGGCAAGGGGTGTGGGAAAAGATGGGCAAAGGCCTGAGTCAGTGGGCACCCCCAATGCTTTGGAATTTCACTCCTGAACAAATGCAGAGCCCCAATAAGCTGATGGAGTGCTTAGAAAGGGTGTGTTACCAAGCTGGCAAAACCCAGGAGACACAAATCACTGCAATGTGTTGGGGACTTGCCCATGCCTACCGTGTCCTCTTTAATACCACCCACTACCCTCAAGGGGGAGAAAGGGCTGCAGGATCTGAGAGTGAAGTTACTGGTGCAGCAGCTGGGCCGGGGGCACAGGCAGAATCAGTATCAGTCGCCTCCATCAACACAGCGACTGAGCCAGAGAGCCAGCCAGTGCCGGTGTCAGTCGCCCCGATACAGAAAACAAAATACACCAGAAAGTCAGCTCGCAAAGTGGGGGGTGGGGATGAGCCAGGCCCAGCACGGGAACAGGAGGAAGGGCCAGATGTGATTGTCCGATCTCTGTCCCCGACTGAGCTGCGAGATATGTGGAGAGATTTCGGCCACCTGGGAGGCGAGCAGATTTGCACCTGGCTGCTCCGATGCTGGGACAGTGGAGCCAGTGCTTTTGAAACGGAGGGGAGAGAGGCCAAGCAGCTGGAATCTTTGGCCAAGGATGCTGGCAAGGATAGGGAAATAGGGAAGCAGACTCAAACCCTCAGCCTTTGGAGGTAACTCCTGCTCAGTGTAAGGGAGAGGCACCCCTACAAGGATGATATCCTATGTCAGCTGGTCAAATGGGCCAGCACTGAGAAAGGCATCCAGAACCTCAGGGAACTGGATGTGTTTGACATGATTTATGGTGATCTGAATGATGAGCAGTCACCCATGGACCCAGATCAGGCCCCTTGCACACACCTGATGTGGTGAAAGTTCCTGAAGAGCGCACCAGAAGCACACTCGAAAGCGTTGGCAATAGTGTCCTGGTGGACAGACACCCACACTCTAACAGTGGATGGAGTGGTTGGCAAGCTCCGGCAATATGGGGAAAATCTCCCCTCATCTCAACATTCCTGGGTCTCAGCTGTGGAGGAACTGTCTCAGAGGGTCCAGAAAATGGAAGAGGACATGTCCTACATTCCACCTGCATGGGCTGATGTCTCAGCCATTAGAAGTAAACGTTTCCCCACCCAAGAGAAAGGCAGCAGAAGGCACACACCAGGAGGCACCCTGTGGTTTTTCCTCTGCGACCATGGAGAAAACATGAGGAGGTAGGATGGACAGCCCACTGCCGCCCTGGCTGCACGAGTAGAGCAGCTGAAAGGGAAGACCATCACGAAAGAGGAGTCCTCCAAGAAAAGCACAGCTCCAGTGTCCAGTCAGAAATCCCCCAGGTAGAATAGAACGGTGAACGTTATGTCTGACCCTCTTGAGGGGACCAGTAAATCATTCTTACAAGAAGTGAGTGATGATGAGCAGGATTAGAGGGGCCCTGCCTCCAGCCAGGTGGAGGAAAGGGATAATCGGATTTACTGGACAGTGTGGATCCGATGGCCTGGCACGTCAGACCCACAAGAGTATAAGGCTTTGGTGGCCACTGGCGCACAGTGCACCCTGATGCCATCGAGCTACAGTGGGGTTGAATCCATCTGCATCTCCGGAGTGACAGGGGGATCCCAATAGCTGACCCTACTGGAAGCTGAAGTGAGCCTGACTGGGAAGGACTGGCATAAGCACCCCATTGTGACTGGCCCAGATGCCCCGTGCATCCTGGGCATAGACTATCTCAGGAGAGGGGATTTCCAAGACCCAAAAGGGTACCGGTGGGCTTTTGGTGTAGCTGCCCTGGAGGAGGTTGAACAGTTGTCCACCTTACCCGGTCTCTCAGAGGATCCCTCAGTGGTGGGGTGGCTCAAGGTTGAGGAGCAGCGAGTGCCGATTGCTACCAGGACGGTGCATCGGCGGCAGTACCGCACCAACAGAGATTCCCTGGTCCCCGTCCATCAGCTGATCCGTCAACTAGAGAGCCAGAAGGTGATCAGCAAAGCTCACTCACCCTTCAACAATCCTATATGGCCAGTGAGAAAGCCTAATGGTGAATGGAGGCTAACTGGGGACTACCGTGGCCTGAGTGAAGTAAAACCAGCAATGAGTGCTGCAGTGCTGGACATGCTAGAGCTCCCGTATGAACTGGAGTTGAAGGCAGCCAAGTGGTACGCCACGACTGACATTGCTAATGTGTTCTTCTCCATTCCAATATTGCCAGAGCGCAGGCCACAGTTTGCGTTCACTTGGAGAGGCATCCAGTACACCTGGAACCGATTGCCCCAGGGGTGGAACCACAGCTCCACCATTTGCCATGGATTGGTCCATACTGCACTGGAGAAAGGTGGGGCTCCAGAACACCTGCAGTACATTGATGACATCGTTGTATGGGGGGACACAGCCGAGGAAGTCTTTGAGAAAGGGAAGAAGATAATTGAGATCCTCCTGAAGGCCGGCTTTGCCATTAAGCAAAAGAAAGTTAAGTGGCCTGCAAGGGAAATTCAATTCCTAGGAATAAAATGGCAAGATGGGCGTTGCCACATCCCAATGGAGGTGATAAACAAGATAACAGCCATGGCCCCACCAACCTCTGAAAAGGAGACTCAGTCTTTCCTGGGCGCTGTGGGGTTCTGGAGGATGCACATCCCAAACTACAGCCTGATGGTGAGCCCTCTCTACCAGGTAACCCGTAAGAAGAATGATTTTGAATGGGGCCCTGAGCAACAACAATCCTTTGAACAAATTAAGCGGGAGATTGCTGAAGCAGTAACCCTTGGGCCAGTCCGGGAAGGGCAGGAGGTTAAGAACATGCTCTACACCGCAGCCGGGGAGAATGGCCCTACCTGGAGCCTCTGGCAGAGAGCACCTCGGGAGACCCGAGGCCGACCTCTGGGCTTTTGGAGCCGGGGATACAAAGGCTCTGAAGCTAATTACACACCAACTGAGAAGGAGATACTGGCAGCGTACGAAGGAGTTCGGGCTGCCTCAGAAGTGGTCGGCACTGAAACACAGCTCCTCCTGGCACCCCGACTGCCTGTGCTGGGGTGGATGCTCAAAGGAAAGGCCTCCTCTACGCATCATGCAACAGATGCCACGTGGAGTAAATGGGTTGCATTGATAACACAACGGGCTCGAATAGGGAACCCCGGCCACCCAGGGATCCTAGAGGTGATCACGAACTGGCCGGAGAGCAAAGATTCCGGGATGTCACCAGAACGGGAGGTGACATGTGCTGCTTAGGAGGCCCCACCATATAACGAGCTGCCGGATGAGGAGAAGCGATATGCCCTGTTCACTGATGGGTCTTGTTGCATTGTGGGAAAACATCGACGATGGAAGGCTGCTGTGTGGAGTCCCACACGACGGGTCACTGAAGCTGCTGAGGGACAGCGTGAATCGAGCCAGTTCGCAGAGGTGAAAGCCATTCAGCTTGCTTTGGACATTGCTGAGCGGGAAAAGTGGCCGAGGCTCTACCTCTACACCGACTCGTGGGCAGTGGCGAATACCCTGTGGAAATGGTTGCAGCAATGAAGCAGAACAACTGACAACGTAAGGGTAAAACTGTCTGGGCTTCTGGAGTATGGCAGGACATTGCAGCCCATGTGGAGAACCTCATTGTGAAGGTGCGCCATGTGGATGCCCATGTACCCAAGAGTCGGGCCACTGATGAACATCGACACAACCACCAGGCAGACCAAGCTGCTAAGATCAGAGTGGTTCAGGTGGACTTGGACTGGCAAAGCAAAGGTGAACTGTTCATAGCCTGGCGGGCCCATAGGACCTCAGGCCACCAAGGTAGGGATGCAACATACAGGTGGGCTCGAGATCGAGGGGTGGACCTCACCATTGACACCATTGCAGAGATCATCCACAGATGTGAGACGTGTGCTGCAATCAAACATGCCAAGGGGGTGAAGCCCCAGCGAAATGGAGAGCGATGGCTGAAATATAGATATGGAGAGGCCTGGCAGATCGACTACATCACACTGCCACAGACCCGCCACAGGAAGCGCCACGTGCTCACAATGGTGGAAGTAACCACTGGGTGGCTGGAAACTTACCCAGCGTCCCACGTCACCGCCCAAAACACCATCCTGGGCCATGAAATCCAAGTTCTGTGGCAACACGGCACCCCAGAGAGAATTGAGTCAGACAACGGGACCCACTTCCCAAACAACCTCATAAATGCCTGGGCAGAAGAACACGGCATCGAGTGGGTCTACCATATCCCCTACCACGCACCAGCCTCTGTGAAGATCGAGCGCTACAATGGACTGTTAAAAACCACACTGAAAGCACTGGGAGGTGGCACATTCAAAGACTGGTACATGCCTCTAGCAAAGGCCACCTGGCTAGTCAACACAAGAGGATCTGCCAGTCGAGCTGGCCCGGCTCAGTCGAGACCTCCACGTGCTGTAGACGGGGGTAAAGTCCTTGTGGTGCGCATGAGGAATATAACGTGGTCTCCAGTCCTGGCAGGGCTTAAACCACCACAAAGCTGGACTGTGGAAAACAAGATGTTTGTCTAACAGAAGAATGGTGTGTGGACACTACAACGGGACCAATCATAGAGGGCAAAAGGGCACATGGACAAGTAGTTTTAGCCTATTAGCAATCAAGTAGCTGCATGTGTGCTTTATGCTAGTCTATAAATTGCTCTGTATCCTTTAATAAAGTGGCATTAACTTGATCACATTGGTCATATAAATTGTGTCCGGGACTTCCACATCAGCACCTCCTGTGTTTGAGTTTGTGCCCATCGCCTCAGTGGTCCTGGCACCACTGAAAAGAGCCTGGGTCTATCCACTTTGCAACCCCCCTTCAGGTATTTACATACATTAATAAGGTCCCCAATGAGCCTTCTCTGCTTCAGGCTGAACAGTCCCAACTCTCTCAGCCTTTCCCCATACAAGAGATGCTCCAGTCTCCTAATAATTTTTGTGTCCCTTTCCTGAAGTCACTTCAGTATATCCCTATCTCTTTTGTACTGGGGAGCCCAGAACTGGACACAGCACTCCAGCTGTGTCTCAACAGTGCTGAATAGAGGGGAAGGGTCACATCCTTTGACCTGCTGGCAATGTTTTTCCTAATGTAGCCCACAACACCATTAGCCCTCTCTGTGGCACAGGCACATTGGTGGCTCACGTTCAACTTGATGTCCACCAAGACCTCCCAGGGCCTTTTCTGCAAAGCTGCTTTCCAGCCGGTCGGCCTCCAGCATATACTGGCGCATGGGGCTGCTCCTGCCCAAGTGCAGGAGCTGGCACTTCCCTTCCTTGAACTTCATGAGGTTCCTGTCAGCCCATTTCTCCAGCCTGCCAAGATGCCTCTGGATGGCAGCACCACCCTCTGGCACATCAGACACTCCTCCCAGTCTTGTGTCATCAGCAAACTTGATGAGGATGCACTCTGACCCTTCATTCAGATCATTAATGAAGATGTGAAACAGGACTGGATGCAGTATTGACCCCTGGGGTACACGGCTAGTTAGTGACCTCCAATTAGACTGTGCCACTGATCACCATCCTCTGGGCCTGGCCATCCAGCCAGTTGTCAATCCACTTCACTGTCTGCTCATACATCAACAGTTCATCTATGAAGATCTTATGGGCCACAGCACCAAAGGCCCTCCTGAAGTCCAGGTGGAAAATATACACTGCTCTCCCATAATCTACCAGGCCAGTCATTTCATCCTGGAAGTTTATCAAGTCAGTCAAGCATGAAATTTAATGTAAAGCAAAATACATATATGAAAAATCACAAAGGGTTTGTAAAAAATGTGCATTTAATATACTTATATCTTGAGTCAATAAAGAATATACTTACATATTTTCACTAAAGCTTCTTTTCTATCCCAAGGAAACACACTGACATACTATTCAAACCAGGAGTGAATAACAGCCTTTGAATTCTCCATGGTAGTTGGAATTATAAATGAGTATAATCTAAGGTTTGAAAGTATTTCAAGATGAGTTATTTGGACTTAAAATACATTCCTAGAATTTTGCACTTTGTTGAACAGCTCAGAAAGAACTGATAATTCTTTGCTGTATATATACATTTTTTACTGGAGTATCAGAAATCCCTTTACTGAATTAAGACTCATTGTTCATTTAGAGTAGCAAAATGTCAGAATTAATAAGGATATGTCAAATCAGAACTTATGTTTAGAAGAAATTCAATGCAATCTGATTCGAGCTAGAAATACTGAGCTCCTCTGAGTACTTAAACCATTAAAAAAACCTCCCAATCAAAAATCCTTGAAGTGAAAAACCAAGCAGTTGAATTCAAACAAAAAAAGGAAACAAGCTAAAAAAACCCACATAATGAAATATAGTGAACCAGCGTGATGTGCTTGAAGTCTGCATCGCAAATTAAAATAACAAAGGTTATTGTGAACAGGACTTCAGTCTTGCATCTGAAACAGTCAACAGAACTAAATACTACTGAGAGCAAAAACTAATACATAGATTAGATAATTTCCAAGAACAGGACAGTATGGCTTTGTTGCACATTTTATTCAGTATTAGACTTTTGAGGTTTTAAAATACATGCTATACTTCACCCTAATCTCACATCTTTCTTTGGGTCGTGCCACTGTTTTTTCTTCCATTTCTCATCCAATCAAGATCTGGCTGAATCTTCAAAAAAGCTGGTGTTTTGGATCAGATTAAGTTAATTCGTTAAACATTCTGTGGTTTTATCTTTTCACCTTGGTAAATATGTTTACTGGCATTCTCTATATCCATGCTGGCTTTCCGCATATCCATGGGGGGGGGTTTGTTTTTGTTTTTTTTTAAACACTGTCTGTCTTGCAATTAGCATCAGCAACAATATTAGGCAGTTCTGATTATTGCAATCCTTTTTGTCAAGGTAAACTAAGATTATGTTAGTTAGATAGTTAGATCTTAATAAGCAGACAACTGTGTATAACCCCAGCTGAGGTCAACAGGCAGCTAAGTATAAAGTCATATAATTTATTTGGCATTCCTAGGATATATTTAGGACCTGACAATGCCTTTTGGTTTTGTTTTAAATCTTTAAATTCTGGTTAATGTATATGGCAGGATTAGCTATTTGTGATTTCTCTAAGCTTCTGGGTTTTCTTTTCCCTCTAGTTAATGTTACCAGAAAAGTCAAGCTCAGCGGGTAGCTCTGGGAATTCAAGTGAAATACTGAGGTGCATTAATTTGTCAAAATACTATACATGTTGACATACAGACCATTCAATATACATTTTTTTTTTTTAAAGCTAAACAACACACCTTTTGTATAAAAACTATTCAGTATTTTCCTGCTTATTTACTGGAAAGTTTCAATGCAGTATCTGTAATATGGAATATTGTATATTCCATTTGCTAGCATGTAAGTGCCCTAACATTAAAATCAGATCCTGTTCCTTTATCTGCAGAAATATGTGTGATATTCTATATGCAACCGAACTCCACTGCACTCCAGTTTCTTAGAATATCCTCAGTGAACATACTGTGTTAAGGGCAGTCAACTGCATTAGTGCACTGGTCCCATTCATTTCAAAGTCATCTGTTCCTTAATGTACTTTGTCTAAATATTTTATGAAATAGATGTCAGGCATCTTAACTGGCTTTTGTTCTCCCTGTTGTTCTATGATTAAATACTTCCTCAGTAAGCTCCAAGGGGAAATAAGCCTTTAAATTTATGTTTGAGATAAAGAAATAAACTTTGAGTGTGAGTCACTTGCCACTCTTCCATTCAGGTGCTTCAAGGCATATCCTGTGCATTGTTAGGTAGAAAATTCAGGGCACTGACTGACTTCAGCAGAGCTATGGCAGTTTATAACAGCCTCCCAGGAAGGATGGCAACTAATGATTTCACAAGCATCTTTATTTCAAAATATTAATAATCTTTAGTTAAGGCTATCTAGACTTTTTCATTCTCAAGCTGTAAAGCATCTAAAATGGACAGAGAAATTCTGTATGTTATTTTTACATAAACAACATATAGAAGTGGTTTTGTACTAAAAAAATGAACATTTTTTAATTTCACTTATGTAAAATTTCACTTATGTAAAAAAAAACCCCCAACATTAAAAATCTGTAACTGGCTCTGCAGATTCAGCACGCACAGGGTGGGGAATGGATGATGGGAAGTAGCCTACACTGATGCCTAGGTAAAACAGTTTGCTTTATTTGCTAATTTTTTTAGGTCAGCTTTTCTCCACATCAGAATATTAATACTCTTAAATTATTCTTTAGTTCCACTTAAACCCTGGTCTCCCCGACTTTTGAGTCAGCAAATCTGTTACACTATGGTGGATCCTTTCCAAGTTCAGGAATAAACAAGAAGAAAAGTGTTTAGAGGTTAGATGTGTCCTGTAGCCTTACAGTTAATATCCCCAAATCAAGGTCATAAGTCTTTCCTATCTGACAATTCTTGCTCGAGTGTTTGTACAGCACCAAACACAGCCCATCATAACTCTTGACTGGCCTCTTGGCCAGCACACTAATTACTAAACTTTACCATGTGAGTAACATTTTGAAAATAATTCACATCGACCTTCTGAAAAACATATCTAAACCTCCTGATGTGGCAGATAGCACCAATAAAATTACAATATATAGCTCCTCTGAAGCAAGACTGTTACAAACAAGTGTGCAAGCAGCTATTTCTTTCTCCACTGCAGAACAACAGGTCAACTTTTCTGTTTTGGGTCAAGCCCCAGTGAAAACCAATAGCAGAGTTTAAATTTTACCATTTCCAGTTCTAATGAGGTCCATGAGAATGGACCATACCCTGTATTTGTTACGGCTATGAGGGTAAAGAAAGCTCACTAGCGTTAATTCCAGAAGTGCCAGTGTGGTACGCCAGACAATGTTACTTATGCTGTAGTCTTTAAACATTCTGTGGTTTGAGGGTCTGGCCCTGTTCTCTGCTATCAAGCAGGTTTCTGAACGCCTGAAAGAAAATGAGTGATCAGGAAATTATATGACCAGAGTGTTATAAAGGTCAAGGTAATGCTGTATCCCATATCCCATTTTTCTCTTCTCTATTCTGAATGATAAATTAAGAACTTCATCCTCTTTAGAAGTTACAGGAAAAGAAAGAATGTATGCTGGGACAGATACTCCCTAATTTAAAAATGGCACCACTTCGGTTGCCTGCTATGAAGCTAGAGCACTATATTTCAGTTGATGAGATAGTCCTACATATCTGCTAATATAAGAAAATAATTGTGCAACAACTCAAATGCTGCTCCTTGGACATGGAAAATCTTTTCTTTGATATATAATCCCAATTCAGTTTATAAAATCTGGTTATGCATATTCCATATATAAAATATGAATAGTAGTTTTAATTAGGACTGTATGAAATCTTGATACATGGCTATTTATCAGATAAACTGTTGAACTATTATTCCTCAACTACATTCAGAATCCCACTCATATCCAGCAAGTTGGTACACAGAGGTCTTGAAAGGGACATAAAAGCAAGGATGTAGTGGGCTGTAACTGTGAAATATTACTGCTTGCTTCTGCCTCACAGATTTTAGATTAGCCTTTACTGTCTAGAAGCACTGTTAAATAATATGCCACTATGAAGTACTAAAGGTTGAATTCTTATTCTACAACTTTGTTCTATATGGTAAATAATACATCATCTCATCTCTCCACTCTCCTTATCTCTTTAATCTTTCAGATATTATTTTATCTCTGCTTGCATATATAAAAAAATATATCTAGATTCATACATTAATTGAAGAGCAATCACTATAACATGGAATGAAAAAAATTTCTCTGTGACTTTCAGGATCTTTGAGCACAATAGTTCCTTTGGCACAGCTAATTTCTACAGCCACAGATAGAGGAAAAAAAAAAAAAAAAAAAAAAAAGAAAACCCAGTTTCCATGATTGATCTGACAGAAACATTCCTAGATACAGCCCAAGCCCTGAGGTTTGGGAAATCTGGAACCTCAGCTGAGTTTTACAAATAACCTTCTATGAATATAGGACACACATCTAGCTCCTGTACAACAACACTGGCTTCTTAAAATACCCTTCTCACCATACTTCTTGACTCCAATTTGAAGAAGATCCCCTCCTGCACTCCCCAGCTAACCCTGTGGTGGTGACAATAGTCAGATTTATGGATTAGCATCATTTCTGGTACAACCTCTGCCCAAAGCCTGAGTGCCCTTTTGCTGCTATAAACACCTTTTAGATAGGGAGTCAGGCCAGAGATCAGAGAATATCCTTGGGGAAAACAAGCATGTATCATCTTGTCCTCAGTAAAGTGAGAAGGTTATTCAGCTGTTATTGTAGTTCTGAGTCTGCTAAAATGCTCTTGGCATATGGAAGCACATTAAGTTCATTCAGTCTGAAAGATTTCACAGATAACAGAGAGATCAACTCAATTTTAAGAAGGAGAAATCCTAACCATATTTGAAACTGAGAAATGAACATCTCTAAATAGCAATCACTGGATGCAAACATACTGGGTTTTCTCCCTCACAGACTAGGAACTTTGTACTTAAAAAAAAATGCATAAATTTTAAAAAATCTCGGTGTAAAAATATTTTAACATCTAGCTTTAACTGTTTATCAGAACTGTCAAAAGCTTCTGAGTAGCCAGTCCAAGTAAAAAGTTGGTGAATCCTGCATTCTTTTTTTTTTTCTTTTTTTTTTTTTTTTTTTTTTTTTGGGGAAAATGTAGAAGATGTTCTAGATTTCAGGGCTCCATTTTAAATTTACCATAGCCTATTAGCAAGCAGAATTCCAGTACCATGAGAGAATCATAGCTGTAAATGAATGTAATCATAACTGTATAATGAAAAATAGTGGGTGCTCATGCCTCTTTGGTATAGTCTGTATTTCATAACCTATTGTATTGCTTGGCAGAGTCCCTTTGTGTCCCTCCACCCTAATACCTTGCCTTCCCTCCAGATGAGAGTAAGGCTTCTTGTTTTGAACAAAGGAAACAGGAGAATTTGAAAGCAGACCAGTATCCTGCCATTCATCCCTGTCCTCTTTAGTGTGTTTCAATGAGGCAGAGGTGCTCTCTGCTTTGTGTCTGTGCGAGCATGACTATGGGGGCTTAGGACTCCTAAGGGGGTAGTGGAGACAGAAGGAGCACAGCAGCTCCTGTCCTGAGGGCAAAATTTCACACCCTGGATTAGAGGATCATGGCGAAGACGTGAGGTCCGGGAGACACTGTCATTCACAGCCTCTCTCTCTCATTGGACCCTGACAAACTTGTCCAGAAAGTTTAGAATTAAAATATTTTTCACATTATGTTAGGAAAGCTTCAAATGTTCTTTTGCGTATTTCTTTCATGATCCTGAACATGTAAATAAACTTGATATGAGAATCCTTGTGTATATACACATAAAATAGCCCTGATGGAACTACTGTTCTTGTACACTATATCTATGCAAATTAAGGATTTACCTAATAATTATAGTAATCTCTAAATTGGAACAGATTCCTCTGTACTTGGGAACTCATATTTTTTACATTCAGGATCAAGATACACAAAAGTCTCTCAAATGTCAAGGGTTTTTTTTCTTGCCAATAATTGAAAAAAATGTTAGGATTTCCAGAATCTGTGGAGTGGGATTTTAAAAATGGTGCAAGGACAATCTTTCATGTTACGCAGAAAATGAAACAGTAAAGCATACATACTTAGAGGTCAAAGGAAAACATATTCTTTATCTAGTCACTGATATTTATTAACTCTGTAATAGTCATAAATCATCTCAGGAAACCATGTAAAAATAAAATAGCGTTCATATACCTCATGAGACACATTCACTCCACAAGAAAAAATACTATGTACATACTTAATGTAAAACAATCCATATCAAGCCTAAACCAAAATAATCCAGCAACAAATTTTCCTGTATGAAACTTGTTTGTGTAGTCCTGTCAATGCCTGGATACTACATAATCAACAAAAATCTGTGCTGATGGATTGGAGTTTCTCCTTTTCTGTACACATTTATAGCATATGCTTTAACGCTACACTCTAAATTTCAGCTTGGTTAAACCTGGATTATGTGAAAGTATCACAATGGATTCCTTTAAGTGAAAAGGTCACTAGACTACATAGGTGTGTTTTTCCTTAAAATTAGTGTTTCGAATAAAGGCACTTTTTAAAGGAAAAAACAAACCAAACCAAAATCAAGATGTATGACTTTTTTAGAGAAGACACAGCTTTGTCATTTTTTAAAAAAAATCTCAACACAAACACAAACTGGTTTGTTCTCTTCCTGTTTGCATCAAGTTCTGTGTTACACAAGCAAGGCAAACCTGTGTACCTCCCGTGGTTCCTGGTAATTTGATTTATCCTTTTACTACACTTACTTGTTTTCTCTGTGGGTACTTTGGAAATGAATGCATTCATGTGAGATTTTCTGTTTCAACAAACTAAAACCAAATTTATAACACACTAAGTCTGTATTATGAAATTTCTGAAATTATATAGAGCAATGCTGTTGCTGAATTGCAGTCTTGTCAAAAAAGCATGAATATGAACTACAGATAACGCTAAAGAACTCCTGGTATAGTTTCAGCACAAACATGTACTTCTAGCTTCCTAAGTTGTCACTTGACAACTAATCATATTCTGACCCCAGGACTGTATTTAATTAGAGGACAGTGACACAAGAGCATTTGCAATATATGCATCCAGGCATTGTGTCAGTAGCCATTTTTCCTATGTTACAATGTTCACAACCCTGACAACATCGCTTCCTAATGTGCTAATCAGAGCGGGTGACTAAGAAAAGTTATTTGTCTAGTCTTGTATACAAAATATGTTATGAAACTCATGAAATAGTCAATGTACTTTTGAAAAATAAATTCAATGAACCTGTATGTGTAGCAGAAAATAATGGAAAATATGTGAAACAATTTATTTAAAATATAAAGAGAGTTAAAATTTATCCAGCTAAATAGTCTGATTATATGATTTCTTCTTTCTGCACAGTTCTTCAGCAATAATTGTAGAGTATTTGAGAGAGCTGAAAAGCTGAACATTTCTGCTCTTTCTGGGTTTTACATTATTTGGGTCAATACTCTGTAGAACCAAAATATCTATTTACATCAGCTGAGAATACATTCCATATGAAAAAAATTTGCATCTAGGACTTTGTCTGGCCTGATGAATTATCTGACAACATCCGTTCAGCATTTGCACCTTTCTAAATTGAACAGTATACATATATATGAATATATATGTAGTATAGAGTCAGCAGAGCAGCTCAGAGTTCCTGAAATATTATGGAATACCAGATTTTACTTCATATCTATCATCCTGATTCAATCACTATTTAATTCTAATATGGTTCAATGTATCTCCATATTAAGTGCTAGCCCTGCTAGTTACTCAGAAGTCATTGGGAATCTGCACTAATGAATACCTACCCATCTTCAGGAATCTTTCTGTGAAAAGTCCCAATGCTTTATAATTTAAATTCTACTATGATAAGCAGCAATGGGTTCCCTGCTCAGCTAAATGGTTTTACTGAAATACTTTACCATCATTGAAATACTGTAGCAAATATAAGACAGCTCACTGATACAAACAGGAGAAGCTAAAGCTTAACTTGGTGTTATAACATGGAAACCTAAGAATAGCTTTTATTTTTTAGCGAACTGACTTTTGGGGTATGAGCATGAGCGAGGGAAGGAGCAAATAATTTCCGGTGGAAAGGACAACGTGATCACGGCTCTGGCTCAGAACCAAGCTGCAGTTGCTTTATATTCCCAAGACAGCTACTGAAGTTATGAGATCATTGCCCTGGCTTTCATTCATCTTTGTTAGGAGCTCATATTTTCGTTTGTTGATCCCCGGCAGGTTCCTTCGGGGGGTGCTGTAGTTAGGTGTGTGAGGACGGGGGTAGCTCCTCCAGCGTGGCAGGTCAGTGGGCAGCAGCGGTGGGGAAGGGGCAGCAGCCGCTGCCTGCCTGCCTGGCCAGACCAGGGGTGGGCTCCTGAAACAGAGCCCTTAGCGACAACCTCGCCTGAAGTGTGTATCAGAACTAAGCCTTTTGCTTACCAGAGAGAGGCTTTGCTTAGCTTACTTCATAATCCCTTGACTTTATTTCTGATTAAATCTTAATTGTTGGTGGGTATTATTAGCCTTAATCCGCTCGATTTACCTTCCGTGCAAAAAGCCATGGCTTCCTTGAATGGTAATTTTACTTCAACTAGTAGAAGTCCCAGAAAGAAACCCATCTTCTTTTTATTGCATGCATAAATATGGATTTCAAAGGAGAACTAAATTTTGCTGTTTCTAGAGACTGCCTGTTGAAATAACTCTTCCATTTGCGTTTTTTTTAAAAGGCAAAATAGTACTGCCCTTTTTTTTTTTTTTTTTTAAATAAAGCGCCTTCAAAGGTATACTCAAAAAATGCTTGTTCCAATTAAATTCCCTTAGAAAGATAAAGGACAGATCTTGCTGGGTAGCTGCAAGATAGAAATGAATATCAACACCCCTTTTTTACTCTTCTTATCATCAATCATGTTCTTAAATGCAGGCAGAGAATAAAGAAAACCCCAAACCAATCAAAAAACCCAAACCAGTTGTGCATGATACTTTAACTAAAGTTTCTGAAAACAATATTTTCTATTTTAAATTAATGGTCATAACTTACACTACAATAGTTAAAGTACCCTCAGAGATTAGCTTCAAAAATAAAAGACAGAAGACAGCAAAACAGCAAGTACTATGTTAATCAAATGAAAAGGATATTTAAAAATAAATAATGGAAAATTTATTTTATCAGGTGCAGGAAAGTTGAGCATTAAAAAGACAATTCAACAAATATGAATGTAATATTATGACGACTCTGTTGAGCTGGTATCACACAGCTCTGAGTATCATAAAATATAAGAAATATAAAAGACCAAGGAAATAAAGATTTACCTGTATGCACCACTTATGATTAATGATGAGCACTAAGATGAAAGACAAACTGAAATACATTTGATGATTTTTTTCTTCTGTGTCTATGTACTTTATGGAATATTAGGAAGAGAAAGTGCTGCCAAAGTGTCAAAAGAGAAAATTATGGAGAAGTACCTTATGGAATCCAGGGTAAACTTTCTTTTAGCAAAACACCTTAATCATTAGGGGACTGCCAGGACAAAGAAATGAAAAAATGAACCAAGATCCTGTACTGAGAAACTATACAATGAATTCTGAAAATTAAACTTCAGTGCTGTGGTTCAAATGTGTCTGCTCCTTGTTCTGGGTCGCAAAAACAAAATTCAAAAGTGGAAAGTAAACCACACCTTGAAAATAGAAAATAAGCCCCCAGCATTACAAACCAGAGAGTCTGAGAAGTTGTGTGGTGACAAAAATTCCTAATGAAATCAAAAAACTTCATGCAGGTGCAAGAAGCCAGTTACACACTCCAGAGCTGGGAGATTCAACCTCAGAATTCTATATTTGCCTTCATACAACATGTCTTCATGTCTACATTCATGCACACATTGAAGCAAAGACAGTTTCTCTAAAGTTAAGAAATGTTTCAATTTTAATCCACCTCCTCTATATACACATAGTTTTTATTTTACAATCAAGTACAGTATTTTCTTCAGACTGGATAGGATGGATGCCCTGGGCATAATTAGGAATATCTAGCTGTAACATTCCTCAGCTTGTCTTACCCAGTAACTCTTGGAAAAGCTGAGAGATTACTTAACACATGAAGATGAAAACTGTGTTGAAAACACAAACATTAATTTTCTGTACAGAGTAAGGAAATACCTGTTATACTCCCCATCTGGAATTGTCAAAATAAGAAGACACAGTCTGAGTGGCATAGGTACATTTTTCCTTTTGTTTTCCTCAAAGTATAGAAAATAGGTAAGATTTAGGCAACCTTGTACTTTGAAAAAAAAAAAAAAAGTTACAGAAAATTAGAAATTTCAGAAAGAAACTGGGGTCACAGCAATGTTTTTTGTTGGTGTGATGCCCAGAGCAACTCAGCATAGAGGACCGGGATGCAGTACCACAATTTTGAGAAGAAAACAACTCTTGGCAAGGCAGATTTGCCTCAGTACTCTATCTCTGCCGAAGTGAATGGATGAAGAAGGAAGAAAATGAGTGAATAAAGGAATCTTTAGCAGCCAGCTTGAGCATTTTTACATCAGAAATTTTGTCCAGAAAATAGACACATTTCCTGAGTCCTCTGAACATTGCAGTCCTTTGTAGACACACAGAAGGGTGGCCAAGGGCCACAGAAGTACACCCAGGTATTTGCCATGTTCTGTGGGTTCTAGCCCAGGGTTTCTGATGAAAAATAAAGGGGCATAGGATATTTGTAGTATGTGGGGGAAAAGCATTTAACTGCTAGAGCAGGTTGGAGCATCAGCTTTGATAAAAGAAAATGATCAGACAGGGTCTCCCACTGTGGTTTCACCCCCTCAGGATGAAGAGAAGTTACAATTTTCAAAATGACCTAGAAAAACCTGTATCAAAGAAATAAAGAGAATAATCAGAAGTTTTTCAGATTACATTTCAAATAAAAACTGGATGGACGAAACTGAGATGATACTTATAAGAGCTAGTGCTGAAGACATGACGTGGAGGGATGTTTACCTCAGGGAGGATATTCCTTATTATGACATAATGACAAATTACACAGAAAAAATGAAAACTACAATAACAGTCATCTAGGCAGAAGGAACAAGGTCATCTCTCAGGTTGCTGCTTCCTCCTCCTCCAGATTTTCTGAATAAAGGTATGGAAAGGACAGCTTAAGTATTTTCCATACTGTTTATTTGTGCATATGCCACCTCAGCCTGCAGCACCAGCTTCAAAGAGTGCTCTGAATAATCTGCCCAAGCCTTTGGCCCATGCTCAGCAGAAAAGACACCTGTATTAAATACATGTATCTTTATACGACACATCTGCTAAACTTTAGTTCTCACTGAGCTGCTTCTGAGCATATCCACACCAACACTGTTTAAGCTTTAGCTTGTCAAAGGCAATTGTTATTTTCCCAATGGCACAAAACAGGATAACACAACAGTGATATATTTGCAGTCAGAGCCAACTCTTAACCAGACTTCAACCAGTTGTTTCACAGCATGTATCACAGTTGCATCGCTGCATAACGTTTGCAAAATTTTAGGTTCCTAATTATTTAAGTATGCTTGCTTGAATTCCACCAAAAAAATTGCCTAAGGCAGATACTTTAGGAAAGCTCAATCTGGCAATTTAAGCCTTAGATCTGTAAATGCAATTAAAAACACGAGGAGATAATGTCTCCATTAGTGGTGTTCCATAGGATGAACACAAGTGAGATAATCTGATCTCCCCCTACCCCAGCTGATAATCACTATCAGATTCCAGTAACTCTCAAATCTGTTTACTGTAACAGGCTGATTTTAAAATCACAGACTCATCACAGAATGGCCGAGGCAGAAGGCAGCTCTGGAGATCAGCTACAGCAGGATGCTCAGGGCCATGTCCAGTTGGGTTTTGAACATCTCCAAGGATGGAGACACAACAGCCTCTGTGGGCCACATATTCCAGTATTAAATCATACTCACAGTAAAAAAGTATTTTCTTGAATTTTAATGGAATTTCCTTTATTTCAGTTTGCACCCACAATCTCTTGTCTTGTGAGCAAAGTCTGGTTCTGTCTTCTCTACTCCCTGCCATCAGATATCTATACACAGTGGAGCAACTGTGCACAGCAAAAAGATAGAGGAGTCAGTAGACTCGAATCAAGGGAAGGCCCAATTAGATATTACAGAAAGGAAATATTCATAATGAGAGCAGATGACACTGGGACCAGTATCCAGAGCAGCTGCGGAGTCTCCATTCACTCATGAAATCAGTGAATAAGGCCTTGAATAACCTGGCCTTGGTCTGCAGAGTTTGGATCAGATGACCTCCAAAAGTCCTTTTCATTCTCATTTATTATGTGATTCTCAATCTATGTTAAGAATAGAAAGCATGAGTTTAGAACATATGCCTGACATATGACACATGGACAAGAACAAAATTACACTTGTTTTCTAGCCTTTCATTTAAGCACCTGAGTTAACATATTCTGCTGTTTCTGGATTATCAGGTTAAGAATTGGATTACACTGCTTTGTCAAAGTCTTCTAGCTGGTCAAGCCTTTTTTCTTCTAGATTTGGGGACTACCTTAAAGCCACACGAAGTACTAGTTTAGCTAGTGTTGTCATCTTACTTTTTATCTTTTTTTTTTTTTT
>NW_020799091.1:107210064-107231894 GCF_003259725.1 Athene cunicularia | reverse complement strand
AAAAAAAAAAAAACTATGGCAGCAGTCATAGACAGTAGGGCAGTATTCATAATTCATAACGAAGTGAGAATGCTGAATATTAGTAACCTCTAATACCCACCACTCATGATGAGCAGCCTAGAGCTAAGAATATTATCTGAAACTTTTGCATCAATTCTATGTATCATTTGGAAAGATTTCCTCTGGTATATCTGATTTTGACTAATGTGAACAGGGGATAGAGAATAAGTTTAATATTTTAGAAGTCCATGTTTAGAATATAACATGCTCAACCTTATTCTCCTGTTCAATTTCCACAGAATTTTCATACGAATGGGAGGGAAGAGATTATTTTTGGTGATAGTTTGTATGGTAAATAATAACATGCATTTTATAACACAACTATCTCTGAGGATCCTAAAGCAATTTAAAAGCATCTTCACACTCGACCAATTGCTATTTAAAAAGAACTAGAAATTATGTTGACCCACTGACATCCTGCTGCTCTCTTAGTTCCTTAATCCTGTTTTTCCTCATAGTAGCATTACACTAAACTGCTCAGTATACTACAGTGTTTTATTCCTTAAACTTAATAAGGCCCTACTCAGCTTACTGAGTCTGAGCTATATAAATTAGGAAATAAGTCATTCTGATCTAACTGAAGATCAACAGGCTTCTGTGGGATTTGCTAAACTGGGAATTTGTACTGGAAGAAACTGATTAGAGTGGATGTGGATGACCCCCCAGGTAAACACTGAGCATGGCAGCAGGAAAACCTAGCTAAAAAATTCAGAAACTGTCAAACTGCTATTTTGAAACAAACAGGATGAAGAGGGTTAGGACCACACATGTATCTGCCAGAGGGGAAATGATGGCGAATGAAATCGGCATGCTTGTAAAAAGTGATGTTCTGACTAAAGCCAAGAAGACTAACTTTCTCAGCTCTGTATATGTCTGCACAAAAGCTAAACTGGTTCAGAGCTAATTCTAAAGACATACTGGAAAAAAAGAGAATTGATGTAAACGTCTAAAAAGTGCTCTGTGTCTGTAAACCTGAGCTTGAGAACTGCACGTTGAAGTAACAGTATGAATGTGTAACTTTATTATGAATAGAAAGTAGAAGGAGAAAATTGGATTATTCTTTTAAAATATATTGAAGTACAAGGAATTACATCTCATACATTCTGAGAGACACTATTCAGTTACCTTATTTATTCATTCTTGCTCGTTCACGACATCCCCCTTCCTGCTTGCCTATCTGGGGACCTGTTCAGATATCACATTGAAGGATCAATTCACATGGCAATGAAATACCATTGCCTCTTGGGGGGAGGATGACATCTGTTAAATAGTACCCAGCAACACTACACAACAGTTTATAGCATCAAATGCAGAACAATTATGAATTTAATTAGAATCAGAGTGGGATTTTAATGAGAAAGAATGCAATTATGGATGATGAAAATTTAGGGATAGATTCCTTTATACTCACCCTGAGTTCCTTTACTACATAAGTATTTCCAATAATTTTACTACCAGCTAG
Organism: Athene cunicularia; assembly: GCF_003259725.1. Lineage (NCBI taxonomy): Eukaryota > Metazoa > Chordata > Aves > Strigiformes > Strigidae > Athene > Athene cunicularia. Next base: position 107,230,372 of record NW_020799091.1, on the reverse strand, counting down.
GGGGTATAACCTGCCCCTGAACAGTTGAGGAGGACCTGACCTCTCATTTACCAGTAAAGAACTGTGTCCTCAGCTTCTTTGTGCTACGTGTTGCAGAGGTAGTTCATTAACAAGCTGCAAACTCAAACAGCATCAGCTGGACTGATCTTTCACATTTATTTTCATCTAATCCTGAAAATACCTATTCTTCACATGTTTAGCTGAACAGACTACATCTCATCAGCAAAATGGCACATGGGTTTGGATACAAAATGATATATGACTTTGGCCTGGAACCTAACTAATAGTCTAAAATGACATAGATTGGCAGGATCTCTAAGCACCTGTGTCACAGGTCTATAGAAGAGAGAGGTTTGATGCCTGTACACGGAGTAATAATAACTGGCTGGAAGAGAGGGCGATAAATGAATTGTTATTTTCTTCTATAGTGCTGTAGGTGATAGCCTGCTTAACTGCTTGTGAATAACTATAAACTGCTATAATATTCTTATAATTGTTTTTAAAGTTGGCAGCAGAGAAATTATAATATTGCCATATTGATAATTATTTTTTTTTTTTATTGCAAGGTGGCATTAAAATTTAATTAGAAACAGTCTGAACCTAACTATAGGAAGGATTTTTGTGTGTGACTGAGAGTTTCCTATCAGGGACTGTACAAGCACATAAAAGAGAAAAAGGTCTATCGTATTTTAATGGCATTTTCTCACAGAGAGAAGGTTTCTGTCCTACCAGATATTAAGTCTTGGGGAACCTGAGTTACTTTCCTCCTTCAGAAATGCACTTTCAACATCTAAGATCTACTTGTTAGAATAAACTTCCCGGTATAAAGAGTAGTAGTAGGAAAATATAATATATTGAACTTGGATAAACTCTGTAAAGTCAAATATTTTTTTAAAAAATTACTAAGGCCAAAGCTAAGTAACAAGGCTAGAGAAATTCTATTGTGCTACAGTAGCCATTTTGCCTCCTTCATGTTTTTTGAGACACAAACTTAGAATAACCAATATGTTTCTCTGCAGAAAAAATAGTGAGGCTGTAAGGCTCTCAAACTGTGTATTGGCATATATTTCCCAGAAGCTGAGAGAAAACTGCCTAACCATTCCCTGTAGCTGCAGGAACATTTGCCAATTACAAGAGAAATTATGCTTGCTATTTTTCCTTCCCCTTAGAAAAAGGATAAACCAGACAAAGGGCAACAATAGGAATATTCTAAAGTGCTATGCAACACTTTCCCCTCACACCTGTGATCTATAGTACTCAAAAGACTCAAACGTAACCCTAAAATATCATTTTATAACAGTGGAAATGGCTAAATGCACTTTAATGCACACTTGTTCAGAGTTGTCATAGATTCTATGTTAAAATTCATACTGGGTATTTGGAGAAAATCATAAACTACAAAAAAATGAACACAGACAACTGTTCATCACTGTATTATTTGCTTGTCACTGAGCAAAAGTGAAATTTGCATAACGATATCCAGAGTTTTCTCTATGATGTTAAACTTTTCAGTTTTTCTTTCTCAGACTATAGAAAGCATTTCCTGGAATGAGATTTTCCTTGGTTTTTCTTAAATTCATTCTGGCTATGATCAAGGGAAAAACTCAATATTCTCACCACCTCATACACGCTTGTGATAGTTCATGTAAAAAACGTTAAACAATAAAAAAGACAATAAAGAATGTCAGTCTTTCCAACTACTGGTTGTTTTGATCCTTATTGTGGTAACAAAAACATATAAAAAAATGTAGATTGTCTTTTCACATTTCCACAAATGGCTGCAGAGTTATTTCATCAAGTTCCGGGAATCCAATCATGCTTGGCTGAATCCTCTGGAGTTAAGTCAAATTTTCTATTTAGTATCACATAAAAATAGATATATGTCCAAGCAATCTGATGATACAATATATATGTTTGATAAAAAAGTGAATAAAATGTGTAAAGCAGTCTCTTTTAGCTCTTAGGTAAAGCTGGACTGACAGTGTGATTTTTGTTGCTTTGCTGGTATCCCTGCCGAACTAAATTTTGTTTCTGTCTGTTTTCCTAAAAGAGTATCTCTTACAGCACACTGATCTAACTTCATCTCCTGAACCTAAGAGATATAGAATACTGGTACTAACTTTCAGAAAAGCTAGTAATCACAGAATCACAGAATCGTCTAGGTTGGAAAAGACCTTGAAGATCATTCAGTCCAATCATTAACCTAATATTAAGAGTTCCCAGCTACACCACATACCTCAGCACTATGTCAACCCAACTCTTAAACACCTCCAGGGATGGGGACTCCGCCACCTCCCTGGGCAGCCCATTCCAACACCCAACAACCCCTTCTGGAAATAAATACTTCCTAATATCCAGTCTAAGCCTTCCCTGGTGCAACTTGAGGCCATTCCCTCTTGTCCTATCACTTATTACTTGGTTAAAGAGGCTCATCCCCAGCTCTCTGCACCCTCCTTTCAGGTAGCTGTAGAGGGCGATGAGGTCTCCCCTCAGCCTCCTCTTCTCCAGACTAAACACCCCCAGTTCCCTCAGCCGCTCCCCGTACGACCTGTGCTCCAGACCCTGCACCAGCTCTGTTGCCCTTCTCTGGACACGCTCGAGTCATTCAATGTCCTTTTTGGAGTGAGGGGCCCAAAACTGAACACAGGAATCGAGGGGCGGCCTCACCAGTGCCGAGTCCAGGGGTCAGATCCCTTCCCTGTCCCTGCTGGCCACGCTATTGCTGACACAAGCCAGGATGCCATTGGCCTTCTTGGCCACCTGGGCACACTGCTGGCTCCTGTTCAGCCGGCTGTCAATCAACACCCTCAGGTCCCTCACTGGCAGCTCTCCAGCCACTCCTCCCCAAGCCTGTAGCGCTACTGGGGGTTGTTGTGGCCCAAGGGCAGCCCCCGGCATTTGGCCTTATGGAAACTCCTCCAGTTGGGCTCAGCCCATGGCTCCAGCCTGTCCAGGTCTCTCTGCAGAGCCTCCCTACCCTCGAGCAGATCAACACTCCCACCCAACTGGGTGTCATCTGCAAACTGACTGAGGGTGCACTTGATCCCCTCGTCCAGATCATCCATAAAGTTGTTAAACAGGAGTGGCCCCAAAACCGAGCCCTGGGGGACACCACTCGTGACCGGCTGCCAACTGGATTTAACTCTGTTCACCACAACTCTTTGGGCCCGGCCATCCAGCCAGATTTTTACCCAGCAAAGCGTGTGCCCATCCAACCCACGAGCAGCCAGTTTTGCCAGGAGAATACTGTGGGGAATGGTGTCAAAGGCCTTACTAAAGTCAAGGTAGCCAACATCCACAGCCTTTCCCTCATCCAATAAGCAGGTCGCCCTGTCATAGAAGGAGATCAGGTTTGTCAAGCAGGACCTGCCTTGCATAAACCCATGCTGACTGGGCCTGATCCCCTGGTTGTCCATTATATGACTTTTAACGGCACCCGAGGTGACCTGCTCCATGACCTTCCTTGGCACCAAGGTCAGACAGGCAGGTCTATAGTTTCCTGGATCCTCCTTTCTGCCTTCCTTGTAGATGGGTGTCACATTTTCCACCCTCCAGTCCAATGGGACCTCCCCAGTTAGCCATGATTTCAGGTAAATCATGGACAGCGGCTTGGCGAGTACATCTGCCGACTCCCTCAGCACTCTTGGGTGTAACCCATCCTGTCCCACAGACTTGTGTGCATCCAAGTGGTGTAGCAGGTCTCTGACCACCTCCTCTTCAACTGTGCTGACCTCAGTCTGCTTCCCCTCCCCATCTCCCAGCTCATGATGCTGGTGTCCAGGGAACAGCCAGTTCCACTGCTAAAGACTGAGGCAAAGTAGTCATTGAGCACCTCAGCCTTTTCCTCATCCTGTTACCATGTTTTCCTTTGCATCCAGTAAAGGAGGGAGATTTTCCCTATTCCTTTTGCTGTTAATGAATTCATAGAAACATTTTTTTTATTATCCTTAACAGCTGTAGCCATGTTGACCATCTAGCTGTGCTTTGGTTCTCCTGTGTTCTCCCTGCATAACTTCACTACATCTTTATAGTCTTCATGAGAGACCTGCCCCCTCTTCCAGAGGCAATAGATTCTCCTTTTGTTCTTGAGATCCAGCCAAAGGTCCCTGTTTAGCCAGACCGGTCTCCTTCCCCACCTGATTGTTTTCTGGCACATGGGAACAGCCCGTTCCTGTGCCTTTAAGACTTTGCTCTTGAAGTATGTCCAGCCTTCCTGGACTCCTATTTCCTTCAAGGCAGCCTCCCAAGGGATTTTGTTAATCAGTCTTCTGATCAGGTCAAAGTTAGCCCTGCGGAAGTCTTAAGGTGACAGTTTTACTAACCTCTCTCTTTGCTTCTTGAAGGATCGAAAACTCAGTCTCATGATCACTGCACCCTAGATGGCCTCCAACCTTTACCTCCTCCACAAGCTCTTCCCTGTTCACAAGAAGCAGGTCCAGGAGGGCACCTTCTCTGGTTGCCTCACTCACCAGCTGTGTGAGGAAGTTATCCTCCACATATTCCAGGAACCTCCTGGATTGTTCCCTCTCTGGTGTGTTGTGTTCCCAGCAGATACCCGGGAGGTTAAAGTCCCCCACAAGAACAACAGCAAGTGACCACGAGATTTCTCTCAACTGTTTATAGAAAGCTTCATCCACCGCACTGCTTTTGTTGGGAGGCCTATAGCAGAATCCCACAGCAGGATCTGCTTTATTGGCCCTTAACCTAATTCACACACTCTCAACCCCGTTATGTCTGTACTCGATTTCTGAGCTCTCATAGCGTTCTCTTACATACAGGGCCACTCCACCACCTCTCCTTCCCTGTCTATCCCTCCTGAAGAGCTTGTAGCCATCGATCGCAGCACTCCAGTCGTGTGAGGCATCCCACCATGTTTCTGTGACAGCTACTATGTCATAGTTCTCGTGCTGCATCATGGCTTCAAGCTCCCCGTTTGTTGCTCATACTGTGTGCACTGGTATAGATGCACTTGAGATGAGCTTGTGAACCCAACACCTTTTTGTGAGCATGGGCCCCATTCTCAGAAGGGCCAGACCCTTCTCAGGTGCTTCCACGGTTCCTAAACATCTTTCCCCTCTCTCAAATGAAGTGGCAGAGGGAGAGCCCTCACCAGTCCACCATCCTTCAAGCCTTGGCATGCTTCCCTTAAGCTTATTCCTAACATGCCCAGTTATCTCCCCACCCCCCCTCATATCTAGTTTAAAGCCCTGTCAATAAGCCCTGATAACTCCTGCCCCAGAATCCTTTTCCCCCTCTGGGACAGCTGCATCCCACCTGTCTCACCAGGAGAGCACGTGTCTTATAAACCTTGCCATGGTCAAAGAACCCAAAATTTTGTACGGTGGCACAAGTCTCTGAGCCACATGTTAATCCGATATGTTTTCCACCCTCTATCAGTGGTTTTCCCTTTCACTTGAGGGATTGATGAAAACACAACCTGAGCTCCCGAGCTTTCAATTAGCCACTCCAGTGCTTTGACGTCCTTTTTGAGTGACTTAAGACTTCTCTCTATCATCTCATCGTTACCTGCCTGGAAAACAAATAAGGGGTAGTAATCAGAGAGCTGCACCAGAGCAGTGACCTTCCCTTTAATATCTCTGACCCGAGCCCCAGGGAGGCAGCAGACCTCCCTATGGTATGGGTCTGGTCGACATATGGGCCCCTTTGTACCCCTCAGAACAGAGTCACAATGTGTTTTTTATTTTTTTTAACACAACACTTATAAAGACACAAATACATTCTCACTGAGTTATTAATACTTTTTTTAGATCACTGAATGTAACTTGGCAAAAAGAAACCCACAAACCTACATGCTTTTATTCTGGAAGGAAAGAAACCCACCACATTATAAAGAATTTAGCACTAAGTAGCTTCTGACAAAAGATGAATTCGTGTTAGAACAGTCTATCAGACTGCAGATAATTGTTTGTGTTGAGTTACTCACACGGCTTCTATTTTTGTGCTGTCTACGTGTACACTGGGATGGACAAAATAAGATCATTCACATAATTTAAACCACTGCTTACTTTATATATGTGATAAAGCAAAAGATTATAACCTTTCTTGAGATCCAGCCTAAATTCTCCTTGCCCTACAGTGTTCCTTTGAATTTTGGGGTAGTCATCAGAGTCTGGAACATACAATGCATGTTCTTCCTTCCCAAGAGAGGCTAGGACAAACACCTCCCAAATACTTGTACCTAAATGCCACCTCCTGAGATTTCCAGACCACTTTTACAGAATCAGTAAATTCAGAAAATAGTGCTGACTGACAGCCTCAGGTATATACAAGCTTTAAGGCTTTCAAGGTTCATTCACCACTGGTCTTAAAGGATCCTTGCCTGGAGAGTGCACAGGCAGGGCAGTCAATCTTAAAAACTATGGGAGAGCAAGGGAGAATTATTTGCAATACTGAAGAAATTGGGATATGTTAGGGAAGCAACCAATAGATTATGACAGTGAGTTGAGGGTGAAGACAAGGAGGGATAAAATATCTTTAGAACAGAAAATAACTACAGTGGTTCCAAACATGTAAAATACTTCTTCTGAAAGTAAGGAAAAAATAATAAAAGAAATGGCATACTGTATGTTGGCAAGCTCCCTAAAGTCACTAGCTTCTGAACATTTAATCACTGTGCTTATTCCAAATACCAGATAGCACTCAGCTAAAAATAAAGACTAAGGAAAAACAAAAGGAAATAATTTTGGCACTAAGTCACTCTCCAAGTGTGAGAATTGCAGCTAATAAAATGGAGCACTTGGATTAAGTTTTTTCATTAAGGCCTCTGTCATTGCTTTTGAATCTGAAGTGAAATCAAAGCCAGATTTGTTATGGGTCAGCAAGAAGGAAGGAAAGGAGGTGGGAGTAGAGCTAAGTGCCAAGAACATCTTTAAATGCATGATCCTCTTTCTAAGAACATGGGTTATTAACAAAAGAGAGGGAAAGGCATGGCTTAAACAAAATAGTGTTCTTAGAGGAAATCCTACAAACACAGATAATTATATATTTGATTTAGTTCTCCAAGCTGCAATTTTAGTAGCTTTATTATTCTAGAGCACAATACATCATCAGATACTTTCCACATTATAGTCATTTAATGTCTCCAAATTATAGTCTGCAAGCCAGAATTGGGGATTTGTTCTAAGTAACAGAGTGGTAACTGCAGGAAATGTTGTGATGGATGTCAAGCGTTACAAGGTTCACTTTGCTGAACTAGACAGCATAAAGAGAGATGTTGTTACAGTTCTAAAACTTTAATCTGTCCACCTCCTGCTGTTTGGATCTGAACAACCCTTTGAATTTTATGATAATAATAGGATCAACTTTTTTTTCCTTTGCTTTCCTCCCTTCCTCTCCCCCTCTCTTTTCTTTTTCTTCAACTGTAACAAAGCCTGGGTAGCAGCTGGCTGGCAGGTTACTTTCTTAGAAATGGAGTTGGCCAATGATTCAATAAAGACCTGATGGGATGCTTTAATAAGCTGAGCTTGGGTGTCCAGTTACTTTTTAGACTCCTTGGGCTCAAAGATGACCAGACGTGTGAGATAAGGAAGTGTTCTTGATGTTGCCAATGAAGCCATAGCGAGTAGCAATGTCTTTGCCAGTGAACAAAGAAGTTTTAAATGAAAGGGTCAAATCCTTGCTCACTTTGGTCTGCAAGTCAATGGAGTTATTCGGGAGAAAATTTAGCTCCAAATGTTTTTCTTTACCACAGAAAAATGTCCTCAGCTTCACCGGAAATTCAAGCAAATATAAGACTCGGAGTTTTAAGATGTCAAGAAAAACTGAAGAAAAACAAAATCCTTTTTAACAGAGAAGGTAATATTTCTAATTGTTATTATAGCTCAATGTCATTTATTAGTAATTTCTTGCTATGTCACACTAGTCTTACAGTTAGTATTTGGTTGCAGGCTGAATCAAGTCTACATCTCAAAGCCTCCCTAAATAATGCACAAACCATGCATTTATCAACCCTGAAGTGTAACTATGTCTGTAAAAGGAGAGCAGGAGACAGGATTACTTGGCAGAGAACAAGCTGCCTTTGATGAGTGCCAAGGATAGAGACATGAGCTACTGCGAGCTCACCCAGGATGCAACAAGACCTTCAGAGAAAAGGTAATGAACTAGCATGATTTCTCTCATGTGAGAGAAATCTTACACAGAAATAATAAATAAACACAAATACATAAGAAGATTTTCTCTCCAAAAACATAGCATGGCTTCTGATGACAAAAACAACGTAAGAAGGAGAGGATTTCTCTGGCCAGAAGCAGGAGGTTGCAATTGCTGATCTGGAGATTTCCACAGACCCACAAGGATTTAGATGCTTCTCTTCCCCCCCTTTTATAAAAAAGGTTTCTAACTGAAATGCAGAAACATAATTCTTCCAATATCCCCTCACCTATAAATTGTTGAATCCAGAAAAGTGGTAGTTAAACGAAGATGATGTTGAATGAGAAACCTGGAAAGGAAAGATGATGAAAACTGCCCTGGAAATAGAAAGAATTGCAGTTCTTACATACTGAGTAGAGATAAACAGCTTGAGTCCCTTCTGCTCACTGCGGCAGGCATGTCACACCAGGCTCTAATGATTGCTTTGCACTACAAGAGAATGTCTCTGGGATCTGGCATTTCAAGTGTCAACTACAGCACTACAGACATCCGGGCTTTGCCCTCGAAATATAAAATTGCTAGTACAAGTACTACGTTTGAAATGTTTCCTGTGAAGCAAAATGAAAGGCAAACATTTATATCCATGACTTTTCACCAGTTAATATCCATCATATAATTTGCTTTCTCAACGTTGACCTGAAAAGGTATGAACTGACTTCAACATGTTACCAGTGGAAGGTTGCGAATAAGATCAGAGATATGTCCAGAGCCTCCTAGTCACATCAGACTAGGAAGGATGAGGAATGTAAAATTCTGTAGCAGCTCCTCACAATGGAAATATATCGGGTGTACCTGTCAAGGCTTTGGCAGCAAGGAGGCTGCAGGGGTGGGAAGAGGTGAGGGGCTGCTCCCTGCCAGACACAGTTGGTTCCAGCCAGCTCTGCAACAGACACACAGGACACAGCTGAGACCACCAGCAATGCTGGTGACACTCCAGGAAATGTTTTTAAGAAAGGGCGATGAGAGTGGAAGAGGGAACAGAGGGACTGACAGAGGGAATAGCAAGGTAGAGGGTTAGGCAGTGTGCTGTATCCCTGAAGGGACTGTGGCCCATAATAAAGAAGCCATGCTGAAGCAGCTATTTCTCTGCAGGGACTGTGGCCTGTGGATGAGACCATGCTGGAGCAGGCACATCCCACAGCGACCAAAGCCTGTAGAGGTTCCATACCAGGTCAAAGGAAAAGAGTGAGGAATGAGGAGTGGTAGAGAAATCACTGCACACTGACCTGGACCTCCTCTACTGCTTGTAGCCTCACTGGAGGGACTGAGAGTAATCTGTGGCATTAACAAAGTGAGAGGCGAGGTGCTTGGAGTGAAGTAGTGGACACTAGAAAAAAAGAAGGAAAGGGGTCTGGTGTGAAGTTGAGCCTGTGAGAGGAAAGGTGTTTCAATGTTTGTCTTCTTTGTTTCCCAATACTCGAATCAGTAATTAAATATTCATGCTAATCGGCAAAATATTATGTTATATTCCCTAAATCAAGTCGGGTTTGCCTCCTGCAGTAATTTGTAGGTGTTTTCCCAGTCTTTATTTTGACCCTCAAGTTTTCTTGCTCTCATTTTTCCTCTTTTCTCCCATATCCCACTGGGAGGGGTGAATGAGCGACTGGTTGTGTGAGTGTTTAGCTACTAGCTGGAGCAAACCCACTACAGGAATCAGCAGTGTACCTGTGCTACAACCCAAAATATCAGTTGGCTGACTCATTCTTTAGTTGAGTTAAACTGACTTCATTGCTCTTGTAACAACGCACCTTAACTGCTCTAGCAACTTGCCTTTACAAGGGGAGAAAACAGCAACATATTTAATAGTAAGGGAGTTTTTCACAAAGTTGCAGTAAATCTTTGCTGTAACTTATTCCTTCAGTGCCATTAATTTCAACAATTATCTTATACTACTCAAAATGGAAATTCCAGCTAACTTGCTTTATCCTTTTGCTGTCATTGTGAGAGTTGCTATGTAAAGAATATGTTTTTTTCATTAAAGTCAAACATTTAATTCAGTTTCTTCCTGCCAAAAAGCTAAACTCCAATGTTTCTGACTATCCAGCCATTAAAATGACTGCCACAGATTCAGCACTTCAAGACTGCAAAGTGGAATTCAAGCAGAGATAAACAGGAGGAGTAAGCACTGTTCAAACCATAGTCACCTTCAAAAGCTAGTAAATATGGGGAAAAAACCCACGTCAGTAACTTCAAACCTAGCTTGAAAGTCTGTAAGTTTTAGAAAGGAGTATTTAAGAAGGAAAGTGTGAGCTGAACAAAGCAATCAAAGTAATAACAACTGATTTTAGTCTCAGGGGTGGGTATCCCTGATGGGTCTTTCAGATTCTCTGCCAAAATATACAAACTCCCAAGGCAGGCAGTCTCCTGGCAAAATGCATCTTCAAATCTGTCTCTCGTACTGCTGTGTGGAAACTCTGGGCAAACACACTCATTCATTTTTTTAAATCAGTACTTTGTTCAATGAAAATAAGAGAAATAACAGTCATTTTGAGAATATCTGCCACATTCTGACAGATCAAGCTTTGCAGAAAAATATTATGATCTACTTAAATGTTTTATGGAATTTCTGACCTCATTAAAGACAATAAACTAATTCATCAATCGCACTGAAATTTCTCTGTATTGAATTTACAACCTTTTAAATTTAGTATATTATAGTATATATAGATATATATATAGTATATATCGTATAGGTTCTAGCAATAATATTTTTTTTGCATTCTTCTTATGTGGTGTTCTATCACGAGCTCTGCTCTTAGAACACCAAATATTTTTATTATGCACGGTTTATTGACATAAAATGGAGTCAGTTTCACTGGGTTCATAGACAACAGTAATTCAATAAATATACCTGATGCTTCTTCAGTTATGAACCCAACCCCAGGGTGCTTGGAACAAAGAAGGTAAATAATGATGATCCAAACAGTTTATGACTGTCCATTTCAAAACTGTTATCCACAAATAGGAGAAATTAGTAGACAGTCTGTCCATATGTGGGGAAAATATGAGAATGCCAGGTCGATGCTAGAAGTGTGGAGACTTCCCATCCTGTGCTGTGCTTGGGGATTCAGGATACCTCTGCACATAGCTGATGGTCATTTGCCTCACTGCTGGGGATGAAGGTTGTTCACGAGTCATAATTTATGAGACAAAAAAGAAATCAGAGTACGTTTGACCAAACTGGGCTTAGTAAGCTATAAAAACAGCTGCAACTGAGGGAACTGCAAAAAAGAGGGAAAAATCAATAGGGGCCTGTAATGTGATGAAAGACCCTTTCCTAAATCATGGTCAAATGCCCCAACAGAACTACATCCCACAAACCAATCCTTTTATTTGCCATGTTTTCTTATTGGAGAAAGTAGAGATACAAATACCTGTCTCTCAACACTCAGCCTGCTATGCTCCATATAGCAGAATAAAACAAAAATTTCACAAATGAAAGAAAGAGAAAAAGGGCAGGGCTGGCTTGGACCAACTACACAGCATTGATAGTGGAGAATTCCTAAACTTTTAGAAGACTGTGTGGGAAGCTGCTTTTAAAACCAGTTCAAGAAATGTCCGAGTTCAAAAGAGGTAAACTAATTTCTTTTGCAGCTTTAGCACAGTTAAGAGTTTGTAATTACATATTTGGGTGAGATCTGAATTGTCCAACCTAAAAGTGAAAAGATCTATATCCCACACTAATCTCACGGACTATGCAGACTAAAAGCTCAATCTGTTTGACACAGCAGTGGAAATAATCATCAAACCAGCTCAGATTACAGTCTATCAAGTTTTCTAAACCAAAAAACTGCATTTGTCCTGCATTACTAATCACATATACTTTTATTAAACCTGAAATTCTGTCGGCACTGGAGGCAGTGGTATATGAAGTTTTAAAATCTGCTCAGGGATTCTGAATCTTATCGGGGGAAGCAACACTCAAAAAGCCAAGGAATTTTAACTTAAAATATGCAACAAGAATTTTACTCTAACTGAACATAGCTGAGATATCAATCCTTCATTTTATAGACAAAAATCATAGTACTAAGTCCCATTTTTTCCATTTTCAAGGATAAAAAATTTTAAAAATTTTAAAAATACATGAACTTAGTCTCAATATCATACTTTGAGAAGATTTCTCATTATTTTATTGGAAAACTGAAAGGAAATTAAACTGAGATTCCACAGATACCTGTCCTGGATGCAGCTTTATTCTATAATTTCCTATAGTATTGAGAAATTTGTGGATATCCCTAGGTCACAAGCACTCTGGATAATGGAAATCAATAAGGTGGAATTCAATAATAGTAATGCATCAAGTACTACTCTTAGGAAAGACAAAGTTTAATGCACAAATAAAAAAGGAGTAGAATGAGTGTAGGGAGTGTTGTTGCAGAAAGAAATCTGGACAAATGACAGATCCATTAGGAACCCACAATGTACTGTTTTGGGAAAAAAAAGATAGATCTCATAATAGGACATATCAATAAGAGTGATTTTGGGAAGATGCATAGGTGAGACCTCAGCAAGAGAACTCTGTTTAGTTCCCAGAATTGCCCTAGAAAAACAGGAGGTAGTCCAGAGAACAGCAATAAAAATGATAAAATGTTGAGAAAATGACACACACAAAGGCTGAAATATTGGGTTTGTTTAGTCTAGGAAACAGTATCTTTAGAGGGAAAACATAAAAGTCCTGAAACAACTAAAATGATTTTCCTTATTCACAAGGCTGAAGTCAGGAAGCAATTGTTTTGATCTACAACACAATTAAGAATACTCCTTAGCTGTAAAAGACAACTATGTCCAGGAAAAGGCTGTCAAGTAAAGGTGTCAAGAACCTTTGAAGAGTTCAGGAACAAAAGACATACTAGATATCAGCACTGCCGGTGACTGGCCTCACTGATCATTGAATTCTTGATCGCTGAATATCTAGCATTGATTTCCTTTGATTCTCTAATGGATAGCTGTATTTTTTTGAACCAATCTCACTCAATTTTTTGCTGAGGAAAGGATGACCCTGATTACCAGGAATAGGTATACCTGAATGCTGGCTTCCGAGTCTGCATTGTGTTTAGAGAGGGTGGAGCTGCCGCTTCAGTGTCCAGGCCTGACGGTTTTTACACGGCACAAGCACAAAGCTATTCCACTCTACTGCTTACAGCTGCAAGGAAGACCAAATTTCAGCCCTCATAATGCGAAGCAACTGGCTGTGAACTCAGATGAGGAAGTGGCTAGTTCACAAGGGTCTGATTCTGGCAAAAACACCTTCCTGCTTCTCCAGAATTTTTGTTTGTTTGTTTTGTTTTGCGGGGAAATTAATTAAAAATAGTGAAATTTTTAAAGGGCTCCTGGAAATGTTTAATTAAAAATCGTAAAACTCAAAATAGAAAAAGTGGGAAAAACCCAACAAAATATGAAGTCTGTGCTGGGATTCAGGTGTGATTTTCTTTCTTTAGAAACATAAAAATGTTGTTGGCACGCACATGCACTTATCACAGGTAAATCGCTGTTAATAATGACATGTTCTGCAAAAGTACAATGGTCCCAGTAAATGTCAGAACACATCTCCTCTATTTAAAAATTAACCGTGTGTCATTAAAGTTATATTACTAGTTAATTTCTGAAAATGTTTAATTATTAGAGAGTTAGCCTCCGAGCTTCCAGAAGAATTAGAAATATTGCGCTTATTGCTGTTTAAATCTTCCACTGACAAGTGCTTTAAAGTTTTAAGAGGCATATCTTTTAAGTTATTTGGAAGATATAAATATAATAGCTTTGATTATTACACTATAAAGTCAATGAACCTTGTATCATGGCAGATTTTACCCAATCTCGTGAAGTGTCTTGAAATAGACTCTTTTCTCCCCTACTTTCTAAGGGAGCTGAGACTAAAGGAAAGCTGCCACTTGTGACAGCAGCAAATCTGGCCCCGAGTGTTTCTTGAGAAGAGCTTTGCATTTGGTTTCATCCTCCTCCACATCATGTGCCTCTCTAGCTCTGGCACTGGATGAGTGTAACAAGCTACTTTTAAGTTAGAAATTACTAACACAGACAGACTAACTTGACTTTAGCCTTATTACCTGTCCTTAAATGCTTGCAGATTTCAGTTACATGAGGTTTCAATTTGTTCTAGCTGCCTATAGTTTAATTTGAGTGATTCTCAAATACGTATCAACTGAAGCCAGCAGCATTAGAGGCAAGCACTTATATAAGCTTTCTATGAGCTCTGCTTTATGATTTCCCATAAACATTCCTCTAATAGCTCTCCAATCCACAACACTTTTTTTTTCCCAAGAGACTTGCATATCAGCAGATGCAGCATGATGGTTATATAGAGTCAGAGCAACCTTAATCCAAGTAAATCAAGCCCATTTAGAGACAGCCAGGTATTATAATAAAATTTTACTTGGCTATCTGTACAAATACATGCAAACAGTTAATTGCCTAATTTAATGCACGTAGTAAACAGACATTACTCACAACTGACAGCACCAGGTGGATTGAACATTTCTCATTCAAACCAGACATAGAGCATAAAACTGAAATGCAGAAATAAACATAAGAGAAGAGATAGGGTGGAGAAAAAATGTTTCTTAATTATGCAGTGTCCACTTTCTGTAACAGATTGTCCTCCTAATTCACCCTAGCTTAATCAACCTGTCAACTTTAGAAACAAACCAGCAGTTGCACACCCAGAGCTCTGCTTATCTGGCCTACAGGTGTCCTTATTTTAATATTTTAGTTATCCAGTGGTGTCAGAGGGTGCCCACTGGAGGAATATAAAAATCCTCATTGAACAGAAAGAAAATATCTGTCTGTTGTCAAGAATGATTGCAGCTTCAGGCCAAAGGAATAGAAGTTGTTTTAAACTATTTACTGTAAGATCTGTGAATAATAAAATGACCCTAGTGATGAGTTCCTGAAAGCATCCAACCCAGTTCTGCAGCTGGTACTACACTGGCTGGGATGTCACATTCTGAGGTAAAGTGAAAGAAGAAAATCAGATTTTATGGCTGTGTTTGGAGGAGAAGGTAATAGCCCCTTCTGAGCATCACCAAAATGTATAGGGAGACCAAGACATGCACATTAGTATGGATGATCAGTAAAGCAGTAACCACAAGAAAACAATGGGTAAGATAACAAGGATAATTCCTAGCTAAGCAAAAGAGCAGTAACTATTTACCATAAATGCTGTAGAAACAAATCCTACCTAGAAACAGAGCTAGATTTTCATGAGATGAAAGATTTTAAATTACTCAGAGCCTCTTTTGACCACAGAAGGGCATTAGCCCAACCCACAGAAACAGCTCAGCAAATGTTTAAGGACGGCAATGAGATGTATATCTCAAAAATCTGTTAGAGAAGAAAACAGTGTTGATTAATTTGAGATAATAGTCCCAGATTTACATGATCTCACCTAGAAATTGGGATTCTTACCTCAAGATTAGTGATTTAAACAGGTCATCTTTTGAGATACATCTGGAAAACAAGCTTTGATTTTGTCTTCTTAAACGTGAATAGCATGTTTTATCAAAGTTCCTATGAAGATGGTTTGGTTTAGCATACATTAGAGGTGGTTTAATGAAATCTACCTTCCTTGCCCTAGTTATGTTTTGAAAGACATGCTTATCTTTCTTAAAATACTTAAGTACTTAAAATTATAACTACTTGAACAAAAATTTAATTAATTATAAAAATAATTATCATAAAATAAAAAGTTCCTATTAAAAATCAATGATGAAATATTCCTTGAAGTAATGTATTTGGTTAAATTCATAGATTTCTAAAGCATAAAATTAAAGGATCATAATTTGATAGTCATTCACACATTTGACAGAAGATTCCAATTTAATTCAGATAACCACCAGTTTAGAAGAAAGTCTCTTACATTTTCAAGTTCATAATAAAACTTTTAACAGAAGATACTGTGATACTTAGGTCTCCTTTTCAGAACTTAACTGAGTGCTCTGTTGGAGAAAATGCAATTTGTGTTGGCTGAACTGGCTGTTCAAACCACAGCCTACTGAACTTGCTGCTAACATGCCACCACCCTCCCATACTCCTTGCACCAGCCTTCTCCAAGAGCTTCCCAACATGGGCAGAGGTTCAGGCTGCTCTCCTCCTTCCTAGCCACACTCTTGTCACAAGCAGCAGCTGTCTACACCAGGAGGGTATTGAGATACACGGGCACTTTCTGGACAGTCTTGAGTAGGAACCACAGGCAACGCAAGGAAAAAAAATGTTTTCTGTTTAGTCCAAAAGTTTTCCATACTTTCTTGCAGCAGGGCATTGCCATTAAAAAACAGGCAACTGAAGGCAGAATTTGAATTTAAGGGGTTTGAATGGTAAGGATTATTGGGTTTTCTGTGTTTGCTTGAATGAATCGTTCCAAGTAGTAGTCGGACTCTCACTGGGACCTCTCTACATTTCTACAATACAAATAAAACAATAACATGGACGCTTTGAAAACAGTGAAAATCAACAATTAAACTTCTTGAAATTTTCAAGTGGCTCAGATAATTGCCCTTACTCCTGGATTCAGGCAGCCAGTGTTTTGCCCAGAAATTCTCTACATGCTTGTTGCCTGCCCGCATCCTGTTGTCTCCAGTTTGGGAGCCATCTCTGATTGTATCATGCTGCTTAAATAAGCAGCGTCACTGCCCTACATGAGAGGTTCCCTTACTTCCGAAGTAGGTCCCTGGGGACTGGATTAAAAAGCTTTACTAAAGATCTACTTGGATGACATAGGTTAGCCATGTCACATAAACTAAGGGTGCAGAAATGGGTATAGCAGAGAAGAATACGGCTGGGTGAACAATGTCCCCTCAAGAAGTAACATGTTTCTAATACTGAAAAAAAGCAGCAGAAATTAATGGCAATGGGAAATTGAAGGGAAAGCAAAGGGAAAGAAGAAGGGCAGAACAATTTTTAATAGATTTTTCAACTCTTTTGGAGACTAATAGAGAAAAATATCAGAACAGCTTGAATCATACAAAGCTGATGTCCTCAAAAGATGCAATCCTTCATCTAGATGAGGACTTCTGCTATAAAATCAGAATATCTAAGTTTGAACAGCATAGCAGAGAATGAGGTCAGCTTGGCATGTTCAGTAGCAATCTGTCTTGTAGGCAGAGACTGCAGTTTGGAAAAAGCTACTCTGAACCTACTTTAGTTTAAAACTCAACTTTAATCCACTTGTTTCTAAAACAAGACCCAAACTGCCTTATTTCATTTCTAATCCAAACCACAGAGCTGTTCAGCCAGTATAAAGAGAGCTAGGAAGAGGTCTAATTTATATTCAGGCTTTCCTGCATACCTGCCAATGTGGTTATAAAATATTCACATGCACATACACACATGTACAGATATCTACTGTTTATACACAGGCATATGGTCTCTGTGTCTGTGCAGCTGTGCACACATATACACATCTCTCAGGAATACTGTATATGTCTAACAATGGTGCTGCAGTGTGGTTTTTTTAGTTTCATTGAAAGCTATTTCTTACTTATTTAAAATTATACTTGAGATGTAGGTCTGCTATAAAAACTGAAGTGTTATTAAGGGATCATTTGGGAATTTTTCTTTGTTTTCATGACATTTTTCCTTGTACTATTTGATTAACTTGCAATTTTGTTTAACCTAAAATTAAATATTTGCCTAAATCTGGAAGAAATCTTATTTTAGAATTGAAACTCATCTTGTACACATTGTGTACATTTTCTTCACAAGTGCAGTGACTTGCTGGAAACCACTAGCTTAAAAGGGATCCCACATGAGGCCAAAACTAGAGCAGAGGTTGATATCTATGATGGTTGATAGCTGAGGCTTGGCTTGTGGATGTTAAATACTGCTTGGCAGTCCATTGGAGGGATGGCGCAAAAAGGAGGAGCAAAACCGTTCACTTCTATTTGTTCAGTTTATACAGTATTAAATTTTCACACTGGAAAAAGAGTGGGTTTACTGCATGTATGATTTAATTGTAAACAATATAAAGGGAATCCAGCAAACTACTTTGATTTTTGTGGGGAGGGTGGGGGGGTGGTAATGGGGAAAATGCTATTTAAACAGAACCAATATGCTAAAGATGGCTTCCATCCTTTCAGAGAGCATGACCAAGCCCACAGATCTTACCTTCTCATGCCCTGGGATACACTTAAGAGAAAATATAAGTACCTTTCTAGTTAAAACCAATCTCTCATCCATAAATTAAACTTTGTTTTAATGAAGGCTTCTTTCAATAATACAAATAGTAATAAAAATAATGGAGTCTCCAATGTTGACTTGGTTCAATACCCGGGACAAGTATCTCCTCAGGTAAAGCCTGTAAGCCTTCTAAAGTCAGCTGTTACATTATTGATCTCATCACTCTTAAAACACTTTACTATATTTATTACCTATGTCATCATGAAGCCCACCTTCACACCTCAAACTGGTGATCTAATATCAAGCATTCACTAATAGTGTTTAAGTGCAAGGGATTTAGTTTGCTTTATGTAGCCGGTCAGAGTCTTCTACATGATTTCCCATCCTCGACTGCGTACATGAATTGAAAATCCTTCCATATGGCTTGGAGAATAAACTGTTATATTCGTACTTCCCAATATGCCACTTGAGAATAACTTGTTTGAAAGTTGTAGTTTCTAAAGAAGTTTTTTTTTTAAAGAAAACTAACTTATATAAAGGCTTTCATTTTCTGGGGCAACATCCTTTCTTGTTGTGCTGAGGATATAACATCAAACAGATATATATAGACCTAGAGACATTTATTCTCTAAATTTTAAGGAATATATATGTTTTGTGTTGAGCATGAGTTGGAGTAGAGCTCTGTGAATCTTTCATGTTAGTAACTAACAGAAACAATTCCATTTCTTTAGGGAAAGATTTAGTAGGTGAGCCACCCTACAGAGCATCTGCTCCCAGACTCGTGGCAGAAGAAACGTTGCTTGATTCCACTCCATGCAGCTCTGTTCCTAGGAGACAGGGCAAGTGCATCAGGCCAGCAAGGTTATCGGTAATCTGGTTCCTTGTGATAACACTGATAAATCACCATCCGACAGTTTTGGTGGGGTTTGTAAAGGAGTTTTTATGACAGGGAATCACTGGCAGCAGAAGCAGACACGAGTGCATCCGCTCTCTTCCTTTGTTCTGCTTGACTCCAGACTCACCACATGATGTGTTTTAGAAACAGTACTTCAATGGAAAACACAAATGGGCAGCAACTGACAGTAATTATTTTGTGGTACTTATTAAATTTTTAGCCATAAAGGAAGTGGTGATACACTGAGATGTTTTCAAAGAAAGTACGTGGATGCACAGCCCTGCAAAACATGTGGAAAGAAATGTTTGGCAAAAAAAGAGTTTGGTCTAGTAAACTCATATACAATTTGCAGGCAAAGCTTTTGCCCCCTAAATCTGCAAGAACAGAATTTCTACAGACACTATCTTGCTTCAACAAATGAAAGGTTTAAGAAAATGTCATCAGGGAATGTGCTTATCTTGGTCTTTTTTTTGTAGAAAGTTCATATCCCTGATATGCATCCTGTGCAGGTCTGAAGCAGAGAACAAATTTGTTTTAAAAGAGACTTTCTTAACTTTGTGATAGTGGCAAAGACAAAGAAATTAAAATGGATTTGCAAGTATTTCATTCAGCACTCAAATCAGAATATTTTATTACAATTTTGATTATGTTTGAGGGTTTAAAAGACTTAAAATATGCTAATTGAGATGTTCAGAATGACAGAAATTTCAATTGTGAGATGTCCTCTTTCTCTGAAAACTACTTAGAGTAAAGCAATATTTGGTTTCTCCTGATGTGGGTTTAGACAGTTACTATCAAATGCTAAATTAAATGTCAATAATCCTTAAGGAACCTATCTTAGTCACGCTTTTTTAATCAAGGTTTTCAATGTGATCTTAAGGTCCATTTGTTCCCAGAATATAATGAGAATTGTACAAATCTCATGCATTTCCAGGCAGAGTTCATTATAGGGGTTTCATTTATGCTTATTTAAGCTACATTTTAAATGCTTCATATGAAGATTTCGGTTCCAAGAAAGTGTATAGAAGAAATAAGGGACTGTGTAAGCTAAAGGATTTTCAGTTGTAGCTTTCAGAAAAACAAACAAAAGCCCATCAACCGTCTCCCGCCCCGCCC